>NW_028247903.1:1200000-1525928 GCF_964263255.1 Lissotriton vulgaris | reverse complement strand
GGTGCCTTTGTTCCAGGCTAGCAAGACCAAAGGTGTGTGGTCGATAAGCAGAAGGAAGGACTGGCCCAGTAGGGAGTATTGGAGGAATCGAACAGCCCACTTGGTGGTCAGGCATTCCATCTCAATCGTGGAATAACAGGCTTCTCGAGGTAACAGCTTGCGGCTAAAGTAGACGACTGGATGCATGTCGCCAAGGGGGTCGGGTTGGGACAATGCCACCCCCAGGCCCCGGTCCGAGATGTCGGTTTGTAGGGTAAACTGTTTAGTGAAGTGAGGGCACTGTAGTACGGGTTCGTGACACAGGGCTTCCTTTAGCAAGGCCAGGCTCCATTGTTGTTAGTTTGTCCATTCCCTAATCGAGTTAGGGTGGGCCTTTGATAGCATGTCAGACAGTGGGGCCGCTATGTCCGAAAAATGGAGTATGAACCTTCCTCAGTATCCCACGGTGCCCAGAAAGGCCTGTATCCCCTTTTTGGTGGAGGGTACGGGTAGGTTCCTGATGGCGTCAACTTTGTCCACTTGTGGCCCGATACATCCTTCCTGTAGGTGGTAGCCCAGAAACCGCACAGAGTCTGTTGCGAGCACGCTTTCGGCCGGGTTGGCTGTGAGACTTGCTTGCCGTAGACTGATCTACATGGCCTGCAGGTGGTTGAGGTGTTGTTCCCAGGAGGGACTGTAAACGACGATGTTGTCAAGATCTGCGGCTGCATATTGGAGGTGGGGTCGTAGGACTATGTCCATCAGTCTTTGAAATGTGACTGGTGCTCTGTGGAGGCCAAAAGGCAGGACTTTAAAATGAAAACGGCCCGAGGGGGTAGCGAAAGCTGTTTTCTCCTTGGCCTCAGGGTCCAGGGCTATATGACAGTACCCTTTTGTAAGGTCTAGAGTGGTGAGGAACCTGGCTGTGCCTAATCTTTCGATTATCTCGTCTACCCGGGGCATGGGGTAGGAATCAAAACGGCATAGGGAGTTCAATTGTCTGAAATCTACACAGAATCTTACTGATCTATCGGGCTTTGGTACCAGAACTATCGGAGAACACCAAGGGCTGTTTGAATGTTCTATGATGCCGTCCTGTAGCATGGTCTTGATCTCTTGCTCTACCACCTTTCTTCAGGCTTCTGGGATATGGTAGGGATGCAACTGAACAGGTTTAGCCCCATTGGTGATTATGTTGTACCATGGTAGTCCTGCCTGGGTGTTTGGAGAAGACGTCCCTATATTCCTTGACTAGTGTAAAGAGGGCTTCTTTTTTTAGTATTGTCTACTCTGGGCCCTATTGGGACCATTACGGGGATATCGTCTTGGTCTTGGGGTGGAAAAGAGATGGTCAGGGGTTCTTAGTCTGTTATCAATAGGACGGGGTGCAGTGCTGGGTTGGGGCTAGGGTCCTCCTCCCACTTCTTCAGGAGGTTTACATGATAGATCTATCCTGTCCTCCCGGTGTGGGGAACTGCAGCCCTATAGGTGACAGGGGTGACCTGGTGGGTGACACTGAAGGGACTTCTCCATTGAGCCAGGAGTTTGTCAGATGAGGGCAAGAGAAGGAGAACCATATCCCCTACCTAAAATGATCTTTGGCTGGCCCACCGATCGTATGCCCCTTTTTGTCTCTCTTGTGCGGCCTCTAGGTTCTCTCTTACATCCCCCCATAACATGGCCAGTCTGTCCCTAAGGCTGGTGGCATGGTCAAGTAGGACTGTTCCCTCATCCTCTTCTTCTTCTTCCCACCTCTCTGCTGCCATCTCTAGGAAGGTTCTGGGTTTTCGTCCAAAAACTAGCTCAAAGGGACTGTAGCCGGTGGAGGATTGAGTGTGGGTATGTATCGCGAACAGGTGAGGGTTAGGTGTCTGTCCCAGTCCCTGCCTGACGAGGACACTGCCTTCTTTAGGATGGTTTTAATGGTGTGGTTCTAGCGTTCAACCAGCCCATCTGTTTGGGGGTGGTATACGGATGTTCGTATCTGTTGTATGCCTAAGAGTTTACAAACATGGGCCATCAGTTTGGTCATAAAAGGCGTGCCCTGATCTGTCAACAGCTCCCTGTCTGGTGGCACCAAGGGAAACCTAGCAAACCTATACATTATTTTAAACTAGACACCCAGGGAAATCCAGGATGGGGTGACTTGGGTGACTCTCACCTGGTTCTGTTACCCAGAATCGCTTGCAAATCTCAAACTTTGTATCCACAAACTTCCACCCGCACTCTCCAAAGTCTCCCGATAAAAATGGTACCTCACTTGTGTGGGTGGGTCAAATGTCCGCGGCAGGGAAGGGCCCAAAACGTATTGTGGAGACATCAAAATGAACTATCCCAAAACGACCTGGTTGTGCAAGGGGGGCACCTGGGTTTTTGGCCCCGGGTTCGGCAGCCGTCTAGGGAAACCTACCAAACTCACACATTTCTGAAAACTAGACACCCATCAGATGAGCATGCCAATGCCCCCATGTGCCTCTCAGGAGGGGGCAGAAAACTGTGGTATTTTGCTGGTTTTGGGGGCATTGGCATGCCCATCTCGGGCAGCCCCTACCCCCAAATGCAATAAGAAAAATAATCCCTGGCATCTAGTGGGCTTTCTCCACCAGGGGGGCTGATCGGGTGCTGTTGCCCCCATTTCCCTCCCGTGGGGAGGGGGTGGGGGGGCAGGAAGACTGGAATTTTGCAGAGGGGCATTGGCATGCCCATCTCGGGCAGCCCCCACTCCTAAATACAATAAGAAAAATAATCCCTGGAATCTAGTGGGCTTTCTGCCCCAAGTGGGGGTTGATTGGGTGCTATTGCCCCCCATCTCCCTTCCGGGGGGGGGCAGAAAGTCTGGAATTTTGTAGAGGGGGGGGGGCAATGGACTGCCGTCTCGGGCAGCTTCCACCCCTAAATACAATAAGAAAAATAATCCCCAGCATCTAGTAGGCTTTCTGCCAACTGAGCACGTAGAAAGAGAAACTAAAATGAGCTTATCAGCTCGTTTCAATATCACTGAAATTGTCAGCGCGAATTGCGCGCTGACTGTCATTTCAGGGAAACCAACGAAACAGTCTTGGGATCTGGGGAAGCTCTGTGAGGACACAGATCCAATTCCCAAAGGGGAATGTTCTGGTGAGGCATATTTCACTTAGCAACTCAGAAATCACTCCTTTGAGCTGTCCGTATATGATCAACTGTTTACTGCCACAATAGAGACCTTCAGATATCCATTTCTGAATTGGAAATAATCGAGGGGGGAGGGGGTATATTTCCTATTTGCAATTCGGTAAGGGATGCACTAGCTCTTTTATGAGTCGAAAATACTTTTGTAACAGGTAAAAAGGATTTATTTCCAACTGTTAAGAGGGCTTTTGTAAATAGTAAAAATGCTATTTTGAGGTTGCAAACCCTTTGAATTGCAGGGGTTTTAACTGCAGAATACCTTTCCACATCAGGCCCTATGTTTAAAATCTTTTGAATGGGCGTGGCCAAGATGCCGGCGGAGTAGCAGCTATCTCACGGAGCTCCACTGAGCAAGGCCGAAATTTAGCAGCTCGGGTGGCAGTCCCGGGCTGCTGGCACCTCCAGGGGAAGCGGCCGCGGTACCGGAGAGAGTGCCTGCCTTGGAGGCACTTGATAGGCCGCCTGCATGACCGACAAAAAAAATCTCCAGCCCTGACTGAGCTGGGGAGCGACAGCCGCCATTATTGAAGGCAGGCCTCTGAGGGTGCAGGCTGTGGAGTTTCGTAGGCCCTCTAGAAGTGTGGAGTGTGGCGACGTTGCCGTACCAGCAGGGGGTGTCTGTGACAGCTAACACAGGAGTGAGGCCCGGATGATTGGCGGAAGGCAGGCAGCGGAGAGACATGGATCACGGGCCCAGAGGGAACATGAACTAGTGGGACAGGGTGAGGGAGGGTCGTCCTGCCAATGATGGGCCAACACAACTAGGGACATGGTCCTCTCAATCCCCATGCAATACAAGAAGGGATGGACACTTCCTTGTACTACAGCTGGGATTCCCCCAATTGGGAGGACCCGGGTAGCACCCACCACCAAGAGGATATCAAGTGGAAGGGACCTCAGGATGTTGGGAGGGAGGGAAACCCTAGCCTGCTGCACATACACCCACAATGTCCCAATGGCGCCCCTTAACACTTTAATAGTAAGCCTCAATGTATGGGGCATTAACTCCCCGGCAAAACAAAGGGCACCCTTGGCATACCTCAAAGAAATTAAGTGCGATATTTGCCTTCTGCAGGAAATTCATTTGAAATGCACAGACTGGACGCGTCTTCGGTCTCGGTGGTTTGATCGCCATTTTTTTTCATCCATGCCAGGGAAGAAGGCAGGGGTAGTGGTGTTATTTGCTACACACTTCCCTGGGAAGATACTGAATGTGCAGATAGAAATACCAGGGAGGCTGCTGGCACTTCAGGTGGTTGTGGGAGGCCACAATTTCACACTGGCATCACTATACAGGCCCAATGAGGGACAAGAGGTGTTTTTTTAGGGGAGCATTACGCTTAGTCCTGGAAACCTCGGGTGAGAATCTTATAGTGGGGGGGGGGGGGAACTACAATATAGTGCAAGATCCTGCCTTTGACAGAACCACGCAACGAACAGGTTACCCGGGAGCGCTATCAGCATCCATGCAGCAATGGCTGGCAGAGGTGGGACTCTTAGATGCCTGGCGGCAATGTAACCCTACGACCCAGGACTGCACCTCCTTCTCGGTGGCACATCAGTCTTACTCGTCTAGACTTCTTAACCACACCACAAATTACCCTAGGGATATTAGACACTACCATAGGCACTGCATCACTCTCAGATCACTCACCCATTAGCCTTCCCTGGCTCTTAGACTGGGATTATCAGAGACATAGGGCATGGAGACTTAACCATAAACTGCTTACGTATGATTTACAAGAAAGAACACAACAGCCAACCAAGGTTAAGCACTTAAATCCAAATATATCATTGTTTAGATTTGGTGCTACTACTCCCAGCACCCGCCGTTGATGGGTGCCAATGGTAAAAAGAAGTTCAAAGAAAAAAGGGAGAGGTGCACTCAAAAATTGTTCAGCAGAGCTAATTCAGTCTACAGATCTTCTTTATTAAAAAATAGTATAAATAACTTGAAGCACAGCCAACGCGTTTCGTTCCTGTGTTCCAAGGAACTTCTTCAGGGCAGAAACAATCACACAAGGACATAATATACATATACATATAACATATATACTGACACAATGTAAACATATAAAGAAATATACTCAAATCACTAGACAGCCCACATGGCTTTTATATACAATTATAAAAATATATACATAGCAAAGTATTTACGAATTAACATTAAAAAATTCCCCAAGGAGAACATTTGTGTTGAATGATTTTAATATTTAAAAAAAGGGGGGGAGGGAAAGTTTATATTAAAGAAGTAAACTTTGTGACCAGGGCACTCTGGACTGACTGCCAGCTACTGAAGAAGATCTATCTGCAGTGGTCCCTGGCGTTGAATTTGTACAGAAAGCATTGCCTGAGGTATCTCTGACACCATTTGACTTTTCTTTACCTCCCAACCAACAATGTAATTTATTGGACAACCAAATAGCAACTACCCAGGTGCCTACTCAGGATGTCTGTCCACGGCCTGACAAAAACCTGTCAATTATAAGTTGGAACATTGCTGGTCTGAAGGCAAAAATGGAAATTAAAACTTGGAAGGATTGGGTAAACTGCCACGATGTCCTAATGTTTCAAGAAACCTGGTGTACAACCCATTTGTTATTTGAAGGGTATAGTTGTCATAATAGGATTGTATCGGCCCCCTCTTTGGGCCGTCCTAGTGGGGGTTTATCGATTTGGGTAAAAATATCTGCAGAGGTAAAAACTGAAGTAATACAAACTAATAACCCAAGTTTTATGGCATTGATATATACAAAGAAGGTAAAACTATGCCTGATTAATTTCTACAATAATGATTTTTTATCCCATCCCAATCGTAATTTTATAGATTTGTTTGATTTTATTGATGAAATAGTGGAAGGACGGAAACACGGGAAGTTCGATGGCATTTGTTTAGGAGGGGACTTTAATGCACACATACACTCAAGTAATCCCCCCTGCAGGAGAGGTGTAGAACTATCTGATCTCCTTGCAACTAGAGATCTTGTAAATTGCATGGAGTTTGCCGGTACTGACATAAGCACTGCCCCGATCCCCACGTTCATCGGCCATGGGAGTGCAACAACGATTGATTATATATTTGTTTCACCCCCCCTTGCCGATGTTTTATCCAAAGCTGAGGTAGTGTGTAAAGTATACAGTGACCGCTATCCCATTGTGATCCATTTGAAATCATTAGGGGGTAAGATATCACATAGTGAAATCGGAGCAACTTACCTGGAAGCATCGACGGATAGACTAAGGGTTGTTTGGAGGGGAGTGGATAACAGGGGAGTTTTGGCAAAGGTAATTAAGAAACACCCAGCATTGATCTCGAATTGCCTTACTATTGATAGTTGTGGGGGCAATGTGATTAAATCATTTAGTGAACTTTGTTCCGCAATAAAAAGCGAGATTTCTAAACCAGCATCTAGGAAAACCGCGGAAGTCCCAAGATGGTTTGATGCCTCTTGCTCAAAAGCAAACCGGAATTTAAGGGCTGCACTCATGTCCAAACCACGGGATATTTCCCAGGTAAGGTTGCTGAGAGCAAGGTATAAATCCACCTTACGCATCAGATCCAATGAACTAGTTAAAAATCATTGGGAATCCCTCATACGTATGGCTGACCTAAAAGATACCCCGGGATTTTGGAGGGAGGTAAAGGACCTAAGATCTCTAGGTTCAAATATAACACCAATTAATTGTAACATCATCGGGCCTGTGTGGGTCGACCATTTTTCGAAGATCTATGCCGCATCTGGCAACCACACAGCAACCCTTCCCCCTCCAACCCCTTTGAACATCTCTTTGTTTGAGGTAGAGGACGCCATCATAGAAAGTGCTGGTAATAAAGCCCCTGGTCCTGATGGCCTTTCGATTGATCAACTAAAATGTGAAATCAACTTTTGGGCACCTCTATTGTGTAATGTTTTTAACAACCTCACAAACGAATCTATCCCCGAAACATGGTCCAGCAGTACTATTGTACCCATTTTCAAAAAAGGCGACAGGCTGGACCCTGGGTGCTACCGCCCAATATCATTAATTGATAACACCCTGAAAGTTTTGGGCAGGGTAATTTTTAAAAGAATTAGAACTTGGGCAGAGGAAAGTATTATTCTACACCCAAGCCAGCTAGGTTTCCGTAGTAGTGTGGGCACGGTAGAACAATGTTTGAACTTGAATTTAATAATGGCAAAATATAACATCGCAAAAAAATCCCCCTTATATTTTGGTTTTATGGATTTAAGTTCTGCCTTTGATTTTGTAAATCGTTCCCGTTTATGGTCCGTTCTCCTTAATTATGGTTTAGATGATTATTTTGTTTATTTTTTATCTTCCCTTCATAGCGACCTAAGAGAACGTGTGCGTATAACCCAATCTGGCGAAGTTTCTAGTGATATTCTTATTGGCAGGGGGGTGAGACAGGGATGTGTTCTGGCCCCCCTGCTTTTTATCCTATACATTAATGAGCTGAGTAGTTCCCTGAGTACCCTAACAAAAGACGTACCATATGTAAATGGCACTCCCATACCCACCCTCCTTTACGCAGATGATGCGGTCCTAATGGGCCGCACCCCAAAGGCACTGCGTATTTTAATTTCAGGTTTCGTTAGTTTTATGGCCGACTTAGGTCTAACCACAAACTTAAAAAAATCCCTTATGTCTTGTGGTCCGAAAAAGTACAAAATTACTGAGATTATATCAGGGGAAAATGTTTTAAAAAGTACCTGTACCTTCCCATATCTGGGGCTGCTGTTCTCTAACACTGGTTCCTGGCAACCACACGTCTCCTATGCAAGGAACAAATTAGGTAAAGCGATAAATTCGATAACTTCCCTGTGCCAACCTAATCATGCAGACGTGATTATGCCATTAGTAAAGATTTATCAAACTCAATGTATTCCAACAGGCACTTATGGCCCAGAGGTATGGGGATATACTAACTGTATCCATATCCAGACTGAAGAAAATAGGTTCTGTCGGAAGGTGCTGGGTGGAGTCATTTGTTCCTCAAACTATATATGTCATAGCGAATTAAACATCTCATACATAGAGGACTTTGTTAGATCAAGGCCACCCCTTTTCTGGCTAAAGATATGGACGAACCCGGCAGCCACATTGACACGTGATATAATCTCGGACTGTTTAAAATGTGACAGGGCACATTGTATACTGTGGTTGAAAGCCGTAAATGAATGTTTAATGAGTGTAGGGCATGGACATTTGTTTACATCCCCTAGTCTTATAGATCGTTCACATAAGACCTTGATTCAAAGGCCTCTATTTAACCTTTATAGAGAGGAGCGGGAAAGGAAAAACTTTTCAAAGTGTACCGTTATAAAATATATGGGCCATTTTGAGCCCTCTAGCAGTCACCCTGGCCCGCCCCAGAAATACCTACGTTTACACCTCGGTAGATGGAACAGGAGTTTACTGTTCCATTTTCGGGACGGGAGCATTGTAAATTTATTAAATTTCCCCTTGGGCTACAACATACATTTGGAAACTTTAAGTTGTCCGTGTAACCCAAATATGAAACAGAGTCTTATGCATTTCTTGTTCTTTTGTGACTTTTATAAATTGTTTACTGTCCATTATGTAATGCCTTACTGTCGGAAACATGACCTGTCGGATTTCAGGATAGCATTGAGGACTTTTTTATTGCTGGGATCAGATGAAATAATATTTAGAGTGAGCTGTTTTCTTAAAGCTGCAGTCCGATCACGAGCTACTTTGCACATTGATGGATAATATTTGCACATCGCACTTCGCACTTTATATTTCCACTAATTTGCACATTTGTATTTTGTACATATATCTGTTCAGATCTTACTTTTGTTGTCGCTATTTTTAACTGATTCAAATCTTTTAATTGTACATACTGTTTTTAATATATACCTGCATTTTTGTAGAATTGGTCAGACTATGTCTCTGTTGGTTATTATATCATTGTACTGTATTTTTCCGCCATTTGTATCTTGTAATGCACTTTTATGGATGTTTTATTCCGAATAAAGATCTTTGACTGATTGACTGACTGATTAAAGAAGTATCAAGAGGGTGGGAAAGTGCGAAAAAAGCAAAGACCACAGAACTTTATATAAAAATGTGTATACAATTTGAAAAAATACATGTAATAGTCAAATAAAGACAAAGAATAAAGGTGAATGGGAAATTAAATATAAAGATACAAAAGAGTAGAGTTTCATAATTGAAGAGATGAGATTTTCTTTTAAAAATGAGAATATGAAAGTGAGTAACCGTGAGGAGACACCAAATATTCTATATAAGAAAGGTGATTACCAATTCTAAGAGAAAGACTTATTGAGAATCTCTATAAAGAAGCGTCTCACCTTAACAAAAATAATAAGTTGATTATGTTAACAATCAATTATGTACTCTGCGTTGAATATATCCCAATGTATTCGAAGGAAAGTTAAAATCCAGATATCATTTCTATAAGTAAGAGAAATCCAATATATCAAATTAAATTAGATGGGGACATCAAACCAAACGAGGTGCTGAGGGCGATCCAGGGATTGGTGTCGGGCAAGGCTCCAGGGGAAGATGGGTTTTCCTCGGTCTTCTACGATATCCTTGCCCCGAGCTTAGTCCTGTTACTCACACAACTCTTTAACTCCTTTAACTCTGAAGGAACTATACCTACATCCTTGTGAGTGGCCACGGTGGTGTTACTGCCAAAGCCGAGCAAGGATCTGAAGAAATGTGGTTCATACCGCCCCATCTCACTGTTGAATGTAGCTTATAAAATCTTAACCAGCATACTGGCGGCTCGCTTAGCACCACACGTGCAGGGGCTTATGGACCCCGACCAGTCTGGATTCATACCCAAAAGAGGTTGTAGTGACGACACTAGAGGACTATGTCACCTTTTCGACAAGACCCAATGCTCTCAGAAACCGACCGTGCTCCTGTCGGTAGATGCCGAGAAGGCCTTTGACTGGGTCCAGTGGCCATATCTGCGCCTGGTCTTGGCGAGATTTGGCCTGGGACCACGGTTCTTGCAGTGAGTCAGTAGCACATATAAAGCGCATGAGGCACGTATTAAAGTGAATGGGGTTAGGTCTCAACCCTTTAAAATTTCAAAAGGCACCCGAAAGGGGTGTCCTTTATCCCCCCTCCTATTTGCTCTGTATATGGAGCCTTTTGGAGAGCGTATTCGACAACATACCACAATCACTGGCATTTACATTGAGGATAGGGAACACAAGATTTCCCTCTACGCTGATGATGTGGTGCTCTTTATCATGCAACCATTCACTTCCTACCTCCACTCATGCAGGAGTTCACTGAATTTGGCTGGGTGCCAGGTTTTAAGATTAACGTTCAAAAGACACATGCTCTTAGTATCACCAATCCTAGTGCCGACCTAGGTCAATTATAATCGGACTTTCCCTTTGGGTGAGCTGAGTCAGGCATCCCCTGTTTGGGCCTCCAAATATTCTCCATGCTTGACCGTACAACACACGAGAACTATGGGAGCCTACTGACCAACACCCGGGCGGACCTCCAGCGTTGGAGACGACTCACACTGTCCTGGAAGGGTAGGCTGGCCGCCGTAAAAATGACTATATTGCCCTGCATACTGTACGTAATGCAGACTCTTCCGCTGCAGCCCCCACCACATACTCTCCAAACTGCAGCACCTCTTAGTGGATTTCATTTGAAGTGGGAAAAAAGCTTGTATGGCACGCCAACAAACTTTTTCGAAACAGGTGGCTGGTGGACTGGGGGTTCCGCACCCAGTGCGGTACTATCAAGTGGCCCAATTGCGGTATATGGTAGAATGGAACAGGCAAATGTCCGGAACACTTTGAGGCTTTATTGATCGGGCAATAGCGGGCATACATATGTGGAATGTTCCATGACTAACCAGACGCTAAAGCCCAATGGGGGTATACATATTCCCCCTTATTGAGAGCCATGATGATTGTGTGGGACAGGGTTCAAGTGGCACAGGGTCTATCTACTCCCATATCCCCATTGACCCTTTTCATAGGTCACCCGAAGTTTCTGCTGGCGCGTTATGGACCAGGCTACCTTACCTGGCAAGAAGCCAACTGCAAAAGGGTGGGAGATCTCTGATGAGAACAGAATAATGTATTTCACTCAGCTATTGGCAGGTTAAGGTATCCCTATAACAGCGTACGGGCAGTACCTTGCTCTAAGACACTGGGTGCAAGACACCCCTTAACGAATTTTTTAAAATGGTTTATAACCAGACCTTCGGACACATGTCCAACCAGATTCCTATTGAACGGGGCAATAGGCAGGGCTGCCCGTTGTCACTGCTTTTATTTGCGCTGGCCATCGAGCCCCTAGTCACTTCGCTGCGCAAGATGCAAGAAGAGTGTGGAATCCCATTAGGTGATTGCTTGCACGGAGTCTCACTGTATGCAGACGACCTACTAATAGAACTAAGGTACTTCAGACTGCCATGTGTGGTTGTGGAGTGAACACTATTGGAGATTGCAGCAGTTTCAGGTTTTTGGGTGATCTGGGATAAGTCATGCCTGATTGTTTTGATTTGTTTTGCATTCCGTCCATCAATTGTGTGTCTTTTGTTCCCCTTTGTGGCCATCATCCCGGGTGCATGCCTGATCCTCGATGGTAGACCAGTACATTGGCAACTGTCGATATTTCGGTATTTGGGTGTGCACATCTACATAAACCAGTCAGACCTCCACAACGGCAACCTATTGCGTGCTATCACGGCAGTACGTGTGCAGATGGCCTTTTGGAGCACATTGTCATTAATGGCTATGGGCCGAATAGCATGATAAAAATCACTTTTGTATTTTTTTTTTTGTAAGACTTTATTGACATCCGTGCAATGTACACAGCATTCGCCTACAACCCGGAGGCCGGCTGCTACTTGTTCAGTATTTACATATATCAGGACACATCTTTCCTGCGGATGAAATTGCAGTTCAGCATCAATGTAGTAACACTTATCAGAAACATAACAACCTGCACCAAAAGCTTTAGTGTACGTCTTACTTTTATGGTTTTATAAACTTAACTCAACTTGTGACTCGATAGATCAAATATGCAGTTCACATCACTATACCCCACGTTCCTAGACTTGTATGAGTAAGCCCTGTCTGGTACTTCTATACATCCTTTCGCTCAGGGTCCCCATTGTCAATCTATCCTCCCGCCACTCCCCCTGTTCCTGTCCCATCCCGACCGCTACCCCTCCGCTCAGGTCTCAATCCACATCTTCCTCATCCTCTGAATCGTCCGTGTCCTCTTCTGATAATGGTTCACATATATCCCCCCGATAGCTATTCCACGTAAGCCATACCTTGTTCCATTTTCGAGGATTAGCCCTTTGCTTATACACTGCCCGCTCTATCACCATGAGCATATCTACATTTCTACACCATTGTGCTCGGGTTGGGACCTCTACCGCCCCCATTTCTGTGCTATATCACGCTTGGCCACCATGAGACCTATAATAGCCCATTGTTGTCCCTGGCGCGTCAGATCATTAGGCCCCCATACATTTAGCAGGCACATACGTGGATCAGGTGTAATTGGGACCTCTAGAGTCTGTGAAATCGTACGCATTACCTGCCTCCAATATTCTGCAATTAGTGGACATTCCCAGAGTGTGTGAAATAGTGTTCCTTCCCCACCACATCCCCTGAGACAATATGGATGATCAGCCCTATGGATTTTGTGTAATGTAGTCCTCGTATAATACACCCTATGTAGTATCTTGAATTGCACAAGCCTAAATCGCGCTGAGATACCGGCTTTCCTTGGGGAGGCCACCGCCTCATTCCATTCCGTCTCATCCATCTCTGCTATCTCACTCTCCCATTTTTCCTTCAGTTTTTTTAATGGGTCTGGTAGATTATTCAATAATTTCCGATATGTGAGGGAGGTGGCGCTTGTCTGCATGTAGTCCGTCAATAGGCGATCTTCTAGCGGGGATGATGCCGGGACATCCGTACCCGCTTCAATCGCTGTCAGTAGTGCGTGTCGTATTTGGATGTAGCGGTAAGTCTCGTTGACTCTCAGGCCGTACTGCCGCTGCAGCTGGTCAAAGGGGATTACTCTATCCCTAGTCCACAGGTCTCTTACCGTGGAAATGCCAATATTATCCCACTGTGTGAACCCTTTACTATGTCTTAAGTGTCCCAAGGCCTTAGTGTCCCATAGAGGTGTAAGTCTAGTTATGACACCCCCCCACTTCAGTTTCGCCTGGGCTTTGTGCCATATCGCCACCGTGTGTCTAGTAGGTCCCTTGAGCTGCATCAACAGGCCCTTGTTGTACAACGGGGCCAAGAGACTGTGCGTACCCAGCTGTGCTCTGTCTGCAAGATAGGCCGGGTCTTCCTGCGGCGCATGTAGCCATTGGTTGATAATCTTGAGGTGAGCCGCCCAATAGTATAGTTGTACATTTGGCAGGGCTATCCCACCACTGTACCAGTCCCTAACCAGTTTCCCGTGTGCCACTTGAGCCGGGCGGTCCCCCCACAACAGTCCAGTTATTACCGATGTCACTCTACGAAAATACGAAGGTGGCACTAATATCGGTGCATTTTCTAACACATATAGAAAACGAGGCAGCGCCTTCATCTTAAATAGGGCCGCCCTTCCCAGTAACGTCAGCGGGAGCATCTTCCAATGTCTCGCGTCTGCCTGAAGCCGCGTGAGCGGCGGCAGTAGGTTTAGGCCGTAGAAGGCTTTACTATCTCGAGTGATGGTTATCCCTAGGTATTTAAATGTGTCGTTCGCCACCGTCAATGGGCAGTCGGCTGGCAGGTTTGGGGCGGGGCCTCTAAGTACATAAATGACCAATTTAGTCCAGTTGATTTTATATCCGGAGGTGCGACTATGTCGTTCACACAGCGCCAGCAACATCGGGATCCCCCTCTCCGGATCCGACATGTAGATCAGCATATCGTCCGCATATAAAGAGACCCTGTCTTCACAATTTTCCCCCCATCGTATCCCTCTCAGCAGCTGGGATGTTCTAAGGACTGCTGCCAGTGGTTCTAGGGCTAAAGCAAACAGTAAGGGTGAGAGCTGGCATCCCTGCCTTGTCCCCCTAGCCAAGGATATATCTCGGGAGATATGTCCATTCGCCGCCACATGCGCCACCGGGTCAGTGTACAGCAATCGAATCCACGAGATAAACCTGGGGCCGAAGCCCATATGGTCCAAGACTGCAAAAAGGTAGTGCCATTCCACCATGTCGAATGCCATCCTGGCATCTAATGACAGGATAGCCGTTGGTTCCGTCAGAGATGGGGCCCTTGCCAGTGCTCCGTGTAATCTACGGAGGTTGTGCTCTGTACTCCTATGAGGCATAAATCCCGACTGATCCGGATGGATCAGTTGCGTGAGGTGAGGCATCAGTCTGCTAGCCAACAATTTTGCCAGAATTTTGGCTTCTGCGTTGAGGGAGATAGGACGATAGGATGTGCTCTCAATTGGCGGTTTACCTGGTTTTGGGATTGCCACAATGGTTGCTACTCGCTGGTCAAGGGGCGGAATTCCCTTTTCTAGGCTTTCGTTATACATATCTAATAATGGTGTGCATATCTCTTCAGACATAGTCTTATACCATTCTACTGGGATCCCATTGGGGCCCATGGCTTTACCCGAATTTAATGCATTAATGGCTAGCTGAATCTCCGCCGTTGACAGGTCTGCGTCAAGCTCTCCCTTTGTCTCTTGTGACAGGGTCTGCGCTAGTACCCCGTGAAGCGTCACTACCGCCTTCTCCTGTGTTATGGTCACCTCAGGGGCGTACACGTCTTGGAAGTGATCAGCCAGGGCTTCAATTATCACTGAAGGGTGTGTATCCACCTCCCCGTTAGAGCCTTTCAACTGCAATATATGTTTGGCACCTCCCTTTTTTGTATCTAACCAGGCCAGGAGTTTACTGGCCTTATCCCCAATATCGTAGACTCTGTGTGTCGTCGCTGTGATGTTCTCGACCGTCTTCCTACGAAGATGGTCTCCATTAAGTCGCTGACAGAGCTGTAGTGTATGTAGTGTGTTTGCGGTTGGGTCCGTCATGTGTGCCAAGTTTGCTTGCTCAAGTTCAAGTTCCAGTTTTGTCAGTTCCTCCCTCTGAGCGTGTTTATGTCCTGTTATAGACGCTATTGCCTCTCAAGACCGTCTTGTAGGCCTCCCACAGGACCGACGGTGATGTCACCGAGGTCGTACTTTCCGCAAAATAACATCGGGTAGCCTTTTTCACTTCTTTACGTATGGTCGGTATCTTGAGGTAACCGGGGAAGATCGGGTATATTCGTCTTCTAGCTATTTCTGGGCAGGATAACGTTAGTGTCAGTGGCGAGTGATCTGAGATGCCCCTGGGTCTAATTTGCACGTCGCTCACGGTGAAGAGACCACCTCCCAAAGCAAGAAAGTAATCGATACGTGACAGACTGTCGTGAACAGCGGAATAGTATGTGTACTGTCTATCGTCGGGGTGGAACTGTCTCCAGAGGTCCACCAGACCCTGCGCCACTAGGAAATCGCCGAATCGAGAGGGACCCGGGTTCGGCGTGCGAAGCGGAAATCTATCCTGCGCGTTGTGTACCACCGCATTAAAATCTCCTCCTATTATAAGGTCTCCTTCTGGGAGTTCCAGTAGGATTTTCCCCAATTCGGGATGGGCGACTGTATGAAGTGCTGGCGGAATATATATTGATACTAGAGTCAGTGACTTCCCTTCCCATTGTCCATGTGCTGCTGCGAAACGGCCCTGGTCATCTGTTTTAGTGGATTGTAATATGAACCGGGACGACTTTTTTAGTAGTATGCCCGTTCCCCGTGACCCTGAAGAAAATTCTGAGTGCGCAATCGTATGGTACCCACGCCTATCCAGTGCCCGGCAAGCCGTACCCACCAAGTGTGTTTCATGTAGTAGAACCACTGTGGGACCCAGCCTCCGGATGGCCTGCATAACCAGTCCACGCTTAATCTTGTCACCCAATCGCCGCACATTCCAGGACATCAGTTGTAAAGGTGGTATTGGCCCTCGCTCAGATCCCCCTTCTACCGGACCACCCCGAGTGTCGTGCGCCATTGTCATCCTGTAGTGTTAGATCCATGTGTGCCCTGAGCTTACCCTGTCTTGTCATTCGTATAGCAGTCCATGTATTGTTGTGTGTGTGCCATAGTAAATCTTTTCGAGTCAAACAGTGTGAACAGTTTGTTAACATTGAGAACAATCCCACCCCCAACTTCCCCCCTCCCTGCCCTCCAGCTACACGGACATGAAACCGCCCGTCTCCCCAACTAAGCGGAGTGCACAACCCTTTCCCCACACAAATTATACTTGCTCGATGGGGCGAAGGACTCTCCGGAGATGGCAGCCTCTCTCACTCTCTCCAGGTGCCCTTAGCCCGGTATCCAGTGGCAGTCCGTCAGGCACACCGCTGAGTTCTTAGAATGTTCATAATCACCGGCAGTTATTGTTCCTCATTGGCTTCTTCGTCTGCGCTGTCTCTCATCTGCGAATGTTCTTCCGATTCGTGCCTAGAATCTTGTGAGCTTCGATGCCCTCCTGCTCTTTGAGTCTTGTTTGTTCTGTTTGAGCGGCGTGGTTGGGTGGCCGGCCTCCATCCGTCCAGCCAATCCCGGGCTATTTCAGGATTATCAAAAAAACCAGGTCCTGTTGTCCGCCACCACACGCAGCCTGGCCGGGAATAGCATTGAGTAAGGAATCTCACGCTTTCTGAGTTCCTTTTTCACATCCAGGAACGTCTTCCTACGTCGGGCCACCTCCGCCGTATAGTCCGGGAAAAAGGCTAGTGTGGAGTTTTGAATTTTTACCGGTGGCGACACTCGCGCCGCCTGTAGGATGGCATCCCTGTCCCGAAAGTTGAACATTCTGGCTAGAATTGGGCGCGGGCCGCACCCGGCTTAGGCTGTCCCCCTGGGACCCGGTGCGCTCTTTCAACGGAGAAGAAAGCTGACAGGCCCTTAGGTTGCAGTTCCTTCTTTATTAGCTCCTCCACGTAGAGGTCCATCGCTCTGGTGCCTTCAGACTCCAGAACCCCTAGGATCCGCACGTTATTCCTCCTAGAACGTCCTTCCTGATTGTCCAACCTTTCACGCAGCACCTTATTCTCCGCCGATATCTTCTCCACCGCTATTTGAAGCTCTGAGACATCCTCGACCAGTGACTTCGTAACCACCTCCATGGAGCTCACCTTCTCAGACATTTTGTGGAAGTCCGTCCTTATAAGAGTAATTTCGGTGGATATCGTGCCTATCGTTGCTTGGACTTGCGTCAGGGCTTTCATGACATCATCCAGTGTTGCTTTCTTCCCGCTCATGCCATCTGCCGCTTTGCCTGCCGGCGTCCTTCCATCCGTTGGGGAAGATACGCTCTTATCACAGGCAAACTTATCAATTCTGGTCTGTGTAGTGCCACCCTTTCCGCCTTTACCCGCTATGGTGGCCAGCTCAGCGTCTGTTTATGTTTCAGGCTCTATGCACGGTGGCGTTGATCGAGTTCAATAGGTGCGTCTGAGTATCTTGACACTGGTCTGATATATAGTCTAACGCACTCACACCGCAACACTGTCACTCACCACTGTATGTACACTTGGCCAGGATAGGTGCCACCCAGGTGTCGGTCTTTAGTATTCCACCATTCAAACATAGGCGCCAGTTGGATAAGCCAGCGATGGTGATCTCCTGCCCTAAGATCCGGGCGTCCGATTATATCCTGTTTGGTGACCGATGACACTCCGTGTGTCTGCTTTAGATGCGAGCTGGCAGGCCGCACTGTCCGGGGCCTATTTCAGGATCACCAGCGCCGTTGAGAAGGGTGTCGCTGTCTTGTGCTTCACCCTGGTTCTTAGTGGTCTGGCCCAGTGGGGAGCCGCGTCACCCGCGTGGGCGTCAGGCTTGCCTTGTTTCTGGACCCGCTTCGTAGTGCTTACGTTGTCGATACCGGACCGTCCCTCATCCATTCAGGGGGTGCCGGGCTTCTGGGCACTCATGTGCATGATTCTGCATACGGATCACCTCCTATTATCAGCCCGTCAGCTCTTGTCTCCGTGGTCTGCAGGTGCGCGTTAGCGGCTGCATCCACCTCACTTGTGCCTTCCCCTGGTTCCGGTAATTACTCCGCTCCGTTCTTCTTGTGTGCGGCGTTCCCGCAGTAGACGGATACCATCGCTGTCCGTTGCCGGCAAGTCGCGTCGTGGGGACTCGGGGCGAGTCGCACCGCCTCAAGATGGCGGTCCGCTCCTATCTGCCGTCGTCACCACATCATGAGTCAGCCCGCAGTCCGGCTCGTCATGCCGCTCGTGTCACCACTGCTTCTTCGCCGTTTCTATCTCCGGTGCCCCGCAGCTCTCTTCTTCTCAGTCTTGCCGAATTTTTGATTACCGCTGCTAGGCACTTCAAGGTCGGGCGCTTCCGGTATGCTGCGTCCAGGTCCGCTGCATTTCCGGTCGGTTCTATCAACAGGAGAGCCCCTGGTCCGAAGTCCCTCTGCAGGCCACTGTTGCCGTCGGTGATAGCTTTTTCCCACTGCGTCCGATTCAGCCCAGCGGTAGTGCTCCAGGTACCGCCCGGTCCCGGGCGTCGGGTCCCCCCAGCAGAGACCTTGTCGTAGCCGGATAAATGTGCGGATGTTTGAAGAGGCTGCTCTATCCACGGAGCTCGCCTTTTAGGCAGCCGCCATGCTCAGCCGCTAGCCACGCCCCTCTTGTATTATTTTGTGAACGTGCCGACCTGTCTTAAGCCGGGGCTGTTCAAAAACCTAAAAGCGGACATGAGGAAGTTTATCTGGGGCAGATCGCGCAGTAGAGTGGCCATGGCTAAAATGTATCCCTCAACAACTTGCAGAGGCCTTTCATTGCCACATATGGAGCAATACTATCTTGCTTGTAAGCTCCAATGGGTGGCGCGATGATTGAGCGCACGTCAGCTGGAGGATCTGGTGACTCAGGCACCAGCTCTCACTCATTCGTAGATGGTTGAGCTATTCCACCCCAGCAGGAGGGGCAGACTGCCAGCCCAGCTGATGCTTGATGAGGCCCATTATTGCTATTGCTGCAGCCTGCAACATACGCGCAGCATGATCTCATATGCACCGTCCCTTCCCACAGTGGGCGCGCCCAGGAGGCATTGCACTGTTACGGGAGTAGAGCTGATGCAGTGGGAGGAGGCTGGAGTTCTGACAATTGGGGACTTATTCAATGAAAGTCAACTATTACCTTTCGAGGCACTAGCGGAGGACTCCGGTTTGCCGCAGGGCCAATTTTTACTGCATGCAGCAGTGGTACGCACGCTGCAACTTACATGGTGGTAAAAGCATATATTATCCCAACTGGTATAATTTGGAGGCAATTAGTAAGGATATGCATACAACATTATCCAGAAGGAAACAAGGAGGCTCTATTCGATTGTAACATGTGCTCATGGCATCTTATTTATCAACAATGAGGAGAAAGGCAAGAAGCAGTTGTAGCAGCACTGCGAGATACAAATAAAACAATTGAGAACAACCCAAATTGCACTTGGTGCTCAAGGTGTGTGAGTGAAAACCACGTTAGCGACGCAGGTGACAATGTGATCAGCGAGAACGGCGCAAAGTGACTAGTGCAATAATATATACAGTGAATAAGATGCACAATGTGGTTCCGGGTCACTTAGAAGATATAAATTCAGTTTGTTTGTTCAGTTCGTGAACCACTGTTTGTGGAGCGCCTAGGATCACGCTGAATGGTCGACGGCATTTCGATCCACATTAATTGGGATCTTCATCAGGACTGGGTTGGGTCGAAGGCAGTGCTCATGCGGCTGGACAATTCGGCGGATCTGTGTGGTAGAATCTTCGTTGGAGTGAGAATGATGCAATCCGGATTCGGGACTGCGGGGAATACGTCGTGAGGAGGGGCCTCTGTGAAGGAAGGCGGCCGATCCGTCAATGATCGGTAGATTGAGAATAAATCTCAGGGTCCGATGGTGAGCTGGAAGTGGCTCGAGCGAGCCAGCTATTTTTTCCTGACCTTTGACTTCCCGATTGTGGGGAGAAACATGTCGGGAGTGTTTATATGATATCGGAACCATGACACACTTATTTAACAGATTTAATCATGAGAATAAACCGACTCTGTCTATAGTATTGTTATAGGAAGTATGTATCAGAATATATAGTCACTTGACACTAAGAAATGTTTTTTATTCACAGCTTGTGTGTTCCCCTCCCTGGCTGTACCCGCTCGCCATGACAAAGGTGCCCTACACCGAAACGAGCGTTGGCGTTACCCATAAGAATGCCAGTACCCTAGTCCTTGAGGACAACGGTTTTCCATCTAATCTGCCCTCTTATCTCGCACTTACGTCCATGCAACCATAATTCTATCTCTTTGTTGCAGGCCATGCTGTACATATATGATAGAAATGTATGAATGTATTTGAATGTGATTGATCCCCTGAGTATATGTGTGCTTGTGAAGTCCCTAGATTTGCAACACTGATAATTACTGAAATCTTTTTTGCTTCCCCCAAATATCATATGAAATATCCCTTCCTGCTTTATTAGCAGAACCCTTTGTATTTATATATTGAATGCATCTCAGAAATGTCAGATCCAATAAAAATAAAAACATATTTAAAAAAAAAACCCAATGGACTGATCTAAATATCTTTGATGTCATTGGCTCCGATACATAGCTAATGTCGCCCCCTCTATAATTGTTGTGGATTCTTTAGGGGACCCTCTGTGACATACCTTGGCAGGGTTTTTGCTTTTTCTATTTATATCCCCAAATTCCAGTCCATCTCCGAAAGCTTGAAAAAACTCCACTAGCTCCGCAAGAAGAAAAGAATAGATTTTAAGGCCCTATGTCTGGCATATAAAGCATTACATGGATATGGACCAGCATTTCTGAAACAACATCTCACCTGGTACCATCCACCAAGACACCTTCGCTCAGCACAGAGCAAACTCCTCTAGACACCAAAATTCAAAAAAGTCAATTGGGGTGGAAGAAGCTTTGTCCTGGACGCAGAAAAACTATGTAACTCGCTTCCTATAAACATCAAAAATTGCCCAACTCTGCTCAGATTCAGAAAGCTAATAAATACCTGGCTCTTTTCAAATTAACTTAAATCACCCTCAGCTGGAATTCTGGCATTCTCCTCCATACACAGCGCCCAGATGCACACAGGCATTAGTGTGCTATATGAATATTACAATCAAATCAAAACATAAAGACCACTATGACGCCGACCTACCATGATTTCCAAGTTACACATTACTTGGCCTTCTGAATGCTTTAACATACCCCTTGGGATAATGCCGGGGAAGAGCTATTACGCTGGCTTTGGGGGCAGCCAAACAGGTGATATTGGCCAGGTGGGGTAAAGAGGGTGTTCCGACAAGGTTGGATTGGCTACATAAGTTATGGGAGGTAGTAGGAATGGAGAAGATGACGGCTAGCATATCACATAGACTCTCTCGCTTTGATAAAACCTGGAAATCCACATTAGAGTTCTTATCAACTGAATTTAACGAACTTACATGCCCCATGTATTTACGTGTACTCAGACTTACTAGGGATCTTTCCCAAGACCCGAAGATAATCCTGCAATAGGAACTCAAGCCATAAGAGGATGCCTGCTAGCGACACATGATAATAGCCAGTGCTGGGCTTCTCATCCCCTCCCACTCTATTTTTCTTCTTCTTTCTTTTCTAGTCAGTATCCTTCTTTTCCTCATCTATTTTACGATGTTTCCCCACTAGGCCAGTAGGTGTAGGTGGTGTGTTTTGTCCGGAGAATACAATAAAAAGATGTAAACCATTAACTCTTTTGAATTCAGAGTGGGACGAGATAATGGTGCTGCTCTACCAAATCGTGTGAAATTCCCCAAATGATTTCTTTTTTTTATTTAGCAAAGAGGAAGGCATTGATTGAAATCTGGTGAAAGCATTTTGCCAGTGATGTTATTTCAGATGTTATCAGTGATGTAATATGTGAGACCATAAGTGGTGCATTGCAGGGGTGTAAGTTATAGTTATCTCAGGTAAGTATAACTGCTGAATTTCTATGGTTTTGTATGAGTGAAATCTGAGCCTAACTATTACATCCCTGTAACCTTTGGGTTTTTCAGTAAATATATATATGTATATATACAAAATGACAGAAAAGAAGGATCTCTGGGTAGTCCCCAAATTTAGTGGGAGAGAAACTCTTTTATATGGCGCACCCTACAACGCCAGCAACACTGAAACTTCTCCCCTCAAATCTCTATTTTTCTTCAGAATTCTTAAACATAAGATTAGCACAGTACCATCCATGTGGAGATAGACGTGGACAAAGCCTTTTGTAATTTTTTATAGCATGTGATTTGCACAGTGCCACCCAAACCGAGCTGAAAATTGACAAAAGACTTTTACCACTCTAGGCACAGTATTAGAGCTTAGGATTGGTATAATACCGTCCAGGTCAACCTGGAATGAATAAAAGCAACCCCTGACACACATGTTTCACTGTAGTTAGAACTCTTGAGAGAATTATAGCATTGTACAGACACAAGGGAGCACCCAGTATGTCAAGATAATACCCTATGCAACACTCTAAGCCTGAAACGATATTATTTATTTATTTCACTTATAAAGCGCGCTATCACCTCGAGAGGCATCCTGGCGCTGGCAGACTCGAAAGAAAAAAGGAAGGGGCAGCTGATAACAGGCTAAGGATTAGGGTGAAGCCAGGTTTTCAAGTGCCTTCTTAAAACAAGAAGGCCGGTGACCTGCCTGAGTTCAGTGGGAGGAGAGTTCCAGAGCTTGGTCGCGGCCACACTGAACGATCTACCTCCTGCTCTGGATCTCCTAAACCTCAGAACGGTCACCAACCTAGTCGAGGAGGAGCCTAGACTGCGGGCCGGCACATGCCATGAAAACTTCCTTTGTAAGCAGGCAGGGCCTAACCCGTGGAGAGCTTTAAAGGTCAGACAGAGGGACTTAAATGTCACCCTCTGCCTCACTGGGAGCCAGTGCAGCTGAGCCAGAGCCCCTGAGGAGGAAGATCTAGTTGGCCACCCCAGGGCTAATTTTGTAGCTGCAGACTGGAGTCTGTCCATGAGATAGCTAGGGGACTCCAGCAGCAAGGCGTTGCAGTAGTCTAACCTACTGAGCACGGTACAACGCACCACCTCTATCCGAGCAAGGGGTGGTAACAAGGGCAGGGTTTTTCTCAGGAGGCGAATGATGGTCAAGCAGTCAACTGCCACCTTTGAAACCTGCGCCTCAAGGGTGAGGTCACTATTGAACATTACATCCAGATTCCGTACTACCTTCACAGGCTGGACCAGTGGGGAAAAATCCTTTGGCCAGAAGTTGCTGGGTAGAAGAGATTGTACCCTGGGCCTTGGGCAATATAACATCACGGTCTTTCCTGTGTTACAGCATATATGTATATTAATGTATGTATATATATATCCCTCCGTGTGTGGAGGGCTTTTTCAGACATTGTTATGCGCCAGCCAATCGCGCATTTACTTAACCCCCGTCACGCCTTTGGAAAGAAGTTAATTGGCGCTGCCTCACGGCTTTCAAGACGTTCCTGGTAAGGAATACTTCGGACCTGCCCTTCCTGGTGAGGCGACCGGGGCGGTAGAGGTATTTTACCTCTCATTGTGGCAGTTTGCCCCTGCTCCACGTCAACTTCATCGTGGGGGGCTGTGACGGTACTAAAGGTGATCGGAGGAGCGGCTTTGAAGAGGGAGTGCGGGCATGATGACAACGAGCCCTGCTGTCCCTGGCTACATCCACAAATCACAGCTTGGATGCCTCTCCATTACACCGGCCCACTTTGTCTAAACATGCGGCATTGTGGGAGTTGTGGTGCAACGCTATGTGCCAGCACTACAACAGGTGGTTCAAACATCAAGGGGGAGGAGCGGAGCCAAGACGTCATCATAAGGCAGCAGGAGGCACTGACCGGGACTGTTGGTCGGGTGTAGGGCGCTGAGGAAGGCGGAATGCGCCGAAATGCATTCGCCGCCACCGGACCTTGAACTCCACCATTAAAGCCTCTCCAAAAATTTCTCCTTTGTGGTTGCTGCCTTCTTCCGTGTGTGGAGGGCTTTTTCAGATATATATATATATATGTATATATATATATATATATATATATATATATATATATAGAATATAGAATTGTGTAGTATTTATTATTGTAAAAATACAAAGGATTATATTTTCAACTCTACTAGGTTGAAAATAAGAAAATATACCTAATTCAGGCACATTAAGTTTGCATATGATATGAAGTTGTGATCCATTGAATTGTTAGTAGATCAATATTAACTTTGACTAACACTCTAAAATGGTGGCCATTCTCACTATGCCTTAGATGTGGTGTAGTAGTCCTATTTTGATGTTTGTTTTTGTGATGTTTTCGCTTTTTTTTATGTGTATTTATACTTTATTGAAACTAACGGAGTTGACCCGTGACAAAGGAGCCTAGCTCCGAAACGCGTCGGGCAAGGATTTGCCGGTGACTGAAATAAATTAATTTCACCATGCACTATGGTTTAGGGCTCGGTTCTTTTGTTTTGAAAATAACGAGATTGGAGTAATATATATATATATATATATATATATATATATATATATATATATATATCCAATAACCAAAGTTCCGCTCGTACAAAACGACTCGCAGTTTGCACAAAGGAAAACAATGCACGGACCAGAATTTCGCGGTGCTTCAAGCTTCTTTTAATCGCATGCCGGCATCATAACGTTTCGGCACACAGGTGCCTTGCTCACATGACCTTGAGCAAGGCAATGTACAACTTATAGATTTTTGGAAGTTAAGCAGGACATTCATGTATAAGTTTGTATGAAAGTTTTTTAATAAATGTTCTTTTTAGGTCGAGTTTGGTCAGCGCATGTGCTGGTTGTTGGAACCGGGACTGCCGGCCCGCTTAGGGTAGCTTATATACAGAGTGCGCTGTCTCTTCCTCGCTCCTGCGCAAGGATGTATTCATGGGGGCTTTACTTCAGAGAGGGGAATTGAAATCTGAGACCCACTCTCTGAATATGGGCCAGTCACAATGTTATCAGAGAGGGGGATTTGCTTAGGGGCTTAGTTCTTGACACCCCCAATCACTACAGTTACCCCCCCTGAATGTCCTTTTTCCTTCAGCCCCTCCCTATTTTATTTTATACTTGCCCCAGATACATGTGCGCCCGTCCGGTGCCTTTGTTATACCTTCCTTGGAGCGAGTTTGTGAGGCCGCACTTCCCCCGTCCTCCCGCTCAGGTCTTTTGCAGTCGAGCCACGATGTGAAGACTCCAGAGGCCCCAAAGCGGGTGGGCCCCCGTGCTCGCCCTCTCCCGACCACTGGAGAGTCAGACTGAGGGTCAACTCGGCATTCCGATGGGCCGCAGCAGCTTCCGCTCCTGTGAGGAGCTCCGACTTGACTGAATGAGGTGACGCGCTAGGCGGGAGTCCGGTTGCTTGGCGACCCCGCCCAGCGTCTCTCTCTCGGAGCCTCGCGTCGCTCCCATTTCCTCACACCTGGCGCTGGAACCGCTTGGCTCTTCTCAGCACCCAGGCCAGCGGCGTAGGATCACTTGGCAGCCTCGGCACCACAGCGCTTCAGAAAGGGTGGAAAAAAAAGGGAGGGGGGGCTCTGATTGATACAGCGCTGGGAGAACTAGGCAGGCAAAATCAGCGCACCTCAAAAAGGCTAAACCACGCAAGGGCAAAGGTTAATAGCCTGCTTCACTTCAGGGGTCGTGGTAAAGGTCCCTTGTCCCGCGTTGCCTTATTAGCCCACAGCACCACCCTCCGAGGTTTCTGGGGCAAGTTCACTCTCACCAGCTGTTGAAATAAATTAGTCTTCTTGATCGGTGGCCACACTGGGATGTGATGCTCGCAAATCTTCTCACAGGCAGGGCCAGATCAACAGGAAGGAGGGCATCACCCACAACTAACTTGCAGCCCCTAGGAACAGTCAGATTAGCTTGAGACACAACCCTCCTTACACTGTAGTCTGCACTCCAGCCAGCCCAGTAGTGACAAAATGGCAGCCCAGGGTCCTCCCTTATATAGCCTGGGCCCAGGTCACTAGCTTGGACCGGAAGCTTCTGGAACCCCCTAATGCTATCCTATGGGCCAGAGCTCTGAGGTAATTTCTAGCAGGCGTCCATTTTAGGAAACTCCCATCCCACCATTTTAGGAAGGCGCACCTGTGCCTCAGCACTGATTGGCAGTGGTGAGGCACTCGGAGACCTAAGGCCACACAAAAAGAATAGGTGGAAAAAGGAATGTGAGGCAGAAACAGGGAAGAAAAAATAGGGGGAGACCACCCAAAAGCTGACAGGTCTAACACTGGTCTGCGAAGCATGCTGTATTAATGTATGGGCGTGAAGCTCCACCCACTCTCCGCCCAGTTTTTTCATTGACCTGTGTCATTGTCCCTTGTAAACTGTGGCTTTTCATTAGTCAATAGGCTTAGTAGTCCCTTCTTAGTACTGCCTTTTCCCATTTTGTAACCTCCCATGAGGACATCCCTTGTTACATGTGTTGCTGCTCAATAGGCTTTAATTACCGCCTACGAGCACTATTTTATCTATTTATTAAGGAGTTTTACATAGCGCTAGCCTGACCCGAGGGTATTGGAGCGCTTCACAACAGTTTTTGAGCAAGACTCACACAATAAAGCAGTATTCAACACATAGGTTTGGAAGTCCAAGTGTGCTGAGCAGCATTGAGGTAGTACTTGATCCTGAGATAACCTCATAGGCTGCACGTTGTCTTGGGGTTGATACAATAAAGCAGTATTCTACATATAGGTTTGGAAGTCCAAGTGTGCTGAGCAGCATTGAGGGTGTCCGTGAGTTCCGAGATAACCTCATAGAGTGCACGTTGTTTTGGGGTTGAACCACTTAGGGGGGAGCAGTTAGGGGTCAAAGAGCACGGAGGAGGTAAGTCTTAGAGCTACAATGTCTGGGAGAGATGACGAGCAGAGATTTGTAATTAGATGGCAGTTGAGGAAAAGGACTTTTAGGTGTTTTTTGTGAAGGACGAGATAGTCCTGATACCGACTGTTTATTTTGTCAATGAGCTTTGTCCTACCTGTTCTTGCCGGCAGGAAAAGGCAGGACACCCTCTCTCCTAAAGCATTTGCAATGCAATAGGTCTCGCATTTGTGAGAGTTCAAGCTAATGGCATTGTAAATGACAATGCCCTTTATTTATCTATTTTTGAAAAACACATAAATATAAAGAATTGTCATTTACAATGCCAATAGTTCAGACTCTCATAAATACAAGACCTATTGCATTGCAAATGCTTGTTACTTTTATGTGTTGAACAGTAAGGTCATTTCTCTACTATTTAATTGCAGTGCTTATTCTTTTGTGTTCCTATATACCTAATAAAAAATTGATGTGCAGTTCGCTAAGAAATGTCCCTTCACCGCCCACCAAACCAGAAAGTATTCAAGGGCTGTGATGCTTGCAGTAGACATACAGCTATGACACTCTGTTAGAACTGGTAAGCTGAAGAGTAAAGACTATGGGCCTTATTTAGAATTTGTTGGGTAGGATAGTCTGTCAAAATGTGACAAATAGACCATCTGTTCACCGTGTTACAAATGGTATAGATTATTATATTCTTGTAAAACAAAGGAGGAGACCTCCATCATGCTCGTGATGAAGTATCGCATCCGCCAAACTCAAATGAACACCCTATGCCGTCCAGGCCGTCAGAGGAGAGTAGGTCATGAGTAAATCACCGCATGGGACCACTTTATTTCCACAGCTAAGCGCGGTCCTCTGCCCAAACCTCGGGGGCACTGTTACTACTCCAACAGAGTTGTATCCTCGCTGTCCTGTACAGTAGCAGGTACAGTTCACATGTTTTTATTGGGCGCCTTCACTTTATACAATCTCTGTCCCAATCAGGTGTAAAGTAGACGGTAAATACATGGTCCTGAAGAAAAGTCCAAGATCCAGTTGGGCCATAAGGCATAAAACATGTTGACCCCACGTCACTTATCTTGCAGCTGTCTAGGTTCATTAGCTCCTGTGACACCTCCTGTCAAGTGGACCACCTTATTAAACCAGTCTTCGGTTCCCCTTAGACTATTTTAAATCGCTCAGCACACTACCCTACACTTACAGTCTCACAATTATGGCTTAAAATCAGAAGATCTCCATTAATGAGCCCCCTCCAGGGGTCCGTTGGGCATTGCAGTGCCGGCTCAACGAGGAGCAGCCCAATGATGAAGCAAGACACCCACCTGGAACACCCTGCTGACACACCTCAGACAATCCACGTTGCTGACCCAATTCAGGATGGATCTCAGACCTGGCTCTTCAACTGAACACCATAGTGCAGACGGATCAGACCCCCCCCCCCCTCCCAGTGGCTTGAGACCCTCTCGGGTGAGTAGCCACGCTTTACAAACCCTGATTGATTGATCTGGGTGTGTGAGGGCAATCACTTCTGATGACTTGGATCCGGTCGATCAGCTTCCTAGTACCGACTGACAGCTTCTTCTCTTTTCTTTCTTTTTCTGTCCCTCCTGAAGGAACAGTATTTTCTTCTGAAGACCTGAACACTTTAAAGCCCATGACGGGAAGCTCAACCCCAAGACCATACCCATCATTAGGGTTGTCAGGGCCATTTGCCCATCAACACTAACAAATGCTGAAGGAGAAGTTATTCAGCTAGTCAATCATTCAGTTCATTCATCAGCCGCCTCTCTTCGTAAAGCTGTTTGTTTCCATGATCTCTGTGTAGGAGGGTACATCAAAGCCTTTGCTCTAGACTAAGTATACCATATTCACCTACTCACGTTGATGTATTTCATGGGTGACCCAATCAAAATTAAAATAGGTAACTATAGCATGATTTACAGCCAGTGGATCATTGACTTGGTGGGACCTTTTATCCAATCCCCTCATGGTAGTTAGTGAAGACTGCAATATATTTCACTGCCCAAAGTGATTTTCTTTGCAATGTCTTCATCTGAAGAATTTTTAAGTGGTCTGTTATTAAAGACAAAATATTTCTGAGGTTGAAACAATACATTGGATAGTGAGTGCAGATTTTCCAAGGGTATGTTTTGGAAGGAAGTGTCCTAGATAAGAGTATGAAAATTACTACGTGATGTACTTTCACTGTGGTCCTTCAGACATGCATTAGGAGATTGTCAGGATAATCTATCTGTGGGTTGATTAAAGTGAGGGATGTCTTGTAACTTGACTATGTAACAGTCTTGAAGCAGTGTTACTTATCCACACTCTAATTCATTGTAAGAAATTAGATTAATAGTTAAAGGGGGTAACTACCCAGCTCAAATAACGACCACAACCCTTGTCAGGGTGAACTCTCAAAGTCTTTAGATTAACCTGAGCTCAATTACCTTGTGCCTATGGCACAGATCAGACAGGCTCAACTTGGGGCACTGTGTAAAGTACTTTGAGAGCAGCAAAACAGTTAAAAAAAGTTACAATTCAGCACAATAAAAATACTAAATGGGAAAGCTGCCAAGATGGGGAGATGCAGTTTAGGACTGCTCCTGAGGCCATCTCTGAAATCCTCCCTAATCCTGCCACCCTGGGTAACCTAAAGCTGTGATACTCTTCTCCTCTTCTCTCTGCATGAGGAAACTGGACTGGACCAGCCATAACCTGCCGCAGGGAGGACAAAGGGACAGAGACGTTGATATGGTGGACTGTGCAGTGATTGGGACTAAATGGCAGCGGCCTGTGCACTGTGAGGCGACACTCTTCCAGTGGGTGTGATCCTGAGTCTGTGCACCTTCCTGACGGTCGTCCTGCCTTATGGCCTTGCCTCCAGGGTGGCTCAGGAGGTGTGTGCCCATTGGCTGCCAGCCGGGAAATGTGTGGCCTCTGCCTGCTGCTATGCCCCGGCACCAAATTTCTTGGGACTGCACAGCGGGCTTGTGTGCCCGGATCATGTGGTGCGTTGGAGGTTCTGGGGGCTGCATGGTGGGCTGCGGTTTGTGACGCACAATGGTGCATGGCAGAGGCCTCCAGAGTTGCCCCCCTGCCCATCTGGTGATGACGGAGTGGAGCTGGGAGAGCTTCGCCCCAAGTGAAGAGGGTGTGAGCCTTACCCCTTGCTGCCTGTGTGGATCCTTCCTCGCACTCTCAACACAGACCTTGGATAGCCCGCAAATCATATTTTAGAGCCTGCAGAGGCACAGTTGAGCCTGGTTCTGTGTGGAGAATTGATCCGACTGTGTGGGCCCCATCGGATCGTGGCTGTGCTGCGCGTGGACCTTGGGCCTCGGACCTCCTGACCCTCTGTTTGAACTTTTGGAAGAGACCTGACTGGCATTTCCTGATACAAACTTGGCCATGGACTTTACAATTGGTCCCTCCCTTAAATAAGAGATATTTGGCCTCCTGCAATTGTGAATCATTGCTGATTCATCCCCCCTGACTCGCTCGAGACTTATTGGCTATCTGGGGCCCTCCCTTGAATGAGACAGCTAGCCCTTCACTGATAAGGACCGCTCCTGTTGTCGCCTGCAGCCCTTTACCCCAACTGCTTGTGCTGCCCAGAAGAGGGGCTAGCCTGTTGGGTAAGATTAACTCTCTCTACCTGGAGCTGTGTGCACTCTAACTTGGGTTGTGTGTTTAGAAGCACCGACTGGCCAAAGGCATCCTGTTGAATTATACCCTGTTGAGCCCCTAAATCGGCGACAATGGGGAAGGACAAGCCCCCTATCTTGAGCTCCCAACCTAGGATCGACAGGTTTTCTACCCTGGCCCGGGAGCCTAAGAAGAAATCTCCTGAAAGCGACCCCCCACAGACCAGTGTTGTCTCTCCAGATAATGAATCAATCCTGCATGCTATCCAGACTCTAGAGTCAAGAATAGGGGAGGTGGGCATCGACATTGCGCTGCTGTGACAAGATCATCATAATGTGGCTAGCTGGGTGATGGAGGCTGAGACTCGCATCTCTACCCTGGAAGATGTTTCCACGAACATAAAAACCACTTTGCAAACTATGGTCCGTACCCTTGAGTCGTGAGTGGAAGATGCTGAAAACCTCTCTCGCCAGAACAATCTTCGCCTAGTGGGATTTCTTGAAGGGATTGAGATCCCCATACCAAAGGAGTTTGTTGAGAACTGGCTTAAATCCTGGATACCTGAGGGTGTCCTCTCCCCATGGTTTCTGGTGAAACTGGCTCATCGTTCACTGACACAGAAACCCCCTTTAGGGGCTCCCCCTTATTAGCTGATCATCCAGATACTCATCTACCGGGATTGTGATGCTGTCCTGCGTGAAAGCAAAAGACACACAATTGATGGACGGAATGCAGAAGAAATCAAAACATTCACCCCCAGTCAAGAGATCTTGGTTAAATCCATCATTCTTTGGCTCACCATGCCACCCCATGTTAGACCTGGCCATATGCAAATCAGTCTTGACTCTGTACCTCATGGGAACAGTCCAGCCCGAACTGCCAAGCCAGGCCCTCCCTGGACTGGAAAAAAGCATCCTAGGACCGGTTTCGGGGTTTCACTCCTCATCAGCCAGGATAGCTTGAATCCAGTGACACAGTGAGCCCGGGACACACGTCTGGGCATACCCGGTGCACTTAGGGCGAGAAAGCAAAAGACACAAAATTGATGGACAGCACTCAAAGAACTCTTTTGTATCAATCCAGCTGTGTAATGATATTCCCGGACTATATGAGGGCGACCCAACAACAACGGAAATCCTTTGATGTGGTGAAGCAAAAGGTTAGGGCCATGTCTCCGCCTTACGTGCTGCTCTTCCCTGCCAGACTGAGAGTGGATCACGGATCCCGTACCTACATTTTTTGTTACACCCCGGAGGTAGCGTGGGAGTGGGCCACGGAGCTGGGATTCCTCTGCAGTCATGACCAGCCCGGTAATATTGAGCAAAATACATCCTGCTCCTCGCAACCACCAAATGCCCATCCTGAATCTTGTCCACATCGTAAATCAAAGAGCAGGAAGGGAGGCTGAGTTAGATACTAAGGATCTTCTGACACTGACCACCCTTGGGTGCAGCCTCGCCCTGGAGATGAGGTGGCACGCCAGCTCCCCCAGTACTCTCCCACACTGGAGGATGAGGCTTGCTCCGGTGGCATGTCGCCCCAGGCAGCTCCACTGTGATTTTCAACAGTATTTGCCATACAATTCAACTACCCTTGATCCAGGGTTTCTAATTATGCTTCTATCCCTTCAGGTTTTCCTCTCACATGGAGGAGGTCTTCATCGAAGCCCCTATTATATGTTTCATGGGGTTTTGGAAATGTTCGGGCGACAGATACTTCCGGGTGAAGGTATATTGTGTGGGGGGGGGGGCCACATGGTGGGTCTAAGTTTGACGACCCTTGGTTGTTTGTTATAATTTTTTGTTTTCCTTTGAATGTCTTTCTCTACAGGGTGCTTTCCCCCCTCAGTGGTCGCCTTACACGATCTCTTCCAGATACATGCACATTTTCCATCCTGCAGATTAGATGCTGTACCACAGATTCCTGTCTTGGAATCCCGATTGTCTCAGACCGTGTCAAGCGGACGATGGTCCTTAAATCTACACATCGACACCACCCGTCAATAGCCTTGCAGCAAGAGACTCGCCTTCCGGGTAATAACTGACCCTTCCTCTGTAGATTTGGTTACAACCTTGTCTTCCACGCGGGCTTTACAAGGGGATCCAGAGGTTCAGCGATCCTTCTTCATAAGACTTTTCCCATAGTTGTCACCCATGTCTTCCCTGACCCTCTAGGCAGATACTTGGGCTTAGTGGGTGAGTTAGAGGGAAAACAATACCACATTTTCAGTGTATATATATATATATCCACCACACTTGCATACACAAACCTTCCACGACCTGACTCAGCTTGTGTTGTATCTGCCTGGTGGTTTCCTGCTTTTGGGGGGGGGGGGGCTTCAATGTGGTTGTTGACTCGTTCCTGGGTATATCTGGTCCAGACTCATATGATCAACAAACTCACTTCCGCTTTGTATATACTAAGCTGACCTCGTTAGGCCTCTGTGATGGCTGGCGGACGTGGAACCCAGTGAGAGGGCTTATTCGGTGTCTGCCAAATCGCTGTTCCGCATCGACTAAGTTTCCTTGTCGGCGGATCTTTCTGCTACGACAGGAATGCCAATGCTCCCTCGAGGCATCTCTGACCATTCTCCACAACTTCTTCTAATGAGCAGTTTTCTGGTATGGAGGGCAGCCCTTCATTTTACGAGGTGGAACAGACATCTGACCTGGATGAGCCCCTTGTGGAGGGGTCGCTGGTTATCGCACTTGACACGCATAGAGGACTTTCCTGCTGGGACCTAATTAGTATCTCCATGTTGGCCAACATCTTGTGGTGTAGCGCTCTAATGTTTCCGTCACGTGACGGAAACAGGGAATGCTGGGAGCGCCGGACGGCCATTTTGTGATACCCAACAGTTAACCTGAGAATAGTGTTCCCGACGCTCTCCGGGGAATAAATAACTCAGTTCATAAACATATATGTGTCTGACTCGTTATTACCCCTACGGACACACAACAAATTGGCGACTAGGATAGGACACGATGCGCGTGTGAGCGAGGACATTGAGGCGGCCTGCACCACATCAGGAGAGCATGGCAGATGACACGGGGCCTATTCCCCGCCGATACTCGAATACCGGACCACCAGTGGAGCAGCAGTGCATGCAGAAAAACTGCGCTGGGAGACACAGACCGAGCCAAGCGCTCAGCAGAAGCAGCCAGAGCAGCAAGCTGCAGGGGAGAGTGTACAGTGCCCAACATCGGCGTGACAACAGTGCCTGCTGGGGGGGACCGCACTGAGCAGCAATGACAGAGCAAGTACCCCAATGGAGCGAGTGGCACAGAATGAGCCAGGCACTCCACTGAAGCAGCCTGGGCAGCAGGCAGCAGTTGGGAGTGTTACAGTGCCCAACAGTGACAGGATAGCAGAGCTTGCAGAGGGACCGCAGTGGGCAGCATGGGTGGAGCCAGCCACCCCACCGAGCAGCGAGGGCAGCCAGCAGGTGGATGTCTGTTGGCACTGCCTTTCAATGGGTGCCTTTGTCTAGCAGGCTGCTCTGAGCAGCACATTTATGGGCGTAAGTAACATTATCAGCTACCAGTTCAAATGCCGCCAGGCTTGAGCAGGTCAAAGGGGGATTTCTGCGCAGTGCTTGTAGGCTGTCCTTTACCATTAAGAGCATGTTGCCACTAAAGTTGTCCCAAAGTTTTGTGGTCAAACGGTGTGGGGGCAATAAGTTAAGACACAATAGATCACAATTTATTGAATAACATGTGGCATTCCCAGTTTTCAAGAAAGGGCAGGTATTGATACACATTGTTCCTCTCCTGTTCCCATTGTCTTGTCTGCTCCCTGGGATACTAGGAGACGTTTTGGAGGGCAAGACTTCACCAGGGGGTTGACTGGCTTAATGCGATAGACAAATCCAATATGTTTCACATTTACTAACGTGTGAAAGTGTGTAGCTGCTGTGCATAGTTGTATTCATATGCACAGTATTATTAATTTAAATAATCACTGTATGGAGTGGCGTGACTACCAGGCGTTTACGCACCAAGGCATCTTGCAGCTGTGATTGTTGCCATGCTGTAAGGATATAAAGTTTAGATACGACTGCCAGGTCCCGCTGGGGTGTCAGCCAATTGGCCACTTTCGGGTTTCAATCAACCTTCCTTCCTTCTGTGGTTGTTAAAATGAATATCAGTAGCGAGGTAAGAAAGATATCCGATCCAGCGGCACCATGCCTACGGGAACACGTGCACTTCAAAAATACTCAAGCGCCATGCTCCAACAAGCGCCATACACAGTTAGCTGGGGAAGGAAGTAAGGCGGGCTGGATGATTTATACTACTCCCTGCATTGGCACGTCTTGTAAGGAGCCAAAGGTATGGCACTTCAGCCAGGCAATGTTAACATCCAGCCACTCCAAGCCGATTATTTAAGGTCAGCTTGGGGCTCATGATACACAGCCCAGTATAAGGCCCAGAGTTTGTCAGCGTTGTGAATGACTAAATTCAACTGAACAAGAGGCGTGAACGTGGTGTACACTAGCAGAAGTGCAAAACTCCACTTAGGGGGGTGGCTGGCTGATTTTGATGGACTAGTCCGAAAGGTTTCGTAGCAACTGCACGTGGGAGAGTGTCAGTTACCTGTGCATAATTCTCGCAGATACACCATATCTTATTAATTGAAATAATCGGTTTCGTTGCAAGTGGTAAGCGTGAGATTCCCTATTTCAGCGAATGGTCACATTGTCCGCAACAAGCTGCCTGGGGGGTCTAGGTGCAGTCACCACAGATTAAACTGAACAGGCAACAGCTTGACAGGAATGGAGGGAAGTTGAATCGATTGCCCACTTAGCAGTATGACTATTGCACAGAAGGATGTCAGCTTTTGCTGGGTAGGAGGTTCCGTATCACCAACCAGAAGGGTTGGTGGCCAAGTGGCAAACCCAGAAAATTGTTAAAGATAAGGGTGTTTCTGGCCTTACGGCGGTGTAGATCCATTCTCAGTTAGAGATATGCCCTGGTGAAAATTGTGTGCTACTTAAGGTTCTAATGACCAGTGCGGTTGTGGTATCTTTTCAAGGGGAAGAGATACGTTAGGCACTTAATCGCTTACAATGTAGCACATACAAGCGGGCGTGTTTTATTGCAAGTTGCAACTGGAGATTCCCTTACTACGCCAGCAGCAGCGCACATGGCCAGCAGTACACAGCCTGGGAAGTCTGGGGGCGAATACCACAGATTAAACTGTAAAGGTAAATTACTGTATGACAGGAGGGATAGTGGCAAGTACACAAAGACTCCATTGCTTAATGTCACATCCCCCACTGGACTGCCTGAGAATGTGAGTGCAGTGGGATGTGCAACATTACAGGATTTTCCAGCCCATACAGGGGCAGAAGGGTACATTGCAGGAATCTGCATAAATACAGTGGGGAAAAACCTATGGAGCATCAAGGGTCACAGCTGGTTAGCAGGTATGGGGGAATCTGTGATGGAGTTTAAGTAAGCAAGCCTGGTAGTTTGTGTAAGTTGTCACTCCATATGGTGGCTGTGACTGCAACAGTGTGTTCTATGCGAGGAGTCTTGTTCGCCGTGGTTTATTAATCGCAAAGTTCTGTGCATGTGTCTGGTCAACCTCAACAAAGTAGGTGCACTCTGCTCCCAAGGCGGGTTGCTCAGTGATGCATAAAATGCCCCGTCCGCATAGCCAGAGTAGATAGGCTGGTTGTGGAAGCGGTCTTCTTAGGAAGCTTGCTGCTGTTCCATAAATTGGTGAAATAGGCGTTAGGGAGCACAAAATGCTAGAAGGGCTGCAACTACAGGTTGCATGAGGTGGGAGCCACATCTGCTTGCAGGGTAATATAGCGATGTTTAAGAGAGCTCCCTCCTGGGAAGCCATCACCTTCTTGCTGGTCAGGTGAGGCACTGGTACATTCCCAGAGAAGGATAACCCGCTCCATACACACGTTTGCAGAGCAGGGTGCTTTGGCTTCGGCAGGCATAGGCTATGCCGGGCGAACACCAAAGGTTAATTTGACAAAGTTGGGGTGCACCTGGCACAGGTGGGCTTGAATGTGTTCCTACTTACATGAATGTGGCCCAGGAAATTGCAGGTGTCAAGTGAGAATACAGCTGTGTTGGTGGGGGGCTCTTTAGGCGACGGGGCCGCCTCCAAAGCTGTGGCGGAGTTACAGGGTGATCTGGAAGCAGTTTGGGTACAGAAGGATACCTCTGCAAGAGCACAATGTGGGTGCCAGAGCCAAATCCCAGGAGCCTCATGGGAGGGTTCTGGAACAATGCCGTCGGCGCCCTGTTAGTCCTTCGGGCGGTTGTGGGCCTGAACATCCAGGGGCTTGCCTTGCTACGCTCCGCCCTGAAAGGGGCGTGAGTAATCAGAGACCAATGTGTAACGTGATCCAGTAAGGAGATCACCCCTATAAAGGTAGCGCTGATTGGGTCTTCCAAAGAGCTTGGCTCATTAGGCGGGCAGGGCAGCATAGGTTGGTTCAGCTGCCTGCACTTGGATCGCCCGTAAGATAACCCACCGTATTTGCATACTTTTGTATGGAACAAACCTGCAGCAATATTTTCTCCAAACCAAAAGTTGTGTTGTGTATTTATTCATGCATGCCTATTCTGCTGTGGTGTGGGTGGGGTAGTGCACCTATAATGGAACTATGACGTGCTGGCATGGACTGGTGTGCTAAATTGGAAGAACCCATCTATGTTGCTAGAGGTTCCCTGGCTAAAGTTGCCAAAAATTGGGGCAAATGATGGGACTATTATGGCTTTTCTTTTACACTGGGCTCCTTGGCGAGTCATGTAGGTTGAATCTCTGGGGAGAGTGGGTTTTGCGGACACAATGACCTGAAGCACATTTATTGCTATCTTTGTTTTTCAGTACCTTTTGTTATTATTGCTCGTTCTTTGAAAATCAGTCTAATTTGTGTATCAAAAATAATAAAAATCCCAAACGGAATAAAAAACAATCGAGTAAGGTATTATAAACAAAATGACACCAACATGTTAGCAGGGACATTACAACGTTATTGCGGGATAATTACGAGATGGGTTGGACGAGGGGGGCCGGATTTGGTCTGGGCTGTCTCTGTCAATTGCTCGGCGAATAGCCATTGCCAAAATGGTGATATTACCACATATAATTGCCTCTTTGTAAACATCCCAATCCCACGCACTAGGGTCCTGTTTGACTTCATCAAGTCCCTTTTGACCAGCTTCACGTGCAGGGCCGGCTCTAGCATGTGCAAGCTGTGCACCTGCACAGGGCCACCAAACCCCAGGGGCCACCACGCCAATATATATCCTTAATATATTAATCCTCTGAGGATGGATACATATTTGCGTGGTGGCCCCTGGCAGGGATTTGGCGGCCTCTGGCTCTGTTCCACTTCTAAACTCCCTGACCCCCTCCCCTCTTTACTGGCCTGCGCGCTCCGCCCCGCCCGGACCCCCTCATCCGGGGCCCCTACCTACGCTCCCTGCCCAGGGCCACCATGAGCCTAGAGCCGGCCCTGTCACGTGAGTTTGCAAAAACAACAGGTGATGGACCGAATGTGGATCAATGTCACACACTCAACCCAGTTGCAATTGCCGCCCTAAGTGCGCTGGGGATGCCCAGACGTGGGTCCCAGGCACTCCACACCACTTGGAGTCAAGCTAGCCGGGCTGATGAGAGGTGTTACCTCGAAACCGGTCCGGTCCTCGGATGCTTGATTCCGTTCTGGGAAGGACATGGCTTTTGTAGTTCGGACTGGACTGTTCCCATGGGGCAACAGGGTCAGAGCTGATTTGCATATCGCCATTGTCTAACCCAGGGTGGTGTGGAGTGCAAAAAAACGATGGATTTGGGCCCAGATCTTTTGACTGGGGGAATGTGTGACATTGATCCACATTCGGTCCATCACTTGTTGTTTTTGCAATTGCCGCCCTAAGTGCGCTGGGGATGCCCAGACGTGGGTCCCAGGCACTCCACACCACTTGGAGTCAAGCTAGCCGGGCTGATGAGAGGTGTTACCTCGAAACCGGTCCGGTCCTCGGATGCTTGATTCCGTTCTGGGAAGGACATGGCTTTTGTAGTTCGGACTGGACTGTTCCCATGGGGCAACAGGGTCAGAGCTGATTTGCATATCGCCATTGTCTAACCCAGGGTGGTGTGGAGTGCAAAAAAACGATGGATTTGGGCCCAGATCTTTTGACTGGGGGAATGTGTGACATTGATCCACATTCGGTCCATCACTTGTTGTTTTTGCAATTGCCGCCCTAAGTGCGCTGGGGATGCCCAGACGTGGGTCCCAGGCACTCCACACCACTTGGAGTCAAGCTAGCCGGGCTGATGAGAGGTGTTACCTCGAAACCGGTCCGGTCCTCGGATGCTTGATTCCGTTCTGGGAAGGACATGGCTTTTGTAGTTCGGACTGGACTGTTCCCATGGGGCAACAGGGTCAGAGCTGATTTGCATATCGCCATTGTCTAACCCAGGGTGGTGTGGAGTGCAAAAAAACGATGGATTTGGGCCCAGATCTTTTGACTGGGGGAATGTGTGACATTGATCCACATTCGGTCCATCACTTGTTGTTTTTGCACCTGTCACGTGAGTTGGCAAACAGCCGAGACTATCTTGGAAAGTGGTGTGCATCTGATCTAGAGCTGTACTATTAGTGCACACAGACCCACTATGTCTACCATTTGACCTACCCCATACTGTACCAACTGCACATTGCCATGGAAACAGACAACGCAGACACCTGCCTGGTGGCTGTGCCGATTTGTACCCAACTGTTGCATCCTAGAGGCAAGATTGATACTGTTTAATGTGTGTGTGGGAAAGGCTGTATTCTGCTGGTTGGCACGTGACACACAACTCCGTGTTGCATATCATGAATGATGAGTAAGCCTGAAGACAATTAACATGTATGAGACTAGAGGTGATTGGGAAATGCACCCTGCTGGCACCTTTATTACGCAGCAAGAAATTCAGAGTGGCATAGAGTAAACACTGTTTGACGCGTGCAAAGGAATACACAGCACATACATGCAAGGACCTGTGAGTTTACATGCACTCCGGGCCTAACGCGCCTTTTCTTGCAGCTGGCGTTTCCCAAGTGGACTGGAGCCACTGGAGGCCGGTTTAGAAGCCCAGCACCTCTCCTGGTGTCTGTGAGAAGACGACAGAGAGAGAATGAGCATGGATGGATGGATGGATGGATGGATGGATGGATGGATGGATGGATGGATGGATGGAAGGAAGGAAGGATGGATGGAAGGATGGATGGAAGGATGGATGGAAGGATGAAAAGAGAGAGAGGTGGCCCGAGGAAATGAAGGGAGTGGGGCTTTTTTGCACATTTTTGCTAAGGCTGCTTATGTATCCCCAGTTGACCCCAGCGGGCTGTAGACTGCGTGCTCACTTTAGCAGCCCTTACAAGACTGTATTCAACTATATTTTCATTTCATAAGGCTTTATTCGGAACAAAGAAACAATGTCCATAAAAGCACATAAAATTTCATAACAATATTACATTAACCAATAAAAATCATGGTAGAGATTTACAAGAACAGAATAAATAATTAAAAAACCATACTTTTCCTTGCCTTGATTGCTTTAAGAAGGAATGTGGCAGTAAAAAAACAGACATCGGGGTGGTACATGTTAAAAAGCAGCTTCATAGAATCAAATACAGTACTAACACCAAACTTGAGAAATAGGGGTTTTAAATAAGCTATGCCAAAATTTCCATAAAGTTTACATAGCAGTAAAAAGTGCAGAGTGCTTAGTGTAGTAATGTTGTCACAAGGACACTGGCAAGCAGGATGCTTATTATTTAGTGGAAAAGCCACCAAGTGGTGCACAATCCCAAACCTCAACCTGGTTAAAACAAACCGATGAGACGCTCTGGTTACTTCACTTAAAAATAGTTGGTATCCCACACTCTCATTACATCTAGCATGAAACACACAGGTGGAGAGATTAACACTATTACTTAGCCGCCTCTCTGACTTGTAAGTCAGGAAGACATTCTTCATTACAGTTTTAGGTAAACCGGAGGCAGCTAGTCTGTCCACTTTAATGTTAAGGCCATAGATCTCTTGGTAGCTATCAATAATATATTTAATCCAAGGGATCTTTAAGTAGTTGTCAACAGAGAGGCAGTCGCCAATAATGGCTCTATTTAGAGTTGTCGTTTCTTTCATCCAGATCGCGCGCCATAGCATTAATGGTCTTAGGGCGATCAGATCGGACAGGTGTTGAATACCGAGCTCTAGGTGAACCAGGTCGTTAGAAGCTGAAGTGGACAGGCACAAAAGTCTCTTTAAAAAAAAGATTTTCCTCTACTTGTAAGCTCCCAGCTGTGGCAAATCCCCAGGCCTCGGCACCATAGAGGGCAATGGAAAGACATCTCGATTGATAGATTTTTAACATGTCTTTGATCCGTTTGTCCCCTAATTCGGCAGCAAATTTAAACACCCCATTGGCACTTTTTGCCATCTTTGCCCGGACGTTATTAAGCTCACTGGCCCAGCTACAGGTCTTAGAGAAAGTTATACCAAGGTAGCTGAAGTTGTCCACTTGTTGGACCTTATGTCCATCAATAAAATACGAATGGGGTTTCCCACGCCTTGTTCCACATTCCATGTTATAGGTTTTGGACTTGTTAATTACCAATTTTCTGTCCTTTATAAAATGCGAAAACCTATCCATCAAACGTTGAAGACCTATTGTGGTCCTGGACCGTAACACCGCGTCGTCCGCGTAAAGTAATACCGGGAGGTCGAGATTGTTGGCTTTTGGAGCATCTGCCACTATCGTCTTTAAAACGCTATCAACTTCATTAATGAAAAGGGTGAAAAGCAGTGGGGCGAGGACACACCCTTGCCTTATACCTCGTCCAATCTTGAACTTATTAGTACACTCCCCATTTGGACCCTAGCGTACACTAGTGTGCAGATTGACATAAAGTCGGGCCAAAAAATAGACAATACCCTTGGGTGCCCCCATTCCTGGCAGTTTAGCCCAAAGGATGGCATGGTCCACCATGTCAAAGGCACTGCTCAGGTCTGCAAAGCATAGATGAAGAGAGCCCGTCATGGCCTGAGTGTACTTTCCTATCAGAAGTTCGAGATTTAGACATTGTTCTATGGTCCCTCGACTATATTAACTATATAAGACAAAGCCCCTGTGATGAAGGCTAGAGCAACACGCATTTAAAATGCAATTGGTCTAGCCTATGATTAAGTTAAAGCCATTTGCTTTGCTAATGGTATTGTATAGCTAAGCAAATGACTTTAACTTAATGAAAGGTGAGACTTATTGCATTTTCAATGCTTGTTTTTTCCCCCTTCATGAAGCAGCCAGCAGTGGGAGTGTTGTGTTGTGGTTTAGGTTTAAATCTTTTTATTATTATTGGAAGACAGTGCAATATAGTACAGTAAGCAGTGTAGTTACACCAGGTATGAATAGTAATTCTCAGCGGAGGCACGGTCTTCAAAGCAATATTGGCAATAACCGCAATGTCTGACTTGTCAGGGATGAAAATGCACTGAACCAAAACAGTATTAGAACTAGAAAAATCCAGGAAAAACTCCCCCCCGCCCTTAGCCCAACCCCCCCAACCAAACCTTCCTCCGTCCCCCCTCCCCCCACCCGGTACAGAGCTCCCAGCAGTCTCCCCACGGCTCATTCGTTCAACTTCTGAGTGCCTCATGCCTCGAGCGCTTAAGGGTCCGTAGCTTTGGGTGCCGTCAGGCGCAGCAATCTGAGATATTTAGTACAAGTTATCTCCATGAATTCAGTCAGAAGTAGGGTTCTAAAGGGCTGCCAAAGTTCCTCAAATTGATCCCCGTTCCCTGCTGCGGTGAGTGACAGCTTCTCCATACCCAGCACATGCCACATCCGGTGAAGCCAGCCTGTGGTGGTAGGGATGGTGGTGGTACGCCAGTGTGCAAGGATGTTCTGCAGAGCCGACCCAAGGGCTATGGCCAATTGACAGCCCCTACGAGAGCGCAGTGGGTACGTCAATGCATTGGGGAGGCCCAGCAGTATATAAGCGGGAAAGCAGGGTATTTCTGTCTGGAAGTGTGCGTCAACTTCATCTAAGATGTGTGTCCAGTATGAGTGGATGAGCGGGCAATCCCACAAAATGTGTACCAAAGTGCCGGTGTGCCCACAACCCCTCCAGCAGAGTTTATCTTTTGAAGGATCCATTTCGGATAGCCTCTCGGGGGTGTAGTACCAGTATAGAGATATTTTTGTGAGTGTCTCGGTAAGTCCCATGTGGTACGCTGAGTGCCTAGCCCTATATGCAATATTCACCCATTCCTTATGACTCAGGGATCTACCCAATTCTCTTTCCCATTGTACCCTGCCCGGGTTGTAGATGTGTGTAGTTGGTGTCTGGATCAATTTATAAAGGTCTGAGATGAGCTTGGAATTGGAGGTGCGTGAGAAAAGCCATTTCTCATAGGGAGTGAATTCCCTATCAGCCGATTCTCGTATTTGCGGCTGCAACGCCCAGTGACGCACCTGCAAATATCTCATACGCTCTGTTTCGGGGAGGTTATATTCTTGTTTAAAGAGCTGGAAAGGAAGCACCCCATCCGAGCTATATATATGATACAGGAAGCGGCAACCTTCCGGCCTCCAGTGAGCGAAGACCCCTTTGGCCATTCCGGGGGTAAAGTCAGGGTTGTCCACCAGGGGTGTGAGTAGAGAGGGGAATGTAGTCAGGCCGTGAAGGGTGTTAGTCGCATCCAAGACTTCCAGGGGAACCCGGGTGATAGAGGACGCATAGAGGTTGGCAGGCCTATAACTTTGAGGTAGAAATGGTATCTCTTGCAGCGGGCGCCCCACCACCGCCTGGTCCTTGAAGAGCCAGTGCTTGTCAGACTCCCACCTGCTCCATTCCACCAAGTAGCGCAATTGCGCCGCCTGGTAGTATTTATGCAGGTAAGGAACGCACAAACCTCCCTCCTCAGGAGCTAAAGTGGCGAGCGTTCTCTTCAATCGGGGCTTCCGACCTTGCCAAATAAATGTGGCGAAGTCCGATTGGGTTTGTCTTATCCAGCCTGCCGGAGGCCGAAGTGGTAGGGCACGAAAGAGATATAAGATTTGCGGCAGGACAGTCATCTTAATCGCCGCAATGCGACCCAGCCAGGATAGAGGAAGATGTCTCCACCGATCTAACTCTCCGCGGATGTGAGTGCGCAGAGTAGTATAGTTGGCCATGACCATTCTATTCAGGGTCGGGGCGAGCTGGATTCCCAAGTATGGAACAGTATCTGTAGCCCATTGAATGGGTAGAAGGGACTGCAGATAAGTTTGTGTTGAGGCTGTAAGAGACAGGTCTAATGCTATAGATTTGTCCGCATTCATCTTGAACCCGGACACCGTGGCAAACGCCTCAAGCTCAGCAATGCACGCCGGTAGCGCCGTCCGCGGATGGTACAAGGTAAGTAGGACATCGTCCGCGTAGAGGCTGATGGTATGAAGATCGCCGCCGAATTTGATGCCAATAGTATCCTGACGTTGCCGGATTCGATAAGCGAGGGGTTCCATGTAGTGGGCGAAGAGGAGTGGTGACAATGGGCACCCCTGTCTCGTCCCTCTCTCGATGGGGAACGCGGTCGATGTGTAGCCATTGACTCTCACTACTGAGGAGGGCGCGCTGTAGCAGTTGAAAATTAGGGTTCGAAATTTCTCCCCTATCCCGAATTTGGCTAGTACCATTTCCAGGTAAGGCCAGTGCACACGGTCGAGTGCCTTTTCAGCGTCGACCGCCAATATCATGTATTCCCCAGGTATTCGGGAAGCTTTTTCAATCAGGTGGGTGACCCTCTTAGTGTTGTCAACTGTCTGGCGGTCAGGGACGAAGCCTGCTTGATCGGGGTCTACCAAGCCTGGCAGATGGGCGGCCAGACGTGTGGCGAGGATGCTGGTGTATAGTTTGAGGTCAACATTAAGGAGGGAAATTGGTCGATATGCCAGCATTTAGTGCCGTCCTTCCCCGGTTTTGGAATAACCGAGACAGAGGCACGCAGGAGATCCGGTGGGATGGCTCCCGGGTCCCCGAATGAATTAAATAGGCGAGTGAGCCACGGCGCTAGGGTGGTGCAGAAAGTCTTGTAAAAGGAGGAGGAATAACCGTCTGGCCCAGGTGCTTTCCCCACCTTAAGACGGGCGATTGCATTGACTACCTCCTCGATGCGGATGTCTCTCTCTAGCCAGTCCGACTGTTCCGGCGCCAGAGGGGGGAGCGCGACCGAGTCCAGATACCTGGTTGCGGCTGCGACATTCAGAGGCATGCCTTCGTAAAGCTCAGCAGAAAAGTCTCAGAAGGTCTCTGCTATTTGTGCATCCTCTAACACAATAGACCCATCAGTGCGCGGGATTTCTTTCACCCTCTGACGTTGTTGGGCTAGTCTGAGCCGGTTGGCCAGTAACCGCCCAAACCGATCTCCACCGGTGTAATAGGTGTGTTGCAGTCTTAGTGCCGCATATTCTGCCCGGTCAGTGTCGAGAGCTGCGAGATGACCCAGCGCCACCTTGAGCTGTTTCCAGACTCTTGGGACCCCCGTCCGTTGGTGCATGCGTTCGAGTTCCTGCACTTTTAGGGTGAGTTCCTCTCTTTTTTCTGTCCGCATTTGGTTGTCTGCCGAGGAAATAGCGATAAATACTCCCCGAAGGACAGCTTTCAATGCGGCCCTTTGGTTTGCTAGCGTGGTGTCTGAGTTCGCATTGTGCTATAGGAAGTCCTGTATGGATTCCTGAACCTGTTTCACCACATCCTGTCTATGCATGAGCGTGTCTCGGAGTCGCCACGCTCTAGGAGGCGGTAGAGACGGCGGGGTGGTAACAGTCATGGAAACCGGGGCATGATCCGACAAGGATATGACTCCCTTATCATCCGATGAGGTGAGAGAACACACCGGACCCGTCACTAGAAAATGATCTATTTGGGCGTACATTTTGTGTGCTGCAGAGTAATGGGAATATTCTCTTTCCCCGGGATGCTGCTGCCACCACAGATCGTGTAAATCGAGGTCTCGTAGCCTGTCCGTGCAAGCGGCCGAGAGGCTTCTAGTGTGGAAGGTGCGTGGAGAAGACCGATCTAAGGTTGCGTCAAACACGACATTCAAGTCTCCGCCTATTATATTGTGTCTATTCGAAGTCGCTGCTATTTCTGTGAGGGCAGTGTGTAGGAATTTCTCCTGACCCTCATTGGGACTGTACAAAGAGCCTAATGTGAAAGTCACTCCTCCCAGGACCACGCGGTACACCAGGAGTCTGCCCCTTATCTCTGCTATTTTGTGGAGGACTTCCCCTTTAAAATGTCTTGCTACTAGAAGTGCTACCCCAGCAGTTTTAGTGGTCCCACAGGAGAAGTATTGTCCCGGGAACGCTCGTGCCCGAAGCCTGTGATAATCTCGGGCCAGCAGGTGTGTCTCCTGGAGGAGGCAGATATCCGCGCGTGTATTTTCCAATGAAGAGAGGATCGCCCGTCTTTTAACTGGATTGTTGAATCCCGCACATTGAGTGTCAATACTTTAAAGGTGTTAGGCATCGTGGCATGTGAGGTGGTGGGATGAGGCTATTGGACCCGGCAAGCAACCCTTAGCAATGAATGAAAGGGAGTCCCCTGGACAGCAAGAACTAAGCAGTGGTGAGGTGTAACCTATGTGTGTAAACAAGACTGGAGCTCTGGAGGACCCCCCACAACAACCAACCCCCAAACCCCGACCCCAAAAGACCAACCGCCGCCCCTCCCCCCTCCCTTCCTCCCTCACTCTCATCTCAACCCCCCCTTCGCCTTCTGCCTCTGCCCCCTCCCCAGCCCCTTCCCACCTCTCTCCCAAGTCCCACCTGGATCCCTCCCTAACCCCAACAAGGAACTCCCTGAGAAACGCAAACCCCAAACTAGGAATCATTGTCCCGGTCGTGTGCATTCTCTCTCTGCAGGCCCGTGGTGTCGTGTCGAAGTGAGGAAACGTGTAACCGAGGCAGCTTCGGTGGCCCCCTGCCCCACTCCCCCGGCCCCCTGCTAGTAAAAGGCATTCATTCAAACTACCCATCAGTGTCACATCATGTCCCGGCGGAAGTGTCCTTGGCGACCTCTTGGACCGCCGCTGCGTGCTCACGAGCTATGGTTGTGGAGTCCGGCTTGAGATTGTTTTTGTGGGAGCGCCGCCGCCTCACCCGCTGCCAGCCATCACCCGTTCTGTTCTGAGAGGTCGTTGGGGAGGACCGCATGGATGGACTCTCCTCTCCGTCGTCAGCCTCCAGGGTGATACCCAGCAGCGCAAAAGTGTCCCGGAGGGATCGAAGTTGATGGAGGACCCCCTCCCACTTGAAGATGAGCCTGAAGGGGTTGCCCCAGGAGTAGGGGACCCCTTTGTCCCTCGAGAAGGTCGTGACCACCCTGAACGCTCTCCTCTTCTGCAGTGTGATAGCCGACAGGTCCTGAAAGAGCGCCACCACGTAGCCCCGGAATTAAAGAGGTTGTTTCTGCCTCGCCATTTTGAGAATGCGTTCCTTTAGTGGGTAGTCAGGCAGAAGGGCCAGGATGTCAGGCGATGGGGCCAGAGCCCGGCGTGCTAGGCCCACTCTGTGTGCTCGGTCTATCCGGACCTCGAAGTCCTCCGGCTCCCCCAGTATGGTCCGGAACAGCTCTTGCAGGAAGGCCGTCACGTCGCCCCCCTCCAATTTAGATGGCACCCCTCGGACCCGTATGTTATTGCGACAGGAGCGGTTCTCAAGGTCCTCATTGTGCACCTGCAAGTCTGTTTGCTGGTCCTGTAGCCTAATGATATCCTGTTGCAGGAGTTCGATCTACCCGCTCCTATTGTTCACTGAGTCCACCACTGCTGCCACACGTTCTCCTAGGCCGTCGACATCGCGCCTGAGCTCCTTATGCTCCCCGGCCATTTCCTGTTTAAGCGCCTGGACGTCTTCTCTGAGAGCGCCGAAGAGAGTCTCCATGAAGGCCCTCGTGATGGGGGTCTCCCCTTCCGGCTGTGTTTTGGGGTGTTACACCGGCTGCCCCTGCTCCGGAGTCTTTGCTCCTTTGGGGGTGCCCCTGGCTAGCATGTCGGGGATCGTCCGTCCTCCCTTGCGGTTCGACATGGCGTGACTTATGGACGCTTCTGCCCAGGAGGGCCACTAGTGTGCCAGTGCTGGAAGGCCCCACGCGTGGGAGGGATGGCCAGTGGAGCCCCTCTGCGATCCCCCGCCCGGGGTGAGTCCAGGCTGAGGAGAGGCGCGCGGTTCGGCGCAGGGTGTCCGCCGGTCTTATATCTCTCCACTTCGTGTACTCCACCTGGTGTGCTCCGCCGTCCTTGCGTGTAGCCTCCGCCACCAACGCGGGGTCCCGTCATCTCCTGCCGCCTACTGTGCTCCGGGTCTGGCTTTGCGTGACACTGGCAGGCCGGATCCTGCGGAGTATCAACTCTCGCTCCCGAGGGCCTCGCTCTCTCCGTCAGGCTGCAGCCCGCATCCCTGTGGCCCCGGGGATCGCTGCTCGGGCTCCTCGCTCTTGTAATTACGATGGGGCCCTCTGTTTGCCCCCGGGCTCGCGCCCCAGTTGTGCTATGGTGTCCGGGGCCGAGCAGGCCCAACTAGGCCTCGCGCCGGGGGCTCGATTCCTGCCCCCCGAATCTGTGTGACTCTCGAGGGCAGAGCTCCAAACTCCACCCCGGTGCTTCGTGGAGACCCAGCGCGGCCCCGCTCCTCAACAGCCTTCCGATCCCCCCTCCGCTGGTACTGATCCCTTCTGCTGCTTGCCGCCCGTTTCTGACTCGCTGCGGCGTTTCATGCCCGATGCATAGAGGGCCCCTCTGCTCCTCCTGCCGGGGGCACGATCTCCAGGCCCCCCCGAGTCTGTCCCACTCCTTGCTCCTCACCTCTGTGATGGCCCTTTTTTGGCAGATGCTTCGCTGTACCGTCCGGTAGCGGGCCTGACCGCCGGAGGGTCCGCCCGTGTAGGCCCGAGCCGGGGCCTCGATTAGCAATGTCCGGGCCCCGCTCGTCAGCACACCACTATTGGGACTGTGTCGGCGGGTTTCAGCTCTGTTCACCACCCGTTCTGTCCCGGCTCTGTCTGGGTAGCGGCTACTTGCGGGGCAACTCTCGCCAGGACTCCAGCTAGCCTCGGATCTGGGAGCAGTCCGTCTGTGGGTCACCAGAGAGCCCGGCTCTCTCCCCGGCGTCTCTCCGGCCTGCACCGACACACGCCGCCGGAGCGGACCCCAGGTGCTCTGCCTGCCGCGAACAGGTTGCCGCTCACCCGTAACTTCAGGAATCACCGCTAACAGGAACAGATGGGGGCTCAGCTAAGTGTAAGGGGGCACAAAGGGGGTTCGGGACGAGGAGCCACTCGCTTAGGCGTCCGCTCCGGCCGCCATCTTGGCCACGCCCCGTGTTGTGGTTTATAGATGTCTCAACCAGGGGAGATGGTACCTGCGCCGCGTTTTTACGTACCGGATCTGACGGGAGAGGAGTTGTTGTGTGTGTTTTTTTTCACCTGCTCTATTTTAACCCCTTGGGCGCGGCCGCGATTCTGTGCCTGTGCGGCGTTTTTTGAAGTGGGCGGGTTCATGACGGCTCCCAGCCGTCATCAGCACACGCCCACCATGATGCATGACGGCTGGGGCCGTCATCAGCATCGAAGGGGTTAAAGCAATGTTCGTTTCCCAAGGACAGGTCCATTGTAGGGTTTAAACTCCCCATAATGACACTGCCATGGGTGCGGAGGGGGTGTGTTGTGTGCAGGAGCACACTCAAACTTTCTCTTCTACATGGATAAAAAGTACAGCCACCCAGACTCTCCTGCAAACAAATAAAAGGTGCAGTCAGTCATCCAGACTTTACCCTTCATAGAGATTTTATTTATTTATTTTATGCATTTTTATATAGCGCTGACTTTACCCGAAGGTGTCAGAGCGCTTCACAATAGGAACAGTAATGATACATAAGATCAAATTACAATATAAATAAAAGGATAAAAGGTGCAGTCACTTGGCGCTCTCATCCACACAGATATCATGTGAAGTCACTGTGGCCCTCTCCTCCATAGGGATAATGGTGGAGTCACCCTGACTCTCCTCCACACGGGGAAAAGGTGGAGTCACCCTGACTCTCCTCCACACGGATGAAAGGCAGAGTCACCCTGGCTCTCGTCTCCAAGGGGAAAATGGTGGATCTCTTTGGCAACTTACTTAACTATGTCTCGTTTCCAGCCGTGGTTTGAAGTAAGGCTAGGGCCACTGGGGACGTATGTAGAAGCACCTGGGGTTAAAGTCCAAAGGTAATGGGACAGAAGAGAGGCATATGCCCAAGTGGTCCCAAGTGGTCCCACGTCACGAACTCTGTCAGGACGGGCGTGTCCGGTCCGCAGTTCTTACGGACAGAAACTACAAGACCCAGAATGCAACGGGGTTAGAGTGACAAAAGAGAGTTCATCCTGGCAGCGGCAAGGGGTGCTCCGTGGGCACCTCATCCCCCTAACTCCTAATGGAAACTACAGAAACAGAGAGCAGAGGAGAGATTGTAGGCCGATGGTTGAGGGTGGGGAGAGGGGAGGAGAGACAGGAAGGCAGGAGCCAGAGGGTGGGGAGGGCTGTGGTGTGTCTGGTGTGTGTGGCGAGGGATGAAGGTGACAGGAGGGCTGGGGTCGGGGGTAGGAAGGCTGGGGGAGTGTGTGGTGGGACAGGAATAAGGAAGTGCTGTCACTGCCCAGGTGTCACCGGCGGGAGGAAGGTAGGAAGGCCTGTGAGTTAGTATGAGCTTCTTGGCTTAGAACTGCGCTGCGAAGTTTTGGCAAGGAAGAGACGGCTACACATGTAGTAACTCAAATAAAAATATACAATATGCTAAGAGTGTTGGACAGAAAAGGAGCAGAACTAAAAAAACGAGCACAAAAAAGGCTGAAGCAGCTAGTGTAAAGCCGATGACTGATGACAGTCTCTAGTTGTATACCCTAAAGAAAAGATTGCATGCAAGGGTACAGTGGATGGTTATGGTGGGCTAGAAATATTTGCATTGTCACCATGTACATAAAATAGTCTGGAAACGTGATGGACTAGATAGTCTAGCCCAATGACTGCTGAATATTACACCACTGAACCAATGTATCTAGTGAAAACATCAGAGAAAGCGCCATAATAACGCTTTTCTCCAAGATTTAAAACATCAAAATCTTCGGGCATTAAACAGCAGATTTCAGTCTGATTCCCCTCCAGTAGCTTCTTTCTATTCTCATAGAGCCAGCTCCATCCTGGACTACACTTTTGCCAGTCTGGCACTATTTCCATACATACGGGAATTCAGAATGGGGGACAAGGGGGAAAGGGACCACTGCCCTCAGGTAAGCCAGCTGACAGCAAAGACGCCAAAGACAATCAGGCCAGACAATACACTGGGGGAGATTTATACAATCAATCAAAGGAAAATCAAATGCTCGCCAACCAACACAATTATCTTGGCCAAGACTTCCCTGCAAATGTACAATATACATACACCAGATGCATTTGGGCTCATTTCCCACTGGGACCAATGCACAGATTCACTAGTAAACAAACTGGCAAGAAAGACCGCTCCTAAAGGCAACCATAACACAGAGCACAGCAGAACCAGCCTAAAGAGAGGACAAAGAATTCTACTACGCTCACAAAAAAGAGCCGCAAATCTATCCTTACGGAGGCTAAGAGTGGCGCCCCATAACGAACAATTACGAACCATATTGAAAAAACAAAGGGCTGAGCTCAAACAGACAAAATGGGAAATAAAAAGACGTAGAAAACGAAGGCTGGGCAAAACTTCTATATGACTCCAAAAGCAACAATAGCGCCCGCTTCTGGCAAACAGAAAAACAAGATCCTACGCCCAGACCACAAGGACCTTGGTTCACACATTGGGGAAGATCAGTGGATCAACTATCTCGGCAGTCATTTCAACGACCCCCTGGGACAAACAGGGGCACAAAGAAGCACCAACCTAGAGCAAGCACCCGCAACGACCACGACAACGCTGACAATTTCGGGAGATCAATCCCAACTCAGTGTTACCCCGGTACCATCAGCGGCACAGCAAATAGCCCTAATAAAAAAACAGATTCGGAAGGGCAGGAAAGAAGGTGCTCCAGGTCCTAATGGCATTCCGCCAGCCCTGTTCAAGGAGAAAGACACAGAATGGGCCACCATATTACAACTTTTATTCATAGAAGTCAAACTCCTAAACATAATCCCGGATTCCTGGAGAGGGTCGACGATGGTCCCCATACACAAAAAGGGAGACAAAATGGTCCCTGATTACTACCGTCTAATAGCTCTCCTTGACAACGAGGCCAAATACTTCGCTGGAATAATCCTAGAGGAGATCGTGACATGGGCGGACTCAAAGCAGATTATTCCATGGAACCAGACAGGTTTCTGGAAAAAAAACAGAGCAACGACCAACATCCTGGCTATCTCGCTGATAATGGACGGAGCTAAAATAAAAAAACCGCAGCTGCACTTGTGCTATATCGATTTTAGCGCAGCCTTCGATAATATTGAGAGAGGCATGCTGTGGCGGAAACTTGCACAATGGGGCATACCTCAATCGCTTCTAAACATGCTGAAGTTACTCCATTATGACACCTGAGTGCAGGTGAAGCTGGGAAGTGGGACCCATCTGTCTTCCAGAGTCCGTACGACTAAAGGGTTAAAACAAGGGTGTGTGCTGGCCCCGACTTTGTTTAACCTATTTATGGCAGACTTATCAGGCCGACTTGACACATCCAACTCCCACTCTCCGAGGCTGGGAGGAAAAACCCTAAGTAATTTACTATACGCAGATGACGTGGTACTTCTTAGCCACACACATATTGGCCTCCAGAATTTGCTGATCAAAATGCACAGCTACGCAATGGAAAATAATTTAAAAATCAATCTAAGTAAAACGCGTACAATGTCGATCAACACCAGGAACAAACATCAGAAGTCCTGGACTCTGAGTGGCCAAAAAATAGAGGCTTCACTAGAGTCTTCACGCGAATACAAATACTTGGGACTTATCTTCGACACTGCCGGCTCATTCATTCGGCAGATGGAGGAAACTAAAAGAAGAGGGGCCTTGATCGCCATCATATTGAAAAATCTAGCAAACCAACTATCGGGGCCAACCTTGACACCATATCTAAAAGTCATCCAGGCTAAACTGCTCCCCTCAATTTCTTACGGCAGCGAGGCATTACGAGGAAGAGACTCTAGGAACTTAGATAACATCCAGGTAAAAGCATATAGAACTCTGTTCTCACTTCCGTCTTACACCTCGCCTGCCCAAATAAGGCTGGAGTTTGGCCTAAAAAACACAAGACCTTGCAAGACAAGGAGCCTACATTATCTACTGCCACAAACTCCGCTCTGCTTCCAATGACACCTTAAACGCGATGCTGTGGCAAGACATACAAATCAGGGATGTATCTCAGGCACGCCCCTACTTGAAGGCAGCATTGGGGGCTGTCAAGGCTTCCGCACTCTGGGCAATGCAATTGGGGCAAAATCCATTTAAAAAAAGCGGTTTGGAAAAACGTAAAAACTCTTTTGCTAATAGAGGACAAGGCCACTTTTGCTAAAAGAAACCATGCGTGGATGACACTAAACACGTATAAATCCCTGACACCACAACTTTACTTCAGCCAGGGCTATCCCAAAACCATCAAACTGAAGTTTTTGAAATACAGATTAGGGATCCTGCCCAGCAGAGAGCATCAACCACCATGGCTCAGGAGCAATGGTCAGGAAGTCTGTCCGCTCTGCAACCTAGCAACTGGAGACATACTCCACGTGACCTGTTTCAGCGAAGAGCTTCGACAAGTCCGCCGACAGCTATTAAGGGACCAGCTCAAGCAGATAGGGACCAGCCCGTGCAGGCAGGCTGTGCTTGCATGCTTGAACCCTGCGAATACAAAACTGAATTGTAGATACGTTAAGTTTCTGACCACGATATAGCAAAGACTACCAAATCTACAACTTGCAGCAAGCACGGGTTCTGGCACCTAGCGGACGAAATTTGGGCTACACACGCCTATCCCGGCCGGGCTCAGGGAACTCTGCTAGACAATTCTTTTCGGTACCTCATGGCATGAACTTTGATAAGGACAATTACACAGACTATTCTCACCATATTTTAAGAATTTTTTTAAATGCAACGATTGTATTAGTTTTAATTAACTATACAAAATAAAATGTATCTTATCTTATCTTAGTGACGGAAATGTCCCTGGCTTCTGAGTTCCAAGCCAGGCATTCACAAGTCTGAAGGAATTTCCCTCCTTCTAAACATATTACAGCAAGCTCACACCGTCGTTGTGCAGCACTTCCTCCCAAGGTGAAACCCTGACATTACCATCATAGAGAGGGTCCCAACGCAGGCTGTTGTACAAGTTTAGCCCTCAGATCGGACCAGGCGTTTTCAGCTTTTTAAAAGCGTGAACTTAATTATACGACTCCTCCATTTTCTCTTCGTCACAAAATCACAGCAGCTAGAAAGGATGGGTCCTCTATAATAAATTGGAACGGAAGCTACTGGGACTAATTAGCACTGGCTAATATCTGCTTTTGTGTCTTAACAAGAAAGTGCCTGGGCAAGTAGCCAGGGTCGCCGCTAGAAATGGGTACTTTGCCTATTAGATAGAGCAGCAAGCTGCCAATTACCATAGCTGGGAAAAGTCCAACATCGGCGCGAGACCAGAGGCTTTAAGTGGAAAACTGCTGGGTACTCTCATGCAGACCCACGTCTTGTGTCAGAGCAGGCGAGGCTGTGCTGGCCGAGCAAACAATAGGGAACGCGCTACTAATTGTTGATGGACTGCTGGAGCAGCAAAGCATGTATCCACCATTTTTATAGCAAAAAGCCAGTGAGTAATTTACTCACCAATGCCATCCAAGGGTGGGGCAGACTCTGCATTCTACGTCTGAATTTTAGCAGAGAAAAGGGCAGTTTATAGTTCGATGAGAGCATGCCTATCTGGGCGTAGCAGTACTGCCATTCCTCATCCATTCAACATCCCTGTCAAATTGGCACTCACTTTTTAGGTCTCGACTGGCATTGCAGCACAAAGCCCTGCAAGCTCAGCCAGAGATTTTGTGGATGAGGGGTTTTCAGAAAGGGACTCGAAGCCCCGCCCCTCATTTCCATTGGCTGGCGTCACTGTTTATGCTAAATGGTGGTCAACCATTGGAAATTAGGGGGTTTTGTAGATGCCCTTTTGCCTCTGAGCCGACTGGGTCACCTGCTTTGCTGCTGTTGCAAAGCACTTTCTTATCTTTATGGGGCCATGTGTTTCTAATTAGAAACACATGGCCACATAAAGACAAGAGATCGATGCTTGTTCTTTTAACTAGCTGTTTCATATACTGCAAACTCGAACCGATGGTATTGGGGCGTTTTACATGAGCACCAGTTACAATATGAAAACCCTGCGCAGGATATGCCACTGACGCCGCCTCCAAGCCCCTCAGCACTGGTCACTGTTCCCTATTTCAGCTAAGGAGGCAGGGGGTGGCACTGTCACAAACCGGAGCTGGGTAGGGGTGTACGTGAAAGCTTTTGGTGCTGCTGAATGGGCTTTCTCCACTAGATACTGCAACATGCTCAGAACCTGGCTATATGCAAATTAGTCTGTTCCTGTCCCAGTGCATGATGGAAACAGGGCAAACCAAACTACCAAGCCAATTCTTACACTGGGAAGGAAACAAGCTTCCGGGGACCGGTTTCTGGCATTTCAGCCGTCGTCGGCCCGGCTTGCTTGAATCCTGATGGTGCAATGAGCAAGGGACTCACATCTGAGTATACCCTTCCACGTTTAGGGTGGACAAAATATTTAACAACAAGGGGTGGTGATGGACAGAGTTTCTGAATTAAGCAGAATACTCTCACCCAGTCAAGAGATCAGGGCTAGATCCAACACCGTTTTTTAGCTCACTGCACCATCCCAGCTCAGAACCTGGCTATATGCAAATGAGTCTGTTCCTGTCCCAGTGCATGATGGGAACAGGGCAAACCAAACTACCAAGCCAATTCTTACACTGGGAAGGAAACAAGCTTCCGGGGACCGGTTTCTGACATTTCAGCCGTCGTCGGCCCGGCTTGCTTGAATCCTGATGGTGCAATGAGCAAGGGACTCACATCTGAGTATACCCTTCCACGCTTAGGGTGGACAAAATATTTAACAACAAGGGGTGGTGATGGACAGAGTTTCTGAATTAAGCAGAATACTCTCACCCAGTCAAGAGATCAGGGCTAGATCCAACACCGTTTTTTAGCTCACTGCACCATCCCAGCTCAGAACCTGGCTATATGCAAATGAGTCTGTTCCTGTCCCAGTGCATGATGGGAACAGGGCAAACCAAACTACCAAGCCAATTTTTACACTGGGAAGGAAACAAGCTTCCGGGGACCGGTTTCTGGCATTTCAGCCGTCGTCGGCCCGGCTTGCTTGAATCCTGATGGTGCAATGAGCAAGGGACTCACATCTGAGTATACCCTTCCACGCTTAGGGTGGACAAAATATTTAACAACAAGGGGTGGTGATGGACAGAGTTTCTGAATTAAGCAGAATACTCTCACCCAGTCAAGAGATCAGGGCTAGATCCAACACCGTTTTTTAGCTCACTGCACCATCCCAGCTCAGAACCTGGCTATATGCAAATTAGTCTGTTCCTGTCCCAGTGCATGATGGGAACAGGGCAAACCAAACTACCAAGCCAATTCTTACACTGGGAAGGAAACAAGCTTCCGGGGACCGGTTTCTGGCATTTCAGCCGTCGTCGGCCCGGCTTGCTTGAATCCTGATGGTGCAATGAGCAAGGGACTCACATCTGAGTATACCCTTCCACGCTTAGGGTGGACAAAATATTTAACAACAAGGGGTGGTGATGGACTGGGTAAGAGTGGTCTGCTTAATTCAGACACTCTGTTCATCACCACCCCCTTTTCTGAATTGTTTTTGGCCACTATAGGTGTGGCAGGGTATACTCAGACATGAGTCCCTTGCTCATTGCACAATCAGGATTCAAGCAAGCCAGGCCGATGACGGCTGAAATGCCAGAAACCGGTCCTCGGAAGCTTGTCTCCTTTCTGGTGAAGAATTGGCTTGGTAGTTTATTCTGCCCTGTTCCCATGATGCACTGGGCCAGGGACTGACTGATTTGCATATAGCCAGGTTCTGAGCTGGGATGGTGCAGTGAGCTAAATAACGGTGATGGATCAAGCCCTGATCTTTTGACTGGGTAAGAGTGGTCTGCTTAATTCAGACACTCTGTTCATCATCACCCCCCTTTTCTGAATCGATTTCTTACACTTGGCATGGCGATGCAGTTAGGTAGCAGACTTCTGAGACTTGGTATTTGACTGTATGGATGAAGTCATCAGAGATACAGTGCCAAGAACACATGGTGGTCCTGTTGGGCTACATCAAAAAGATCCTGGCTGGTGGTCACAAACTCATGGCAATTATGCTGCTCCTGGCCAAAATACGTGTGGCAATGCATTGGGGACCCCAAGTCTGTCCACGTTTGACCTGCTGACTAAAAGATATGGCTTATTGCCAGGACCAATTGAAGGAGTATTGGTTGCTTATGCCAGCTGGGTTTTGCCTGAAAAACATACCGGATCTGCTAAGTACATACAAGGCATTGCAAGCTAAGAGAGATGCATAAGGTGAATGGCTAGTCATGTGATGGCAGAGGTGTTTAGAAAATCACTGCAGATAACCACTGTAGATGGTCAAGTCTGTGTACCCCCTGCACTCTTGATTGACTACTTATGGATGGTCAGACTGGTAGCATCTGTACTCTATCCAATGATTATTAAAGGAAGTGCTGCCAGAAGCAGCAGACAAGACATACAAATAAACTTCAGCCAATCAAATTCAAATTCAAAAGAGACTTTATTTCGGTTTGATTCAACCATAAAAGTACAAATTTCATACTGTACATACATAAGACATTGGTGAAGTGTAATTACAAAAATAAATTTCCCTATTCCACAGAACTGTAATTCGTTAGTATATTAACATTCATTGATCCAGACAAATTCTCATTCTAAGAGACATTTTTAAAAATTCAATTATTTGGAGGATAGTAAAACTGTGCAACAATTGAAAGTATAAAAAGGCTGGTCGTATCTGATTAAAATTAAGTTTCTTTAAAAGATCAAGCAAGTAGCGTTTACGCGGATATTCATAAAATCTACATAAAAACATAAAATGCAGCATATCCTGTGGAGACTTTCCGTCGCAGCCACTGGATACAGGAAGTTTACTAAAAGCATCTTTTTTTGGTCTTATAAGCAGATAATGGAACAGTTCAATCTAAATCTTGTTAACAAGAACTTTTCATGGGTACTAAATGTGCCGAGTAGGTAAGGCTCCATTGTCATACATGTTTTAACCATGATATATTTCCTTACACCTGTTTTCTGTAACTCAACACCCTCCCTCACGGCCTTCCGTCTCAGGAGAAAAGACTGCTTAATTGCTTCAACATCCCCTTTTACAATTTCAGTCGGACGATCAAATAGTTCAGGGCGGCCCAGCTCACAGAAACTGGTTTTTAGGTACTTCAGCCTTGGGGTACCTAGTGCCTTATCATGAGAAATGAAATCATTTACAATCAGGTGTGTTAGGGGGATGTCTCGGCTCAACCACAGTTTCAACCAGCAGGTCAATGGACGTAGGGAGAGAATATCGCTCAAATATTCTACTCCTAACTCCTCATGAACTGCAACGTTGGAGGTGGCGGCCGGGACACACAAGAGGTGTTTTAAAAATGCATTTTCTGTAATCTGTAATTGTTCACAAGCCATATAACCCCAAAGTTCACTACCATAGGCTGCAGTTGCTACTCATTTAGCATCATATAATTTCATCATTGCGAGCGTTGGCTTTTTCCCTAATTTTGAAGCAAAGTTAAAAATAGAAGCATTAACCCTAACCACATCACATCTTTTCTTTGCAAGTTTTGGACCCCACGACAATTTAGAATCAAAAAGAACTCCTAGATAAGAGAATGTATTAGAAAATGGAATTACTTCATTATCTAGTTTGAATGTGTAATGTCTTTTTGGTCGATTACCAACTTGCATAATAAATGATTTGGAGGTTATTAACCAGCAGATCTCTTCCTTCCATAAACTGTTTAAAAGCTTTGAGTAACAATTGGAGACCTTTTTCAGTTCTAGATATTAAGACCGCATCATCTGCGTATAAAAGAACAGGAATACTCCTTCTCCCCACCCTAGGACAATCAGCTTTCACCTCCTGCAAAACGCTATCAAGTTCATTTATATAAAAGTTAAAAAGGAAAGGGGCTAATATGCAACCTTGGCGCACACCCTTCCCAGTTCTAAAATTCTCAGTTACGCACAACTCTTGGGAATACCTGACATTCGCACTTGTGTTACTATGTAGATCTACTAGAAAATTGACAATCCCACTGTCCACTCCCTTCTCCCTCATGGACCCTCAGAGCCTTCCCCTGTTCACACAGTCGAAGGCTGAGGATAGGTCCTTGAAGGCTAGGTGGACGGTACCTTTTTGGGCAATACAGTATTTGCTGAGTATTGAGTAAAGGTTTATACATTGTGTTATGGTTGATCGGCCACTGCAGAAGCCATACTGTGAGATAGACATGATGTTATTGTCCATCACCCAGTCAGAAAGTCTCTGCAGTACAATTCTCCCCACTATTTTAACCATGGAATTAATTAGGGAGATAGGCCTATAACAGAGTGGGCTATCCCTGTCCCCCTTTTTAAAAATCGGGACAATGGTGGAAACCCCCCAGGAAAATGGGCACCCGACTCTAGCGGCTGCATTGATAACAGCTTCAACAATCGGTGCCCAAAACTTGGGATCAGATTTAAAAAGGTCAGAGGGTATCCCATCAGGTCCTGGTGCTTTACCAGATGTAAGCCCCTCTATCCCTACCATTACCTCTCCTCTATTTACTCTGAAGGAGGTTGTCCCATTATCGGGGTTAATATTCGTAATATTGTCCACCATGCTGCCGTATAATTGCTTAAAGTGTTCTACCCACTCCTCCTTAGTTATAACACTTTCTACTCCCTCTCCTGGATCTTGCACCAGGAATGGTTTCTTGACTACCGCCCAGAATCTAGAACTATTTTTCAGGGTTTGTGGATCCAATATCTCATTCCACGCCTCGTTCCTCAGAGATTCTTTACGAGTTGCAGTGGCTAGTTTAAACTCTTTGCGACACCCTTTGACTATCTCCTTGTTTCGTGGGTTTGCTGCCAGGGCAGATCTGAGGTTGCGCGCTTCTTTAGAGCATTCCTGATTAAACCAACGCAGTCCCTCTTTCCCAGACTTCTTTGCTGGCTGTCATTAAGATAGAGACTTTGTCTGTTAGACACTGAAATGCAGACAGGACCTGCATTGGATTAGAGTCATCCTGAGTGCAGCTATTAATTTCATCACTACAGGTATCTTTGATGTTTTTATATATGAGGTCAGGAGTACACATGGCCCATTTTAGGCGGCGCCTTCCATCCGTTGTCTTTACCCTGCCCATGGACAGACTGCAACTTGTATTAACCACCCAAGGACCCCTAAGGTGGATAGTCAATGGATTGTGATCACTAAATTCATTATTTTCAATAGTGAATGAATCTGCAAAAACCTGCATTGGAAAAGTTAATAACATATAATCTATAAATGTCCCTTTCCCATGCCCTTTGAAAGTTGGAGTATCAAAGCGCTTCATGGGATCACACAGTGCCATTGTTAATGTAAGATCATGGTCATTTAGTAAGTCATTAAAAAAGTCCCCCTCCAGTGTATGTTCCAAGTGCAGGCCCTCATGTCTAGCACAATGGATTTCCTGAAGATTTTTCATTAGAGGGTCCCCACAGGGGTGAAAATTAAAATCCCCCATGATCATTAGGTTATGTGAGCAGTCCTTCATTGATGAGCTAACATAGTCATTTAAGGTTTTTAGGTTGTTAAAAGCTGTGCATGTATTGGTAGAGTTATAAAAATTGAGCAGACCAACCATACAATTATCTTTGGCTAAAACTAAGCCTAGAATACCAGGGTTACTTGATGCCCTTCTTTGTATTGTGCATGTCATAGCTACAGAGATAAACGTGACCATCCCCCCCTTTGGCCTGCCCCTGCTTACTGCTATAGCAGGTACAAAGTATGCCTTGTATCCTTCAATAAAAAGGTCACACTCTACTGACCAAGTCTCTTGTAAACATATAATCTGGAAACATTTAATATATTTAACCCAGTTCTCATCTTGCATCTTAGTGGCCAGCCCAGCAATATTCCAACAAATAACATTATTTTTGTGTATTGTGAGCTGTTTTGCCTCTATAGGCTGATCTACTGGGTTTCGTGCAGTACTTTGACCCTCATGCTCCTCAAGTCAATCACAAGCATCCAGGCCCGAAAACACCTCAAATCTATTCTGTGTGGCCACATTAAACCCTCTCCAACTCTGATTAACAGCATTATTATTCTGTAGAGGCATCTGCCATCCATTCATCCCATGGCTAGCAGTATTATACATATATGGTGCTGCCGGTGTGGATGGTCGAGTTTGGGACATTAGCCTGAAACTTCGAGAGTCTTTGGGGGTAATTGGCCCAGGCACATAGAAATATCCTAATGGACGCACACAGACACTGTTTGGGCTATAACACTGTAGCAACATGTTGTGGATGTTTGAAATTAATAACCACACAATCCCCAGTTGTTGATTTCCATGAGGGGCCAACCCAGTTGACCCTTTCCGTTGAAATAATTTGGTCATGATAGTGAGTTGGAAAACCACAATTTTTGTTTAACCAGGCCACTGTTCTATTTTTCAGTGATTCTTGAGACTCCCCATGTGGTAGAGCAGGATGTTCTTCAAAGCGTGGAACATTTGTCAGCACCACCACATAGGGCACACAGTCAGGCGGAAGATTTACGTTCCTAAGTCTTATTCTCTGGGTTGGCGCTGGTCTGCTACTCACAAGTGTTGGCGCTTGTTTTTGTGGCTGGATTGCTGGTGACAAATTATTAACAGCCCTGGCTTCTACCAAACCTTGGGGACACTGCTGCTGCACACTCTCTGCCCTATCTACCTTTCCCTTCACAACTTTGTTAGAATTAGTTTTTGGTACATTCGTTTTTGGGGCAGTGGCAGGAGCCAGATGTGCCGCCAACAGTCCTCCCAGCCTTTCTACCTCAGAGGCTACAGCATCCAATCTAGTTAATAATGGATTAACCAGTTTGGCGATTTTCTCCTCCATCTTACTTAATAGTGTGCTGATCAGATTCTCATAATGGTTAGAAGTTAAGCTTAACCCTCCTTCACTATTACCCTCCAAATGACTATCGCCTGTTGCAGGGTTACCAGCCTTATTAGTATTAGGACGGGAAGCATCAGCTCTTTTTTTTGTGGTTTTTCCCCCTCGTTTTGCCGGAATCTTTCTACACTTTCTTATTGGTCTTGGTGTTGGAAGGGCCGAGTCTGATTCTTCACTAGAGGAGTTTTGCAGATCTGAGTGCGCCTCCGCATGTACCTGTACCTGTACCACAGTCCTAGGGGCCCCTTCACTACTTGGATTAGGGTTCCCTTCTGTAAATCCCTCTGTCCCTTCTATCACTTTAGTGGGCATATTTTCAGGTGATACAGGAGGATTACTACGTCCTAAGGAGGCCCTGCGCTCATTATTGATTTGGTTAACCTTTTTAACCAAGAAGTTGTCCATAGTGATCATGCCAGCAACTGGCATGTCTTTGGTGAGTCTAGACATAACACTAACAACTGTACTCTTGCGTTTAAGTTAGTAGAGCAAACCACCAGTAATAAAAACAATTTACACCAGTAGAACAAAAAATAATAAGACACAAATTAAACCGATTAATAAGTCCAAAGTCTCACGTGAATGATATTGTTCTTAAAATAGATCCAGGGTCTGTGGCCCGTCCCGTCCTCTTCCGGCCACTGAGGACCAAAGAGGGCCCGCCCTTAGCCCGGGCTTAGCCCGGCGCCGCCTGCACGCGTCCGCGACGCGGAGGGAGCCTCTTGTGTTTAAGTGCCTCCAGGCGCCAAAGTAACAAGAAGTGGGTGGGGATGCCGCCGAGCATCCTGGGACCTGTAGTGCTCCTGGTCCCTGGCCGCAAGCTGAAAGCGGCAGGAAAATGCCCGGCGTCTTAGTCCCTGCAGCAGCGGTCAGGTAATGTCCTGTTGCGCGGTTGTTTGCCCCCGCTCCACCGAGGGAGCCTCTTGTGTTAAGCGCCTCCAGGCGCCAAAGTAACAGAAAGTGGGCGGGGATGCCGCCGAGCATCCTGGGACCTGTAGTGCTCCTGGTCCCTGGCCGCGAGCTGAAAGCGGCAGTGAAGCGGCAGGAAAATGCCCGGCGTCTTGGTCCCTGCAGCAGCGGTCAGGTAATGGCCTGTTGCGCGGTTGTTTGCCCCCGCTCCACCGAGGGAGCCTCTTGTGTTTAAGCGCCTCCAGGCGCCAAAGTAACAGGAAGTGGGCTGGGATGCCGCCGAGCGTCCTGGGACCTGTAGTGCTCCTGGTCCCTGGCCGCGAGCTGAAAGCGGCAGGAAAATGCCCGGCGTCTTGGTCCCTGCAGCAGCGGTCAGGTAATGGCCTGTTGCGCGGTTGTTTGCCCCCGCTCCACCGAGGGAGCCTCTTGTGTTTAAGCGCCTCCAGGCGCCAAAGTATCAGGAAGTGGGCGGGGATGCCGCCGAGCGTCCTGGGACCTGTAGTGCTCCTGGTCCCTGGCCGCGAGCTGAAAGCGGCAGTGAAGCGGCAGGAAAATGCCCGGCGTCTTGGTCCCTGCAGCAGCAGTCAGGTAATGGCCTGTTGCGTGGTTATTTGCCCCCAATCAATATGTGATACTTTACTATAGCAGGGTCAGATTAATTGATATATTACTATGGATCTGTAACTGTAAATTAAGATATCATTGTATGTATATGGAGAAATGTACTGCATGGTTTATATGCTGACTTCAAATTTAAGTTAAACAAGGCTACTAAATAGACAGCACAGCGAAGACGAATCACTAGGCAGATGCCATAAAACCCTAAGGAATGTGCCAGCCTGGACCCCTTTCTGAATTTTTTTTTCGAATACTAAAGAGCTCGGAAGCTCCTCCCACTTCGTGGGGGAGGCCCGAGCCCTAAAAAATGGTATAAAAATGACAAACAATGGGAAAACCGGAGATATAAATTCCTAAGGAAGCATAAAGTGCCAATGATAACCTGTGATCACAGTAGTCTGACACTTAGGTGCAATTTGACACTTACCACAATGGAATGCGGGTCGGATACACTAACCAGGTTCGTCCTGGTCAAATATTTTACTGCCTTATTTTAAGTGTTTAAAGCTCCCCAAGACCAAGGGTAGGCACTAAAAAGACTCACAGGGTGCCAGGAAGAGGCCTCTTGTTGCATCCCTGTACCTTCAACAGAACATCAGCCTTATGACCTTTGGAGTCCACTTCTTTGTCGTAGGTAAAAGAGGGAGAGCAGGTTCAGTTTTCTAGGCTCTTCTCAAGTCTCAGACAGCAGGTTCAGCCCTCTCATGAACTTCCAAAGGTTAAGGAGTGTTTGGAAGTGGGTGCCTGGAAATGTCACATTTATGCCTGGCACAAACTAGTGGGTGAGAACAATTCCAGGGCAACCCTAACTACTGTAGTAAAAGTTCGTGGTGTCAACCTTGTCCATTTTCAAGATGGCGGTAGATTACGGCCACACTTAACTTGGGCTCTGAGAGCTGGTGGTGTGTGTGGGGAGTGTACTATTAAAGCCCTAGTGTTCCCCCACTTATAATGCTAAAATCCAGTTTGAGGCAGTCACTGCACCCCCAATAACCCCAGAGACAGACATCTGGTAGAACAAAGAATTATCGAGTCCGCGGACATTGAGCCCAGGACCCTGCCGCGTCCGGAATTGAACCCTGGTCCCGGGCCTGACCTCTGCTTCAGGGTCTGCCGCTTCTAACCAGTCAGCCACACTTCTCCACACATCTCCTGCTATCTTTTGACAAACATGATCCCAATGCCCACTTGATCCTCTCAGAAGGTATGAAAGCCATTGCCAGCTGGATGAGGCAAAAGTTTTTTCAGCTTAATGCGGACAAAACGGAAATTATGCTGTTTGGTGATGATCCTTCCAGATGGTCTCTGAGCTGGTGGCCAACAGAATTGGGACCTGCACTGGAGCCCATGATTGTGGTAAAAAATGTAGCGGTCCGAGTGGACCTGAAACAGATTATGAAAGAGCAGGCTTCCACCACCAGTGGCGCTTGCTTCCATGCACTAGGTCTTTTGCGAACAGTATTTACCTTCCCCCCCTTGTCCATTCGTAAAACCATGATCCAAGCACTGGTACTGAGTCGACTGGACTACTGCAATGCATTGCTGATCTCAGCTAGCGAAGCATCACTGAACAATTTGCAAGTGGTCCAAAATACTGCTGCAAGACTGGTCTTTAAAGCTCCTGCCCTTACCCCTCGCTTCCTCTCTTGCGGAAACTGCATTGGTTGCCTGTACGGAAGCAAATTTACTTCAAAATCTGTTGCATTGTGCATAAAGCCCTAAACGGCAAAGGCCCTAGTTATTTAGCAGAGAAATTTAAAAAATATCAGCCTACTAGGACACTACATCCAGGGACCAAATCGCTACTTGTGGTCTTATGCTGCAAGAGAGCACGGCTAGGCGGGAAAGCCTTCTTCCATTAGCCCCTACCTTCTGGAACCAACTTCCTATCCATTTACGTGAATGTTCTGACCTCCTGAAGTTTCGCAGGCTTCTGAAGGCCTCTTGTTCTAACTTATTCCCTGTTTCTGACCAACTAGGCAGTTCGCAAGCTCGTTTTGCAGGCACCTTTTGGTCCACCCTCTTAGTGCCCCTCATTTCTCTTGTCAGGAGGAGCTATGTTTTTTTAAATTTTTTTAAAATTCTTTTTATTGTTGCATCAGAAGTATCACAAATGTAGGAATTAGCATACGGTAGAGCGTCAACATTCCGCCCTGCCCGTTAGTTATGCAACTTTTCTTATTACTGGATGCCACACTCATCATTAGAACACTTAGCTCTTGAACTAGAAACGTAAAGAGAACATAATAAAATAAAGCAATCCCCCAAACAGCAGCCCACCTACCCACCTCTTCCCCCTCCACTGGACCCACCCCTCCTCCTCTACGGAACTCCTATCCACCTCGCATACATGATCTGAGCATTGAAGTATACATATGTCCACCAGAGATCCCCATTGTACGTTCTGCCACGTCAGGGGTTCCCCTGGCCTCCTATTCCTAGTCTGCAAGGCCTCATTCCAGTCCATGATACTGTCTCCATTTTGCCCACACTCTCCGAAATTTTTTGGGGCAACCCCTGGCTTTGTAAGTCACTCTCTCCGCCGCCATGTACAGACCCAGCCCTCTCCTCCATTCCTCCAAATCTGGCCTTTCGGACGCCCCCCAGTATCTTGCAATATCCCTTTTCGCCACCACGAAAGTCAGTACCAGAAAGATAATCAAGGGGCGAGTTAGGTCCACTTCTGTCGTCATACCCAGCAGCGCCAATCTAGGGTCGCGCGGTATGTCCACCCCCAGTACCTCCTCTAGTTCCAGGAACACACCTTCCCAGTATTCTTGAATGACTTCGCATCCCCAGAGTGTATGAAAAAAAATCGCCATTCTGCTGATGACACCTAAGGCACGCTGTGTCAGTTATCCTCCCCATTTTAAAAAGTCACACCCTGTCAAAGTAGGATCTGTGGAGCACCTTGAATTGTATGAGTCGGAGCCTTGACTTAATCGCTACCTCGCGTGGGTGCATGAGGACGATCTCCCAATCCAGATCCTCCATGCCTCCCACGTCTGCCTCCCATTTGTCTCGTAGGACCTGTAGGTCCCCTAGCATATTGTTGGTCAAAGTTTTATACGTGAGGGATATCGCCCCGCCCAGTATCTGTTCCTGTAGTAATCTACCCTCCAGTGGGGCGTATTCTGGGATGTCTGTGAGTGTGATGTTTTGTGCCCTCCATGCGTGCCTCAGTTGTGCATATTTGTAGTACTGGGTGTTGTGCAAGCCAAATTCTTCCCTGAGCGCCTGAAAGGTTTTCAATTCCCCCCTTGCTATCACGTCTCCCAATGTTGAAATACCGATGTCGTCCCACCGTCCAAAGCCTCTCAGTTTATTAAGCTCTCCCAGCCACTTGCAGCACCATGGTGGTGTCTGTCGGGTGGGCCTCTTGTCCCATCTCATTCGTTTTGTCGCCCTATGCCACGCCGTCAGCGTAATCCTCATGGCAGGTAGGAAATGCTGTCCCACCGTCCCTCCATAGAGGTAGTGCAGTATATTCTTGTTTGACCATTTAGACCGTTCTAGTGCGTAAGTAGGGTGATCGGCTGCCGCATGTAGCCGCTCGTTAATCGGGGCGAGGTGTTCCGCCCAATAGTACGCCTCCAGGTTGGGAAGCGAAATCCGACCACTGTATTGGTAGCGCTGTGGTGTGGATAGGGCTACTCTCGGCTGTTTCCCCAGCCACAGGAATGCACGCAGATCCGCATGGATTTTAGTCAAGGTCTTGGCTGGCAGCGGATAATATTAGTTCTGAAGTGCATAGAGAAACTTCGGTAGTAGGACCATTTTATAGAGTGCTGCACGTCCCAATAAGGTGAGTGGGAGCTGTCTCCACCTGTCCATCTCTACCGTTGCACCTACCATTACTCGGGCTACGTTGTTAGTGAAGGAGCGTTCCCTATCCCGCGTTATATATATTCCTAGGTACTGAAAGCCTTCCGTTGTATGGATGAGTAGCCCTGGCAAGCACTCCCTCCGTTCCTTGCCTTATGGATCATAGAGGACTGATTTGTGCCAGTTTATCGTGTGACACGCCCTTGCCCCGAAATCGCCTAGTTCTCTGAACAGTGCTGGGATTGTCGTGTCTGGGTCAGTTACAAACAATAGCACGTCATCGGCATACAGGGATATTTTCTCCTGTGTTGCGTCCGAGTCTCCCCACGTGAAGCCCCTGATCCCCTGGTTCTGCCTAATCCGTATCGCTAATATTTCTATTGTAAGGGTAAAGAGAAGGGGGGACAGTGGGCAGCCCTGGCGCGTTCCCCTTCCGATTGTAAATTTGCGGGACAACCTCCCGTTAACCCGCACTCGTGCCCTCGAGGCTGAATATAGGATCTGAACCCATTTCAAGAACTTGGGGCCAAACCCAAACCGTTGGAGGGTCTCCATCAGGAAAGGCCAATGGACTGCGTCGAAGGCCTTCTCCGCGTCCAGGGAGAGGAACCAGTGGGGTTCACTTCTCTCACGGACCTCCTGTAGCTAATTATGAGTGCGGCGGAGGTTTAATTTGGTCGCCCTGTCCGGAAGGAAGCCGGACTGGTCCATATTTACCATTCTGTAATGACCTGTCGTAGACGTTTAGCCAGGACAGTGGCCAGAATTTTTGTCTCCATATTGAGGAGGGAGATTGGGCGGTAGGAGGCACATTCGTCCCTGGGCTTTCCCTCTTTGTAGATCGGGACGATAGTGGCCAAAGCGAGATCAGGCGGTAGACTCCCTGCCTGGTACGACTCTACGAATAAAGCCTTCATATGTCGTTGCAACAAATCCGCCGTCCGTTTGAAGAATTCCGCCAGGAAGCCATTGGGCCCCGGTGTTTTCCCCGGTTTCAGCGATGCTATGGCTTCCGATATTTCCTCCAGTGTCAATTCCACCTCCAAGGCCGCGCTGGCCTCAGGGGACAGATTCGGCACCTCCATATCACACATGTAGTGTAAGGCGTCCTCCCTGTCACCCAAGTCCCTGGCCCTATAGAAGTTCTCACAATAAGTCGCAAAGGCGTCCGCTATGGCCTCGTCCGTGTTCGCCCATCTGTTCCCTGATAATGTGATCTGATCCACCCACCTTGTCGCTCTTTCTTTCCTGCTCAACCATGCCAAGAGTTTGCCGGACTTGTCACCTACATCATATAATCGGTGAAGTGTTGCCAACGCCTGAGTGCGTGCCTCGTCTGTGACTATTTCCCTGTAGTGTCTCTGCGCGTCTAACAGTTTCCTAAGGAGTGCCGCTCCCTTCTGCTGGTGGTATTCTGCTTCTAGGTTTAAGATGGACACCTCTTCACTCGCTATCTTGTCCTGTTGTTTCCGATAGCTTCCCCCAGCCTACTTTGTATGCGGTCTCTCAGGACCGGTTTCATTGCCTCCCAGAGGGTGACTCCGGAGTCAACCGTACCCTCATTTTCGGCCATGTAAACCCGTACGTCCGCTCGCATACCCCAAAGTATTTCCGGCGTTTGGATGTCCCAGGCCTCTAGTCGCCATTCTGCCTTCCTCTCTCCTCTCTCTCGCCCCAACTGCACATACAGCGGGGAGTGATCTGAGATTCCTCTCGCTTTGTATTCTGCTAAATCTCTCGCTGAGACATCTTGCCTGGATACGAAGATATAGTCTGACCTAGAAAAGACTCTGTGGGCCCCCGAGTAAAATGAGCACACCTCCTGCGTAGGATGAAGCCATCTCCATACATCGGTGAGGCCGATGATGTTCATTTGCCGCGCTAGGGCCGAAGTGAGCCCTACTGTGTGAGGTGACCCCGACCGATCCTGCGAAGCGCACATAACATCGTTAAAATCACCCCCCACTATTTGTATCGTGTCGGCCGTGTCCAGTCGTATGGCCGTGATTGCCTTTAGTGTGCGTGTCTGTAACTTGGGTGGGGCATACACTGATAGGATTGTGTACCTACGCCTCCTCCAGACCCCCTGAACTCTCGCATAAGTTCCCTGTGGGTCCAGCCAGTTGCGAGTGACCGTGAATGGCGCCGTTTTTTTATGAGAATTGCAACTCCCCTGGAGTCTGTTGTGTATCCTGCATGTGCCAGGACTACATATCGTCCTCTCGCTATAAATGTGCACTGATTTCCTCTAAGGTGTGTTTCCTGGAGGAGGATGATGTCAGGTGCCAGTCTTTTGAGGTAGGCATTAACTAAGCTTCTCTTAATCTTTGACCCAAGGCCATTCACATTCCATGTTAGCACAGTGACCCCTGCGTCACCTATGTGTGGAGTATCTAGTGTACCTGCCATTGTGTGTCACAATATCCTTCCCATGTAGGTCCTTGGAGTAGGGATGGCACTAAGTGTGGCATGGCGTGTCGCTGCTGTTTCTCAACGGACCCCCCCTCCCCCCGCAACCCTCTTGAACCCCAACATGAGGGAATGGAGAAACCAACTCCCCCCCGCACCCCCCTCCCCACCTCCCTCCCCTTCCAGTCGCATCCCAACCTGGGACCAAACTATCCACGGGAGAAGGCCTGTCGCCCTCCCACACATCCCTCCCCACACTAAGCAACAACCAGTACTAAAAACTCAAATAACAGTAGGGGGTGTGTCAACTTGCGTGCTCCTTGTCGCCGAGCTGCAATCTCCCCGATCCCCGTGCACCAATGTTCATGAGTGTGAGTCCTGCGTGTCCATGGTCGGCCCCTGCCCTGAGGAGTCCTGTTCCAATTGCTGGATTTCTTTGACCAGCGGGTGTATCGAGCCGCCCATCTTCCTCCTCTCCCCCGGACGTGCGGCCCTCTGAGTCCTCTCCTTCTTCTCCTTCCGAACGGATTCCATTCCGCAGGCAACTGAACCTAGAGCCTGCCACAGAGTCATTACCCGGGGATGCTGATCTGCCTCCTCTCCTGTCCTCCGTGCCTCGGGTTCGGTACGGTGTCGCCGGGGTCTTTTGCTTCGTTCTCCGTGTTTTCCGCCGCTGTGGTTTCGGCAACTCCCAGCGCGGCCTTTCCCGTATTGACCTGTCCAGCGCTTCTCGACCCGCCGCCTCTCTGCTATTTAGGATAGGGCGTTCTTCGAGCCATTGCCACGCGTCCTCTGGGTGTGCGAAGAAGATGGATTTGTCCTTGTAGATTACCTTGAGTTTGGCCGGGAAGAGGAGCATGTACGTAATGTTCAAGGACCTCAGTTTTGCCTTCACGGAGTCGAACGAGCGGCGCTGCTTTGAGACTTCCTGGCTGTAGTCCGGAAAAATCATAATGGTGGCATTCTCCAAGTGGATCTCCCCCATTTTCCTGGCTTCTCGTGGGATCAAGTCTCTGTCTGCAAAATTCAAGAAGCGCGCTATAACTGGTCTCGGTCTTGCCCCCTCGGGTGGTTTGGCCAGAAGGGCCCCGTGGGCCCTCTCGATGATGAAGCACGAGGAGAACTGCGCAGCTGGGAAGGTAGTTTTCAACCAGGCGAAGAGGAAGGCGGACATGTTCTTTCCCTCAATCCCTTCTCTAAAGCCTACAAAGCGAAGGTTGTTGCGTCTTGATCTATTGTCCGCGTCGTCCACCTTCCACAGCAGCTGACGGTGTGAGGCCTGTAGCTCCACCATGTCCTTCTTCAGTGTTGTGATCGATTCCTCATTGTCGGTTATTCTAGTTTCTGTCGCCGCCACCCTTTCTGTTAGGTTCCGAAAATCCTGCCGCAGCAGCGTCACCTCGGATCCTACCTCTCCAATTTTTACCTCCAGGGCTGTCCGAGATGCCTGTATTTCCGTCCTGGACGCCTGGATGGCCTCCATCAACATGGCCGTATCAGTTCGCGTTCCAGGCTGCATGGACTGCTGGTCCGCCACGTGTCGCGGCGCCGCAAAGTTATCCATGGGGCCCTGCTTCGTAGATTTGGGCACTGGGTCTCTTTTCCCCATGGCTGCTCGTCCCTTGGGTAGGGGGCTCCCGCTGCAGGTCACCTTCCCCTGTGGTAATGAGGATTTCAGTCGTGTTCGACAGTAGGTTGTAGTGACTCTGCCATCCGCTGTGCTCCGCTGGAGGACTCCTAGTTATCCTCCTGCCCCGGCCCTAAGTACCACCAGTTACTACAGTGGGTAGAGGGGGGCCTGTGCAATGTCCTGCAGGTGAGGCGATGTATCGCCGGTACACACACAAAATGTTCTGGCAGTCTATGCCCCAAGTAGGTAAATGGTGTTCTCACCACTGCGTGCCCGGTCCTCAGCGCTCCCAGCACGTCGTGCCTCACAGCTAGGCCAACTTCGCCGATGTCCGCCTCCCCGGGCGTCCCCGGACCTCCGCCGCCATGATGGTTAAGTCAGGCACTTTAACTGAGCGTGCCCCGGCTTCCCGTGATTCGCAGGCTCGGCCACTCACTGCCTCTGCACTCCGCCGCTTCTCCTCCGGTCTTCCCTCGAGTCGACCCCCGGTCTCCCCGTGACGCGGGGAGGGCAGTAGAGGGTTTCCGCTTGTCACCGCCCGCCACCGACACCATCGGCCGCCATCTTGGTAAAGGCGGCCGGTCGTCGGCGATTCCTCGGTCTCACCTCCGCCACTCCAGCCGCGTCTGTACGGTACCTCCTGGCCTGTAGGCGGGTCGCGGTGTCTCCGTCAGCTGGTTCCGCCCCTGCAGGGCCACAAGCGGAGTCCTAGAATCGCTGGAGTCCGCCGGGTGCCACGGTCGCCATCTTGGCTGCTGAAGGAGTCACCGGGACAGTAGTAGATCACGTTTCCCTGGCGAACTCGGCTCGATATCGCCACTGTGGCACTCCCCCCAGCCGCCAGAGTGCTGTGCCTTCCGTTTGGTGCCGTTTGTGGACCGTGGGGCAAGTAATACGTCGGATTTCGTCGCAGCTCGGCCGGAGCTTCTGCAAGGCACGTCTAGCCGGCCATGCTGCTGGCCACGCCCCCCTACACTCTCAGGAGGAGCTATGGTTGAGCTATATAGAGGACACTGTTCAACTTTCAGCTATTCAATTGTGGGTATCAATTTGGGTGAATTCGACTGTCCAGCTTAAGTATCAGGGACATGTACACCAAACTTAGAAAAACTGAATTATTTAAGTCACCCTGGTTCATTGATAAGAAATAATGATCCTGATGCAGCTATTGTAATTGACATAGTTACTGCTATCCCCCAATGACGTCAAGACAGAGAACACTTAGCTAAATAAGGTGGAAAGCTAGAGATGTATGTATGTGTGGTTTATTATGTTTTTATCTTCAAAATACCTATTTTGAGACTGTGCCCCACTATATAGGGAGTGGGGTACTCCAATGACTATAGTTGTACATTTGTCCAAGTCGATTCAAGTTTGGAGGTAATTTCCTCCTGACTGGGCAATTTTTAACTATTTTGTTCTTGTCACTTTTGTCTGTTTCTATAGATAGAATCACTCCCACTGCATCAATTCAGGTGCAGTACTCTTTGCTCTAATGGGCTCCCATGACCTTAAGGTGGGCCTACACATTTGTATAGGGTAGCAGTATTTTGATTTTGGTCCTGAAGAAATGCCGATTGACACTCCTGGCAGCTAAGGCATAAAACATGTCGACCCCACCACACTCTACACATTTTAGCTATCAGGCTACATTGTGACCTCAGGCTAGCACCTCTATTTTAATTGGATCAAGGGATCTCTAGCCAATAGCTATTATTTCCCCAGTTCCCTTAGGCTCTTTCACTCTCACTTCTGTCATCTCCCTAGTTTTGAAAATTCCCTACATGCACTCTCTAGCGGTGTCTATGGATAAAATATCTCCGATAAAGAGCCCCCAGGCCCGTTAAGCATTGCAGCGCTGCCTTGATAAGGAGAACCCTATGATGAAGCATGACACCCCAACAGGTGTGTGAAGGCACTAAATGCTGACCACTCGGATCCCCTGTGATACTCCTGGTCGTCCTTTGGTTCCATGTAGCTAAGGGCTTAATTTTCCCTTAACTTTCACTTAGAGAGGAACTACTCCAGGTAAAATGTTCTGTAACAGACAGACCCTGAAACATTAGCCAAGATCCTTAAACCACTGTGCACATTGATTTGGAAGGGAAAAGAGTATCAAAGACTGGAACCAAGTGATCATCATCAAGATGTAGGACGAGGAGTCACCAAGTTGTCCGCTAGAAGCTTAAGCTCCGTGGTGAACCCGCTCACCAGCTTCATGAACGGCGTTTCCGCGCTCTTTAACCCTCCCAAAACAACGATTCCGCAATCAGAAGGCAGGCGGATCACCTGTGACTCAAAATCGCCCTACGATCTGGCATCGCAGAGAAATGATTTGTGATGTCCCTGCCAGTGAATATGCCAAGATGGTGCCTAGGGAGATGTGAGTCCGCGCCCGGTGGCCAAAAGAAGTGCTCCGCAATACCGCCGACCTCCGTTTAACCATCAGACAGCACTTTGCTCCCCACCTGGACAACGATTCTGCAACCGGATGGCAGGAGGACCACCTGAGACACAAAATCACCCCTCTTTGATCTTCCATTGCTGAGAAATGAGTCATGATGTCCCAGCCAGTGAATATGCCAAGATGTTGCCCGGGGAGCTGTTAACTCATGCCCAGGCACCGAAATAAGTGCTCTGTGATGCCGCCGACCTCCGTTTACCCATCAGACAGCGCCCCCCCACCCAGATGTTGCATTTGACACCCTCCTCATGGCCCGCATCTCGAAACGTTGACTTGACGGCTGGCCCCCCTAAAGAGATACCTCTGCATCGTGAAATTCGTTTACCTGCGACGTTCCAGAGTTTCAGGTGCGGGTGGAGGGAGAGGGGCCCGCAGGCACAACCTGCGAAGTCCCCCAAGACTGGGCCTACATTGGGTACTGAGCCCGTGGCTGGGAGGTACATTGACATTTGCAGCAGCTGCGCACCGTCCCTCTGCTTACAAAACACCCCTCTGAGCGAGGTGACCCCATACCATCCACCACCAGGGAATTTTTTCCTATGCCGCCGCCAGCGATCTCCCCCTTCGACCTCTGGGAGAGACCCCGGTTCCTGGTGGAGGCAAGGAGGCTTTAACTGTGACCTACCCCTTTCTGGGTAGCAGCATCAGAATTTGACCCTGACGCACCCAGGGTCCCCCTACCATTGGGATCCTGCTCAAATGCCCAACACTCACTACTGCTGCTGGGAATGGGGTAAGATCTGTGGACTTTGGAACTGTCTCTTCCACCTCTCCTCTCACCACTCTTGACCTGGGGGCGAGCTGGAGAATGAGGCGGACGGCACTTCCCAGCAACACCGTGACTGGTGATCTTGAGAGAACTATGACGATGCCCCCTGGACGGAAACCATAACAGTCTTTACCTACAGCGGTGCCCGAGCAACCGTGGCCGATTCCCGGTGGAGCTTTCCTATGCAGCTATAGAGGAGTTTGGCTTTGGTTCACCCCTCGGCCGTCACCAACCCAGCAGGACATCGAACATTGTTTTCCGCGCCCCCCAGTTGTGTTTCCTACCTATTTCTTACCCCTGTTTTACCATTCCCCCTCTACCTTTCACCCCCCATAAGACGTGTGTACGCGTTAATACCTCACATTTTTCTGTTATCTCATATTTTTCTACTATGTCTATACTTGACTATGTAATTATGTAACCTGTAACTCGCTGATCCTCATGTGAAGCGCTGTGATACCTCCAGGTCTAGCCAGCGCTATATAAAATGTTAAAAATAAATAAATAAAGATTCCAAAGAAGGGAGCATTGACCAAAAGCAATAACTTCCCCTCCTACCAAAGCCTCTCTAGATACATATTCCTTAATCCTACTCTGGTCCCATATATCCCAGACTTGTTTTCTCTTATTTTGCACTCCACTACAGTCTAACTTTTTTACCCTTTGCACCAATGCTAGCCATTCATGTAGCGCTGGAGGACTGGTAAGTATCCATTTTATACATATCTCCCGCCTAGCGAGCAAATTTAGTATAAATAATAGACTTTTTTGCTTATTGTCTAAAGAGAGTGAAATAGCATCATCACTCACAACCCCAAAGATGATTAGATCTACGCTTACCTCTATATCTTGTCCCAGTGCTTCCTTTAGAACCTTACCCACGTTGGAGCAAAACAGCAGGAGTTGAGAACACTGCCAAAACATATGGATATTGTTTCCTCTTGCTTCTCCACATCTCGCGTATCTCTTCACCTCTTGCTTGTTCATCCTTGTTACATTTTCCGGGGTCCAGTATGCCCTGTATATGTGAAAAAATTATTTTTTTAAGAGGTACAGATTTTATTGTGTGCCATAATGCAGACATATATATTTGCCATAATTATTATACATCCCGTGTCGGCAGGTCTCTTCCCCATAGAGACCTGCCGACACAGGAAGTGTAAAATCTTCTCCAGCTTGAATCAATATCCAATACCACTTTGCAACTTCTTTCTTGAGTATTGGATCGCCTTGTAACTAAATCTCACTCCGTGTTTCCCACATAGTCTTTCTCTCTCTTTAGCCCAACTTGTTAGCTGGTAGTACTTAAATCTGGACAGTTTTCCACCAGTAATTATTAACAGGGATTTGCAACTTATCATGGATCTTTCTTCAACCACTGTCCCCACTTTTTTATTGCTGAAACTTTCATGGGGGATTGCTAATTTATCTCTTGGGCAGTCTGGAATTCCCAATTTGGGGCATACACGCTATAGTATGGGTTCCTTAGTATTCTCCTAATCTGGTACCAGAGCTTGCAGGCTGATAATAGAGTCTTCAGCTTAACTTTAAAAAAATAGTCAGGGTGACCAAGCCTATAGAGAAAAAAACTCCCTTCTATTATAGTTTGGTGATGTGGTGAGTAGAAGGAGTGTTCCTTAAGCAGCGACCTTATGTTTTTGAACTGAAAATCCCCACACTATTGTAAAAGGTCCGGACTAGCTATACCTCCTTGTTCTTTATTTCTTCGTAGTTTTTCCAGGCTATTTTTGTTCTTCTCTCAGCCCAAATAAAACTGTTTAGCTCCCCCTGTAACTTTTTAATCCATGTTGATTTAAATTCAAGTGGTACGGTATTGAAAATATAATAGAATTTGGGTGGTATAGACATCTTTATTGTATTGGATCTCCCCATAAACGTTAATATTAAACCACTCCAAACACTTAATAGCTTCTTTGTCTCCTTCATCTTCATGTCAAAATTCACTTGAGCTATTTCATCTGTTTTATTTAGTATCTCTATTCCTGGTATTTCATCCTGCCTTTTGATAAGGGGTAGGAAATTGGGGAGTTACATTCCATGATTTCAGTGTTTTGATGATGAATTTGGTACTCCGATACTATTCCAAATATTTTCAGGATACTATTTATTTTTATGGTAGTAACATTTTTAAGTTGCTTGTAAATACCATTAGGTCGTCTGCATATAATGCCACTTTTTTCTGCCACTCCTGAAACCAGAAGGGAACAACTTCTTGGGTAACTCTAATTGTGTTAGCTAAGGGCTCAATATATAAATTAAAAAATAACGGCAGAAATTGGCAGCCTTGACGAGTACCTCTTTTAATATATATCTACCTGGTAAGGTTGCCGTTTACCAATATTTTTGCCGTTGGGGTTTATATATACCGGCCACTGCCTCTAGGAATTCTTCTCCTAATCTATAATGGCTAATAACTTTATGCAAACAAAACAGTTAACCCAATCAAAAGCTTTGGCTGTTTCATAGCTGAGAACTGAAAGGGGGATGTTTTCTTGGGTGGCTATATCTATTGCCCCAATCAATTCATGGGTTAATTCATGTAATTGTCTGACCTTAATAAACCCCTCCTGGTCGTAATGAACCTACTGGCCTGTTACCTTCCCTAGTCTTGTCACCAATATCTGGGTGTATATTTTATAATCGTTATTTAGTAGGGTCATGGGCCTATATGATTCATACCTCGGGGGATCTTTCCTTGGTTTCAATATTACAGTGATAGTAGCCTCATTCCAAGATTTTGGCAGGGCCTATCCCTATAGGAAGACGGTATTTAGCAAGTTCACTAAAATAGGAGTCCATATTAAACAATCCTGACAGGTGCACCTGATGCAAACATTTTTAGAACATTTCCTTATTATGTATTACCACACTTTTGTTATTGAGTGCTTAAAAGCACCTAAAAGAAAAAGCACAGTGCTTACAACATTTTCTGTGGGTACATAATATCTTTAGAGTAAGAAATGTGACAAGAAAGACACCGAAGCGATAATGTTTGGATTACTTACTGGTATTCTTCATTAATCCAAGTGCAGGTATTCCATGTCAGTACTTGTATTACATTATCTCCTTGACGTTGGGGTAGTCCTTATAGCAAAAGAAGGATGTGTCTCTGTTTGTTATGTCAACACACACCCCCAGGGGTATCCGGGGCAGGGAACTAGAGGATATGGGGTCTCAAGGGTGAGTTGCCTCCAACCTACTATATTCACACCAATTGAGCTATCTGAGAATGGTATTCAATTACCTTACAGTGTCCCTCTCAACGCTACCCAGTAGGTGTGCTGGAAATACAGAAAAATGTAATGAGTTGTCATCACACCACCGGGTGTCATGCTTCATCATAGGACAACCCTCGCTCTCCAAAAACACGGTTTGATGAGAGCGGGCCTACACCTGAAGACAGAGAGGCATTTCTAAATTAGAGTGGGCCAGTGTAAACAGTGAATTAAAAAGCAACATGGCATCCTAATTCTTATTTATTCCTTGGACAAATCACTTGGTATTAAAAGATGAAAATGTGGGGATAAGGAGAACTATTACCCCATTATGACTATTACCATGGTCGACATGTTTCTGCCTTGTGGTTCTACTGAGTCTGCTGCATTGTTCAGGATGAACAAACGGACTACTATTGAGGCAATGTTGTATTAAGAATTGCCTTGTTGGTAGGGTGACCTATGTCTACCTCGTATCTGAAATGATTCATAGATACCCCACTGTAGGGTCCTCAATGCTCCATTCATGAAGGGCTCAGGGACCCCTGTAGTCACCCTTGCATCAAGGTGCATCCCTCGTCATACACCAACATGCGTCTGCTCCTTCCTCCCGAGGTTTGTTTGTTATATCATTTTCAGAGAGTTTGAAGAGTTCTTATAGAAATCATAAGCAGCAGAGTTTTCTGAAAAAAACTGAGCGAAAAAAAGTGATTTTAAGAAAACATGGTTATTTTAGGTAGGGGGCAAGTCGCTTTGCCCCTTTCAGGGAGAGAATTCACTTTCTCATAGTAAGGACTCTAATGAGGAAGTACTGGCCTTGTAATGAAAATTACCAGCAGGCAATCCGGACAGTAGCCCCTTTTTGTAAAATATAGTATTTCTGTATAGATGTCTTGAAATCTATCATGGGTTGTTTTACATATTTTGCACTAGGTGACTTGAAGAGCTGTATAAAACTCCTAAATAAATATAAGCCAATTAGTTTTCTTTTGGCAAGGCTAAGATGGTTTTGGTGGTCGTGTATGATGAAGGGAAGGTTGAGGAGACTGTAATCAGCACTTAATTTGTAAAACAATAAGTTCCAGGGCCTAGTGTTTTGGTCAGAAGCCTATACCAAGGCTGCATAGTCTTGAATCCACCTTACACCTCTTTTTTCCACCTCCAGGCGCCCCCTGTCCCTTTATCTCAATCTTGCTGGTTGTTTTTCATTCCATCTTTTGCCCTTTGTCACTGTCCTCCTGCTTCCTTTCTTCTTGTTTTTCTCTCTCTTGCTCTCGGTCAAAGTTTGTTAAGGAAAAATAAATGCTGGTCGCCAAAAATAAGTGCTGGTTAGCCCCAACTACAACCACAGGTTAAAATTAAACACTGGCCATTGGGTACCAGTGCTGGGGCCATATTACAGAGAGAGCCCTGGGGGCACAGTAGGCATTTGCGTCTGCTTTTCATGCTCCCGGGACTCTTTGGTATTACAGAAGGGCCCACAGACGCTTGTAGTGACCCTTCTGTAACGAATGTCTGACAAAATATCGAATACAAAAATATCGAGATACAAAAATATCGGAGCAAAAATATCGACATCAAAAATATCGGAATCCTATCTTCATTAAGGTAAGTACAAAAATATCGAAAAAATAATATCGAAGTACAAAAATATCGGAATCAAAAATATCGTTATTTTAAATGTATTAATAATAATGTAAAAATAATATTTAAATACATATAATTTTACAAGTATTAAATAAAAATATTAAAACAAAATTAAAACTAATACATATAAATTTAAAATAAATAAAACACTTAAAAATTTAAAGTAATTTTAATTTTTTTCATCTAATTTATTTGATGGAATGTAATATTTTTTTGTTTTTACCCTGTACGCCTGTACCCCAAAACCCAAAACTGACCCTGAACCCTAAAAATATCCCTGTACCCCAAAAACCCAAAACTGACCCTAAACCCTAAAAATACCCCTTTACCCAAAAACTTAAAACTGACCCTGAACCCTAAAAATACCCCTTTACCCAAAAACTGAAAACTGACCCTGAACCCTAAAAATACCCCTTTACCCAAAAACTGAAAACTGACCCTAAACCCTAAAAATACCCCTTTACCCAAAAACTGAAAACTGACCCTCAACCCTAAAAATACCCCTTTACCCATGAACTGAAAACTGACCCAGAACCCTAAAAATACCCCTTTACCCAAAAACTGAAAACTGACCCTGAACCCTAAAAATACCCCTTTACCCATGAACTGAAAACTGACCCTGAACCCTAAAAATACCCCTTTACCCAAAAACTGAAAACTGACCCTAAACCCTAAAAATACCCCTTTACCCAAAAACTGAAAACTGACCCTCAACCCTAAAAATACCCCTTTACCCATGAACTGAAAACTGACCCAGAACCCTAAAAATACCCCTTTACCCAAAAACTGAAAACTGACCCTGAACCCTAAAAATACCCCTTTACCCATGAACTGAAAACTGACCCTGAACCCTAAAAATACCCCTTTACCCAAAAACTGAAAACTGACCCTGAACCCTAAAAATACCCCTTTACCCATGAACTGAAAACTGACCCTGAACCCTAAAAATACCCCTTTACCCAAAAACTGAAAACTGACCCTAAACCCTAAAAATACCCCTTTACCCAAAAACTGAAAACTGACCCTCAACCCTAAAAATACCCCTTTACCCATGAACTGAAAACTGACCCAGAACCCTAAAAATACCCCTTTACCCAAAAACTGAAAACTTACCCTGAACCCTAAAAATACCCCTTTACCCATGAACTGAAAACTGACCCTGAACCCTAAAAATACCCCTGTACCCAAAATTAATTAATATAATAAAATTACCAATTAATTATTAATATACAATAACAATAAAGTAAATATATTAGCACATTTGCTGTAATTAATTTAATTTAATAATTAATATTATTTTGCCCAATTAATTAATTAAGAATAACAATAAATTATATATTAAAGAAATTACTATAATTAATGTAATAACATAATTAATAATAATTAATTACCAACTAATTAATAATTAAAAATATGTAAAAAATTATAATAATTAATTAACTAATTAATAGAAATTAATTACCAATTAATTATTAATTAAAATATGTACAACATATATCACTTAATTAATTATTATTAAATTACTTCCCACCCTATTCCCCTATAAACCCATAACCCGCTACAGAACATATTTATCAATTAATCAATTAATTAAAAATAATTAATAATTAATTCTCAATTAATTAATTAATAATTCCCACTAATTAATAATTAATTTAACATAATTAAATTACTTCCCACCCTATTCCCCTATAAACCCACAACCCGCTACAGTAGTAAAAGACAATATTTAATTAAATTACATTAAAAATAAATAATAAAACATAATAAATACAATATAATATACACTAAATTTATTTAAAAATTGATATTAGTAACATCAAAGTTATTAATTTCGATATTGTTAACATCGATATTTACAACTTCGATATTACTGATAACATACCAATATCGATATTTAGACTGTCGATATTACTTACCTTCGATATTTTTGTATATCGATATTTAAAACTCGATATTTTGGTATATCGATATTTAAAACTCGATATTTTGTCTGTGTACCTTCTGTAACACCGATAGCACTGGTGCACGTAAAGCACCAGTGCTATCTTCAGGGAGCCTTCCCTCATTGTGAATCCCTTTGCCTCTGCACCCGTACCCCATTACAGACACGGGAGCAGAGAAAAAGAAGCCCTCAGGAGGTGCACTGTCAGTGCGCCTCCTGATTGCAGCCCTCTGGTGAGGGGAATGGGGGTCCCATGGCCCCCCAGACATCCCCTTACAGGCAGGCGCACAGCGTCGGATTGATAACGCGGGCACTCGGGCAATGCCCGAGGGGCCGGTGCCGAGTTCCAACTGTGGGCAGCTTTTTGGAGCAGTCTGGGGGGGCAGATTTGGGCGGTGTCACTGTTGTTCGGATACAGCCAGCGGCCCAGTGGGTGTCTGAGTGGCCTTTCTGGAGGCAGATGGCTGCTCATTACCTCACGTTTAGCAACAGGCAGAGGTGTCACTTTCTTTCTCTCGCATGGCCGGCCCATTAATGTATGCATATCTAGCGGGGCATGGGGCCTGAGCAGAAGTGGCCTCATTTGTTTTTAGTCCCCAGTGTAAACGAATCAGTGATTTTTTTTTTGTATTCCCCCCCCCACCTTTTTAAATAAAATTTCGCCAAAGCAGTGCTTTGAGGAAAGGCAATATGCAAATGTGGGCCACTTTTTTTTTTGCGTGCCCGGGCCGATTTCGCATCCCAATCCAACCATGCAGGCACAGTCACTCACTGCACCTGCCTGCAAGAGGATATCTAATCACCTTTAAAATGAAGGCTGCAAAGCCCTCCATATTTCACTTCAATGCGCTGCCCCCAGGGCAGCACGAGTACGCGGCAGCCCTGGAGGCAGTGCATTATAAGTAATAAGGCACACTTTCCCTGTTTGCAACCGGCACACCTGTTTTAAGGTGCTCCAGGCGCAAACAGGGTAGTGCACACTAATACATTTATTTATTTATGCGTTTTTATATAGAGCGGACTTTACCCGAAAGCGTCAGAGCGCTTCACAATAGGAACAGAAAATTACAAATGAACAAAATTACAAAAGCAGATGATAAGTTACATGAGGTAAAAGTGACAATTGTGAGCAAACAAAATACATGAGGTAGCAAACAGTGCAATACAGGAGGAAATAGTGACAAGTGTGCAAGTTACAAGAGAAAACAAAGTACAATTAGAGGTATAATACTGCAATATATGCTAGACACTCAGGCACAAGAACAAACGTTACGTAGGCAATGGTGGCACTTGTGCAAGTATCAAAATGTGAGAGGTAGCAAACAGTGTGTTACAGGAGAAAAGTGACGAGTGCAAGTTACAGAAGGGTACCATACACAGGTACAAGGATAATACTGCAATAAATGGTAAACACTCAAACTACCCGAATACACTGGGAAGGCACTTCCATAGTTATGGAGAGTAGTTTTCAGTAATGGGAGGTCTTCCTTCAGATAATAGAGAGGGAGTGAATTACTTTAGGAGGTGTCTTTGGAGGAGGAGAACTTTGAGGTCCGTTTTGAAGACCTGGGAGGAGGTGGCGGTCTGGAGCTGAGGCGGAAGTGAGTTCCAGACTCTCACTGCATTGCCTGAAAAGGATTGGGCCATCGATCTTTCCTTCTTGAAAGTGGGAGGTTCAAGCAGTAGATTTTCCGCATTACGTGATGGTCTCAAGCCTCCAGACAGCTTCAGCTTGTTCGCCAGGTAGCGAGGAGAGGAGGAGTGCAAGGCTTTGTGAGTAATACAGGCAGTCTTGTAGATAGCTCTAGCCTCAAAGGGAAGCCAGCTGAGGGTGGATAACATCGGTGTGATGTGGTCGCTTCTTTTGGCCCCATAGATGAAACGAGCTGCTGAATGGAGAACCGATCTAAGGGGGGACAAGTGGGATTTGGGGAGGCCAGTAAGAAGAGAATTGCAGTAGTCCAGTCTGGAGAGGACCAGCGATTGCACCAGGGTTTTAAGGTCCTGCTCCGGGAAAAAGCGACGAACTCCCCAAAGAAGGCGCAGTTGGTATCGAGCAGACTTTGCAATGGAATTGATGTGGGAGATTAGATTGAGTTTTTTGTCGAGTATGACACCAAGGGATTTTGCGCTGTCAACAATGATGGGTTTATTGTTAAGTAGATTCATCTGATCCATCCATGATTGAACCGGGGAGGAGTGAGGAGGAGAGGAGGAGGAATTCAGTTTTGGAGGGATTCAGAATCAGTTGATGAGTTGACATCCAGTTTTGAATGGAATCGAGAGTGGAGCTTAGGATGGAGAGGTCGTGAGTGGAGGCGACCTTGAGGTAGATTTGAGTGTCATCTGCATAGAGATGATAGTGGATCCCGGATTTACCCTGGTGTTTCAACCACTGCGGTGCAATTGTGCATTCACACATGTTCCACCCGTTCACATTGACAGGCCTGGTAACTTCTCTACGATCGTACAGAGTAAGCAAGTTAAGTCCGAAAATATAATTTCCCTAAATATTTGCGGACTGACCTAAGAATATTACATTATTCTCTCCTCTAATATATGGAAATATTTCTATGCTTCTCCGCAGATTTTCTTCGGAAGCAATCAAATCGGAGCACTTATTGGAGACACAGACAAACAGGTGAGTTTTAATGGATAGAAAACCAACTGCTGGACAAAGTGACCCCACGTGTTATTAAAGGGACCTGTTCGGTCCTCAACCAATGAAAACGTTTCCAGTCCGCAAATCATGATGTGTACACCAATGAGTGAAAACATACGGCTGTTGTTCCTTAACTGCCCTTTGGGTGGCAGCAAAGTCCTGGTAATTACGTAGCAGCATTTACACAGAAGCAGTCATATGGATTTAAAGGTTAGTATCAGCATATTGGTTTCACATTTTTGTTACAACACACATCGTGCACGCTTAGGGTATATTGGCTTGTTCTTTATATTTGGTAAGTGTATAAGTGTGCCCGTGCATGGATGTATGGTCGCCGGTTGTGACATTTCACAAAATTGATGCTGGCATGTATGCAGTGGTATTTGTTCTGTGCGAGAGTGTCCACAACGGCGTGATTGTGTGCGTACGATAATTAATTGTTTGCAAGGAGGCTGTATACTCATGGGACGAGATCCCTTTTATTTCGACATGTAGTGTTCTAGGTCTTCCTCTAAATCTGAAATGGTGCGGGTGGGGTTGGGCATTTCCGATGTTTACTGGGAGGCTGTCCCAGATCCTGAGAGTGTAGCCAAAGAAGGCCCGCTTTCACTTTTTCTTCTTTTTGCTGTTGTTTGTGTCTAGTCTGGTAGTGTGCTGACGTGTAGTGAGGATGAAAAATGGCTATGAACCTACTTGCAGCCTAAAACACATTTATTACGCAAACCAAGCAAAAATGCTTGTATCTCAGCACAGACAGGCAAAGCGTTGCCTCCTCACGCGCCTGGACATCTATTGCTAGCTCCTCCTCAATCAAATGCCCCCAACATTTGTATATTTTCTTCACATAGGTAGTTGAAGGAGGATATACATGACAGAAATGTTTAGGTAGTGATGCTAGCAGGTGGAAAGCGTTCCCACAGGAAGAGTGCAAAAGACTTTAAGATATGTTACAACAAAGGTCTCAAATGTGAGCAAGCCTGACTGAGAATTCTCAAGTGAAATCAAGGCCTGTGAACTGCAGAAGAGAGAGGACCCAGGCCTCTTGGTTTAACATGAGCAACAAAATGGCAAAAGACATGGCGTTATGGTATGTTTCAATACAGAGTGCATGGATTCACGGTAGTATTGTGCTGTTCACCAGTGGTATTTTCTGGCTGGGAACGCAGAGCTAGCGGTTCTGGTAAGAGATGGAACTGGTCCTGAAGATACTGAGGGTTTGCAGAGGAGCAAGTGTAGCTCTTTTATGGCTTGAGTGTTATATGAATGAAATTCGTTGAGGAGATGAGCAGCAGCAGCTAAGAATGCCTTTCATTGGGGCCAGAGTGGAGTTGGGGGGCGGCAGGCCGGGATTCTCCCTCCATCCAGGTGGCAGAGGATTATGGCTTTGACTATTGTTGTAAAGTCCTGAACCAAAGGTTTAACTTTCTAGATTCCGCCTAGCAACAACATGGGGCTTGCACGTTTTTCTTCTACCCAGCTTTAATGCTTCAATGACTTACAGTAATCGCATTACTTCGAGTACGTTTTCATCCCAGTTAATTAGTTAATGTGAGCCACGGCGGCCTCATTAAGTAATTAATTAGGGGGGAAACGTAACGAGGAGGTAATGCTGCCTCTGTGAACAGCCCTTAAGCTTTGCTGTATGTCACCAAAACGTCAGGTTGCCCTGCCCAGGCCCTGCTGGGACAGTGTCAGAGACCCCAAGCTGCCAGCAGAGGTGTGAGCATCTGAAGCCCCCCGGCGTTGAGTATTTGTGCACTTTGGTAGGTGTGTTGTTAGAAGGTCCTGCAGCAATGGGCCCATGCCATCAACGCCTGTGCTGGACTGTGGCAGCCATAGCTCAGTGACAGAGGTCTGCACACCTCGGCGGGACAACTGGAGATCTCGACTAATCAGAATCATGTAATGTGCGAGTAGAGTGCCTAGTGGCGCTGGCAGGCCACTTTAAAGCACTAGTGGGAACAGGTGCAGAAACAAGGCAAGTGACTGTACAAACATTAAATAATATCTCTTTTTCTCCATTCTCTTCTTCCCCACTCTGCCACCATGTTCCTCTCCTGTTTCCAGAAGCACTTTGAAACTGCCAAGAGTGGGGACTAAGCAGCACACAAGGGACATATGTGACATAAACAAATAATATCTTCCTTTCATACCTGCATTTCTTCTCCCATCCTTTAGTCTTTACCTCTCGCCTTGTGTGATGTTTACTTTGGTTAACATAATAAGATGTCCATGCAGTATCCGGCGGTATAAAGTGGCTATCAGGGCGGACTGGCCTAATTGGTGTCTTTAGCTAATGGGAGCTCAAGAGAGGATTACGTTTGACGGGCAGCTGTCAATCAACCGGCTTCTGAAAGCTTCTTCCTACTAAGATTTTAACTGAAGCTCACTGAGAGGCTTGCATGTGCTCCCATTGGGGTACGTGTAGGGTCAATAAAAATAAAAAAAAATGTGATTGTGCAGGGTACAGGATCTTCTGCATGAATATGGCCAGTAACTTTAGTGGGGGGATGAACCTCAGGTTTTGAAACAATCACGCTGGGAAATCCTGTTAAAATATATTGTGCACCAAGCAGGGCATGGGGGGGGGGGGGGGGGGGGGGGGGGTGGAGGGGTCTAAAGAGAAAGTGGGAAAAGGGAGGTGGGGAAACACGATATTTTGTAAAATCAACAACATTCTGGAAAACCTTCAAAACAGGGAGGGAAAGGGAGTGTGCGAGCCTGTGTGTTTGCCTGTGTTTAACTGTAGAAATCTCAGGTGAAATCTGACAGACGCCTCACCATACGCGACTGAAAGCACATATACCCAACTATTTGCCAGAAAAGACATTTATTAAGGGAGTGTAACACCACAAACACCCCTCTAAAACGACACCCCTGTTCATAATCCAAGGTTTGCTTCGTAATTTGGAGATCAAATGTTATTAACATTGGTGCAGAGAGGGTGCCAGCCTCTTTGCAAACCTTAGTTGGTCACCTCTTAACTGTTGCTAGCTGTAATCAGGATTTACAAGGTGTGCCATTACAGTTCATGTTGTGTATATATATATATATATATATATATATATATGTAGGTAGTTATAGTTAGGATTATTTTGTATAGGGATTTTGCAACATTCTATTGGGAATAACTTTGGCGCTGGTTGAGGAATCTGCCTGAAAATTTCCTAAAATTTGCCTCGCGGCGCTCCGCTCCTTCCCTGAAAGTTTGGGGGGGATTCATCAAGCGGGGGCCGAGATAAAAGGGGGGTCCCAAAACGTGTTTTCCCTATGTTAATTTCCATAGGGCGGTCAAACTCACTTTTAGCCCGAACGGCTGAATGGATTTCCACCAAACTTGGCAAAATTGTAGGGACTGGTAGCCTGATGTGCCTTTGCTATGTCTCAAGATATGTGCTCCAGTGGATTTTGAGTAATTTAGGTTAAAAAAATATATATATCTATAAGCGGCCCCGGTACGCGCACTGGCGCGCGTACCAGCGCGCTACGCGAGTTTGCGCGCGGAAAGCTGATTGGCTCTCGGGTGTCTGACAACATTCCAAACAGTCCGGAGCGGCCGCCATCTTGTGTCTCGGTAGGATCGAGACACAAGAGGTGGCAAAAACAAAGGAGGAAATGACCAAAAGGGGGCAGAGTAGACCCCCCCTGACCCCTAGGTTTGATGTGGGGTCAAAAAAAAATGTTTTTCGATTTGCACGGGGGAAGCGCCCGGTACGCGCACCGGGTAGCGTACCATAGGGAAAAAAGAATGACAGAGTTTTTAAAAAATGTAGCCTTTTTTTATAAATTGGAGGTAGTTCTAAAAAGAACTGTTTTTTTTCTTCTTTTTTTTGTTTTATATTTTTTTATTGTTTTTTTGAACATTTTGTACTTTTTTTGGCTTTTATGAACAATTTTATATTTTTTTGTTATTTTTATGGGGGGAAACAAAAAACAGGGAATTGTAAACGGCTCAACTGGAGCAAAAAAAAAATCGGGAAAAAATTAAGGTTTTTTGGGGCAATTGTGGTTGTCACCAGCACGGTTGATGAGCGTTATGCTTTGCTCACCATAGGTAATTATTTTACCTCAAAATATACAACTGATTTTGTATTCACAAAACTGGGGTTGTATGTTTGGGACCATCTCCCTTGTCTCTGGACACGATGGAGTGGGTTGCTTTCTTTTGGAGGTGCTGGGTGAAGATTGGGGAGGGTTTCTGGCCAGTTCTCTGACCTCTGCCGCAGCATAGTGGTTAGGGTGCCGGCGTTGCATGTGGCGAATCATGGTGTTATTGCCAAAAGAGTATTTTTTGTTAGGGTTCCCCCTTGAAAGTTCAGTGCCACAGATTAGGCAAGTAACCCTTGGCGCATTTACTTTCTTCTGGTCCTTTGGGATTGAAAAAAACTCCCAGATAATGTGCTGCTTTGGCCTATATGGGGTATTATCTTTTGGCAGGAACCTGTTTCTCTCCTCCTCCTCCTCCTCTTCTTCATCTCCACCACTGTGGTGTTGTGGTGGTCCTCTTGGTAGTGGTGGTGGTGGCTGAGATGCTCCTGCTGCTGCTGCTACTGAAGCCATTTCTGAGTACAAATTAGTAATAGCTCTGGAAACAGGTCTTCCTCACTCAAAGTACAAAGTGAGAAAGAGGAAAAAAGGTGGGGGCTTTCATCATTAGGAAAAAAACCTGTCCTGAACCAGCCGCGGTGCGTCCATTGGGGCGTAGCGGCGTAGCCCCACCAGCCACAATGGACCCACATCGCACCCGCCGGCCGCAATCCTATCTATAAAATACCAGCAACAATCAGCCTCAGCCCACCACCAGGAATTGTGCAGGGGGGGTGGCCTGCAGCTTGAGTGACACTCAGGCTACAGCAGACCGTAGTGCGCAGTCCCGCTGGGGAACTTACAGTGCACTGTGCGCATGCTTGGGATAGTTGGCAACTATCTCAAGCATGCGCACTGTAAGTTCCCCAGCGGGACCCAGGGGTACTTGTTCGCCTGCCACAGCCCGGGTTTTCAAAGGGCGACAGGGTGAGTAGCAAATGTGCCCCCTAGCCAATCCTGGCACTGCATGCAGCGCCAGGATTGGCTGGACCACCACCCAGCATCCATCATTGGATGCCGCGCGTGGGGGGTGGCACCTACACCGTCGCACGCGCTGCGAGGAGGATGTCGGCGCCGGCGGTAAGAAAACTTTGGGAACGGGGTTCTGTCTCAGCTTCTAGCTGCTTTATGCATCTTAATGGTGGAGATTCAGATATAAAGGTTACCCTTGTGCTGGGAGAGGGGTTTCTGCTAAAATGTGTATCCCAGACTTCTCCTGAACAGCTTTGCCGGGCGCTTCCTATGTCGTTTTTTTTTTATTCCGCGTGCTCTATCATCTGGTTGCGTCATTGCAGGGTATGACGGGGCGGGAGACGGAATTTAGGGAACAGCTGTTTGTGGTAAAAGGTCAGATTTCATATAGGATAACTTTTGTACTTGAGTGTTTATTTCCTTCGTAGAGTGTGTGCGCGTGTCATGGGAAGCTGCCAGGTGCCCTTCAGGGTTGAGCCTGGAGTTCCTTTGAGTTGAGTTTGCTGCTGAGCAAGATCGAGGCACTTTGGGGCACAGGCCGTGCGAGCATGGGTATCCGTGGAGTTGGGTTAAGGCCTTGAGCAGAGCTGTGTGCAGTGAGGGGCGGTGCAGTGACCGATCTGAAACAGCTGCAGGTGTGGCTGGGTAATGAAACATGCAAAGACTGTAGGACAGAAGTGCACTGATAGGCCTGTGTCTGCCAGACTTACTATAACTACAACAGTGGAAGGCACTGAGCTTACGATGTAGATGTATTGAGATAACTTAGTGTTGGTGGTTCCACTTCTGTACCAGAAGAGGGCACTGTAGGTCGAGTTCAGGCTCATTCAGCAGAGAAGGACAAACCATGCTAGCTCCGAGCTGACCAAATTAGCCTTCAGGAAAAGGCAAATTATGCGGTGTTATGGAGCACATTCTGTGGCATTTTTTTTAAGTTCTTACTATTTTGAAATGTAAATACACATCGCTGCTAAAGGGATTCCTACACAATGGAAAGTACAAAGCTTTCTTAAGAAAGATAACTATACAAATTCACCAGAATGTGTCCAAAATATTCTTCAACCAACAAATAATGATTCGTCTTGCATGGTAGCACAGGAATACCATCATACTAACATTATTCTTTTAAACAGAGAAAACTATTTTGTACACAATATGCAAAGTTGTACTCAGTAGAAAACGAACCTGTGCACAACTCATGCAAGCAATGGGCAGACTCAGGCGTCACCCCTTGCAAAGAAACACATGCCTCTTATTTCTGCCTATCACATTGGTTGATGTGTGACAGACCTTGGAATATTATTGAAGAAAAAAATGTTTTGTGACAAAGAACGAATCATTGTTTCCACCCTATTTGAATTACACTTAAATATCTCAGGGTTTTCTTAATGCTGCAAGCAAAAACCCATGTCAGGCCCCTCAAAAGAGAGATTTATCCCACCTGGACAAAGGTTTCACCTAATTTTTTTCAGTTTAATACCCGAATAAAGCAATCGCTAATTAAAAGGTGGCAAGTTATCCTTTGCAAACTGTCTGCATGCGCTGCATTGTGTTTTTTTAGTAACTTGAGATTTGTTTGAGTTGTAAACTGTTGTAGTTCAGATCTGTAAATTACGCAACATGGGTGGCAAGTCCAGCAAATCCATAGTGACATTATTACGCTGAATCGCTGTAGCAGCCCAATCACTTTTTTCATGTGGCCCCATAATGGAGTACATTGACACACCTATGCAGCGTAGCAAATTGTGTTAATCTGTAAAACAGTATTGAAGTTCATTATTGGACCTGATCGAAATCTACCCCTTTTTAGTTTGAAAACAGAGAATGCAGCAACTGGAATTACATCTGTCCCTGCCCAACGGTGACTAAGCTGCTGACCTTCAACTTTGAAGACCTGACTTGGGTCCAGTTTTAGGGTTGACACTTAACAAAAACTCCTCTGATTCTGGGTAAATCATTTTATTGTCATTTAAATTTATAGAACACACAGCTGCCTCTAGCTTCAGAAAGGGGAGTCGTGGAAAGGAAGGTGAGATCGGAGTTTTGATTCATGGTAAGGTAGTGCAGAGCAGAGGGTTAATATGCTTGCTGTGAAGAACATGTACCATGCATATAACAGTGAATGTAATGTAAACAGGTCAGTGGGTTACTGCTTTTGTCAGAGACTTCCTTTTGTTAGTTGTAGTTTGCAGTGAACTATTAACTGTCATCCTCAAAGAACTGCGTGCAGACTTCAAGGTATAGATTAGTGTGTATGGATTTTCCCCGCAGACTGTCATTATTCCAATGTTGGGAAAAGGGTTCACTTGGATACAGATCAGTTCTTGTTATTAAAGAGAGCATCAATCCATTGTGTTATATTTTAAATTCAGAGTTTGTGCTTCTCCAGACCAAGTACTCTTTAACTATAATGCCTATCAATATGGATGACATGTGAATTCACCCCTTGTTGTCGTTTGTCTTATATAACATGTCCTATACACTGTTTTACACACCTATGATTGCTAGTCTCTGTGTAATGTGTGTGTTATGTACAGTGCTGTTATGTGGAGTGGTGTTCATTCGACTTCCTATGTTGCTGGAGTGCATTTGTTTTTTTTGCAACTGATTCTATGACTTTTTGGGGTGTATCCTCGAAAGTTTCCTGTTAATGTGGCTGACCTGCTTGCTGAAGTGCACTTTATACTTGCTTTTGAGTGACACCAAGTATTGCTGGTTTAATTTAATTCTGTTTGCTGACTTGTGATGCACGGCTTGATGGGTGCATGCGTTTGTTTCCCTGTGACTAGTTTGTTCTGATATAATTGTCTTATTTGCAATAGTTTTCAGTAGACAGTTTGCTCAATCAGTTATGATTTTGTGTGACTACCTGAATTCCTGGAGTGCCTCTTACTTCGTTCTGTTTCTTTACTTTTTGTGACTGTTGGTCCTGCGGGGAAACATTTTCAATTTATGTTGTCTTGTTTACTGGGAGCATTGCTTTTATTTTCCTTTAGTGTAATAGGCTGGCTGGCGAAGTGCACTTCCCATAGTGTGCAGTCACTTCAATTTGCCTTTAGGTGACTACCTGGCTTGATGGTGGTTTTCTATTTGATTTCATGTAACTCCTTGTCTTGATGAGTGCATTGGTTTTAGTTTGTTTGAGGTAACTGCTTCCCATGCAGGTTTCATCACACAGCTGACACCCACCCTGAGAAAGCCAGAGCTGCCCTGTTAGTGGTATCAACACCAGTGCACTCAGGTTCCTTACAGCTCCTTCACTTGAAGTGGGTTACCACATACCCGTTACTTTTTGTATCCTGCTCGTACCAAGTCAGATCCAGACCCAGACCAGTCCCCGCAGTTGCTCCGGATTAAGGGACATTGTCATGTCATCTCAGGGGCGATGTAAAGACTCCCAGTGAGCTGAGGCCTTTGGCTCAAGAACCAACTAGCTGGAGACCCTTGTGGTTGTTTAAAGATTTAAGATCAGCCTGTAACTCAGTCTTGAGCTGGGTGGGTGACCTTGATTACAAAGTGGCTGTGCCAGATGTCCCATTATGACCCCTTTTGCCTGTCTCCCCTTCAGACGCAGAGGGCATAAAACTGGGGGGTGCTCAACCCTGCCAAAAAACTGAGGGGTGACCCTAAGAGCACAGCTGCCATCCAATCAGGGGTGGGATGCTTTCGTGTGCTGGTCTGGTTTTCTGGGTGCATTGCCTCAAGTTTTTCCCATGTAATTGATTGGGTGTCTTGGTAAGTTGCTTTTATGTGAATGTTTGACTTATGACTGCGCATTCCTTTCAGTGTGCACTTGCTTCAGTTTACTTTTTGAGTCACTGTCTAGTTTGCTGGATGTATTGCTTTCATTTTTCTTTCATTAAACTGTTTGACTTGCTTGGTGCTTTTATGTTGGTGCCTGCATGCTGAGGTGTACTCTTCTTCAGTTTAAATGTATGTGACTGGCCTGTTGACTAGTACCCTGCTTTCAAAGTGAAGGTTCACAGGTTCACACCTGCTTTAGTTTACTTTTGTATGGTTGACTGCATGCACTGTTTTGCTGGATGCATTGCTTTAAGTTACTACTTGATGCATTGCTTTCAGTTTGCTTTCAAGTAATTGCCTCTCATTTTCCTAATGCTTTGTGAAGGCTGTTTCCCAACTGCTGTGCAACTGCTTCTACTCTTAGAGCTGAGATTTTCATGAAAGTCTTATAGTCTGAATTAAGCACCTGAGCGTAATAGGACGGAATGTATGAAGCTCTGTGGTTATACTGAATAAGCAGCTACCTATGTTATGCCATCTATTAATGTAATAACTGCTCTTTCACAATTGCTTTATTAACCTTCCTGCTTTCTCAAATTTGCTTGAAAATGCACGGTTTTTCTTCTTTTTTGGGTTCGGGGTCACTAGCTGCGCTCGCTCGCTACGTTGCTGTATGCAAATCACTTTGCGCCCCACCACTTTGAAATGTCACCCACCGCACCTGTCCTGAACCAATGAAAAGTGTTATTTTCAGGTCACATGACCAGAGCTTTCATCATTTGGAAACCAAAACTGTCCTGAACCAATAAAAAGTGTTATTTTTAGGTCACATGACCCGACGCGCTTACGCTACGCGCCCCGGGGCGCGCCCAGGGGCGCATCGCGTAAACGCGTCGAATGGTTACGTAGCGCGATCGCATGCGCTCTAGTGCTTCCGGGTGCGCTTACGCCGTGCGTATCACGCGGACGCGGCTACGCGATACGTCACGATGATGTTTTCGTTCGCGGCAATAGCGCTAACGGGACGCTCACCCGTACGCGCCACGGGGCGCGCCGCAAGACTGCGCTTACCAGTGCGCTCACCGGGAGCGCTCCAGGGCAAAAAAAAACAACAAAAAAAACACCCATGAACAATATACATAAAAAAAATAGTATTACATAAATATAGAATATAGGATTCATTATAAAAAAAATTACATTTCATACCTATAGAAATTTGCTATTAAAAAATATATAGTCAGGAATTTACATTTAAAAAACCAATGAAATTCACTAAAAAAACATAGGTTTCACCCCAGTTATAGTTAGGAATTAGCATTTAAAAAACCTATGAAATTCACTGAAAAAACCAGAGGTTTCACACCAGTTATAGTTAGGAATTAGCATTTAAAAAACCTATTAAATTCACTTAAAAAACCAGAGGTTTCACACCAGTTATAGTTAGCTGGAAATTTTACTGACATAAAACCATTGAAATTCCCACGTTATAGTTAGTTGGACTCACTATAACTTGCGCGCCTGCAATGCACTGCTGATGACGTCACATATTACATCACTCATGACATGGTCAGTGACATCACTCATGACATCACTGATGACACCATCCAGTGAATGTGTGTCTTTCTGTAAAATAAATATGTTTTACAAATGTATTTGTAAAGGTCGATGGAAGAATACATTTATAAATAAGTGTCTAAATGGATGTTTTAAAAAAAAAAAATTGATTGGTTAACTGGCTTATTAAGTGTATCCTAGTGAATACATATATTAACGAGTAATTTTTAAATATTTAAATAGATGTATCAGTGTTTCACTTTGTGTATAAGTGGCTGCATGGGTTGGTGACTGACTCACTGTTTGTATGTGTTTTGAAGACTGTATGGGTGGATGAGTGTGTATATGTGTGTGTTAGTGAGTGAATGCCTGCCTCACTAGTGTTTTTATGAGTAACTACATATGTTTTAATCTAGTATATGTGAGTATTGATGTATATAAGTGAGTATATGTGAGAGTGAGAGATTGAAAGAGTTCCTGTTCAAATAAGTATGTGTTTCTATATGTGATTGTTTAAGAGAGTAAGTATGTGTAAGTTTCCTTAAAAGTAATGTGCTAGTGTGTGTATAGTTGTATATGCAAATAAATGGATGTTCAATAGTTTATTTGCATGTGTGAGTATGTGTGAGAGTAACTTTTGGATGACTGTCGGTGTGTAACAGGATGTATATGTGTATCACGACATATGATGAGTGAGTATATGTATGAGTGACTATATAGAACTGTTGCTGAATGAGTGGATGTGTATATAGATGGTGTATCTGGTAAGGGTATCTCCATTATTTTGAAAATGTTAGTTTCTATTTTTGAATATGTGTTTCAAGGGTTACATTACACTGAAAGGAGGTCTGTCAGTCTGTCACAAGGATGGTGTCATCAGTGATGTCATGAGTGATGTCACTGACCATGTCATGAGTGATGTAATATGTGACGTCATCAGCAGTGCATTGCAGGCGCGCAAGTTATAGTAAGTCCAACTAACTATAACGTGGAAATTTCAATGGTTTTATGTCAGTAAAATTTCCAGCTAACTATAACTGGTGTGAAACCTATGGTTTTTTCAGTGAATATATATATATATATATATATATATATATATTTAATTTTCCACATTTCTGCATAAATTGCCTTTTCTTGCCGCATAACTTGGCCAATCCTGCTACATAATTCGGCCTTGCATTGCTGCATAATTCCAGTCGATCTACATACATATATATGTTACTTTGAGCATTATAGATTTACTTCAACAAAGTTAATACGTTTAGTTGTTCATCAGACAGTGCTCTCTTGAGGTTCAGGGTCCCAGGCACCGAGGGAGAAGATATCACTGTTTGCTAATAATTATTGCACCATGCCGCAGGTAACATGGCTGACACACAACGATATGTGCATAAAATCAAAACATTGAGTATAGGGGTAGTTACAACTTGTTTGGCAATACAATTATTGCTGATACTTGTTAGGAGGGTTTTTGTTACACGAGGAATTCTTTTTATACTATTTTAAATATAATGATTGTAGAGTTTTCGATATATGAGATATAGGTATTACAATGCTATACAATATACATAATAAATGTATTTTTAAGTTCTGCATTTATGTCTTGCAGATATAGATTGTGGCTCCTGAAGAAGGCGTTTGTCAGTACGCCGAAACGCGCGTCGAAATTATTGATCTGCCACGTTTTTTGCTAATTTTTTTAAGACTGTGTTGAATATTAATGCTTATGTTTTTTATGTATTGTTTTAATGTAACATTCTGATATTGTCTTGTACTAATTTTTGATTGAACATTAATGTATTGTCAGATTTGTTTTTATATTTGAATAACTATTATAAATGACATATAAACCTTTTTAATTTTCTTGTTAGAATTCCTTTTTTTGTAACTACCCCTATACTCAATGTTTTGATTTTATGCACATATTGTCTGTTTCCCTGAACCAAAAACTATCAAATTCTTCAGGGGGTCCTTGTTACTTGCATTATATGACACACAACGATGCCAGCCCACCGGCACACACTGTCAACAATGACACTGTACAAAAAACACAGTGCTAGGGTGGTAAACTGTCCCACGTTTTGCTGGTTGGCCTGGCCCACTGCTCGAATTAAGATACTGCAGGACGTCCATTGTCCCGCATTTAGGTTCCCCGCTACTTTAACTCTGTCCAACCCTGTTTAACCCTGTCTGATTCTTTGACCAGTTTGTAAACTGTGAACGTAATACCTATTGGTAACTAGGCAGGAGGAGCTACAGATCATGCAGGGTCCTCCACACTGCAGCTGCAGGAGCACGTTCATCTATAGAGATGCAAATCCGTCCACCGGCTATTGAATGAAATTAAATGAAGTGAAAACGATATTTATAAAGTGCATGGTTACCCGAGGCCATCCCAGCGCTAAGGGCTGAGCCGAATAAGCTGAGGCAAGATCATTTGGGGAAGAGCCAAGTTTTAAGCAATCTGCGGAAGGTCATATGGTTGGGTTCCTCACGTAGCTGCAGAGGGAGAGAATTCCACAGCTTAGTGGCGTTGTAAGAGAAAAGACGACCGCCGCTTTGCGCCCTCTTAATTTTGGGGACATAGTCCAGATACAGATCATTAGAGCAAAGGGCCCTATTGGCTAGGTAGGGCTGGATCAAGGACGAGCTGATAGCAGGTCCTTTCCCTGCCATTAAACTGGACTCTTTCCAAAACTGGAAGCCAGTGGAGAGCCTTTAAGGCTGCTCTTGCTGTTTGATAGTTACAGATTCCCATGAGAGTCCTAGCGGCACAAGTCTGCACAATTTGAAGTTTGGCCACCACCAAGCTAGGGGCACCAACATATAAGGCATTTCCTTAGTCCAAGTGAGATCAAAAAAGCGCTTGAACTACAAGCTTTCTGACCTGAGGGGGAAGCAGAGGAAGCACTTTGCGCAGCATTCTTAGAATGCCAAAACAAGAGGCGACAACCTTTCTGGCTTTAGTTTTAAAACCAAGGTCAGAATCGAGCCAAACACCAAGGCTCTTTATCTCTGATTTAGGGGCGGGCATAAGGCCCATCCCTATAGGCCAGATGGAGGCTATTTCTGAGAGAGAAGGATTACCAAGGAGCATAAGCTCCCTCTTGTCCCCATTTAATTTAAGAGGCTAATGTTTCATCCATCTCATCAATTCTTCGAGACATGGACCAAGACAGGTAGGTGTTTTGTTGGTGTGATTCAAAGCAACAACCAGCTGGTTGTCGTCGGCATAAGTGACAATTTTCACCCCAAAAGGAAGAACAATGTCAGCAAGAGGGGCCATGTAAACATTAAAAAGAGTGGGGCTCAAGGACGACCCCTGAGGAACCCCACAATAGAGAGGCAGTGAAGTTGAGATGGCCTCCCCCTCGGCTAGTTGAAAATATCTGTCCTCCAGGAAGGATCGCTGCCAGTCAAGGGCAACTCCAGCAATACCCAAGTCCTGGAGACGTTGGACTAGGATACTGTGATTGACTGTATCAAAGGCCGAGCTAAGGTCTAAGAGTAGCACGGCCAGAGAACCTCCTGCATCAAGGTTCCTTCTAGAATCCTCAACGACTGCTAATAAGGCGGTTTCCATCCCATGTCCCGTACGGAACCCAGTTTGGGACGCGTGAAGAAGGTTCTCCCTTTCAAGGTATCTGGAGAGCACCAAATTGACATGCTTTTCTGCGATTTTACTCACTCCTGGGACGAGCGAGATAGGACGATAGTTGCCGAGGCTGTCGGGGTCTAGGCTGGGTTTTTTCAGCAGGGCTTTTACCAAAGCTTTTTTCCAAAGGGGAGGGACCACCCCAAGGGTAAGTAAAGCATTGATAATTTCCATAATAGTGGGGCATACTGAAGCAGCTACAGATTTCAAGATATTAAGAGGGGCCAGATCGCTGGGTGATCCACTCTTAACCAGTGCAAAGTTGGTTTGAAAAGTTTCTATGTCCAGTGGCGGGAACACTTCAAGGGACTGTTCTCTGCTCCGTGCCTTTGTATCCTCAGAGGTAGGGGTAGGCGGGGGGTTAGGGAACAAGCATCTAATAGAATGTTATTGTGAAAAAAATCTGCGAGTTCATTGGAACGGTGGTTTGTAGCTTCTTGGGAGTCCATGGGGGTATATACATTCAGTAGTTTTTTTACAATGCAAAACGTCTCCCGAGGGGAGTTGACTACAGCGGTTATTCTTTGGCTAAAGTAATGGGCGTGCACCTTTTGGATTTCACTTTTATAGGTTCTTATGGTGTCCCTGTATTGCTTTTTCTTAAGGAGGGCAACGTCTTTCCTCCAGATTCTCTCAGTTCTCTTGCACAATTGCTTTAGCTCACAAAGATTTGGCGTGTACCAAGCTGCTTTGTCGGGCTCTGTATTTATATGGATGTTCTTCTTAGGAAGAACCTGGTCTAATGTCTCTTCGATCCAATTAGTGAAATGGTCATTAGCTAGTACCGGGTCAATATAAGTAGAAGGTTTAGAATAGGCCAGAGCAGAAGTCCATATTTCAAGGCTAAGTTTAGGCCAGCTACGGACTGTTTATCCAATTGGTTGAGCAGTGGGGGTAGCCAACTTAGGAGACCAGTGTAAGGGGATCAAGTGGTGGTCTGACCAGGGAATAGGAATAGGGTCCAGAGTAGCTCTTGTAAGTTGGAAGAAACTGGATCAAGAAGGTGGCCTTTAATATGAGTAGAATGTGGCACCTTCTGAGTAAGTTGGAGGGCGGCAAGATCAGAGGAAAGTTCTGATGCGACTGTTGACGCTTGGTCATCAATGTGAATATTTAAATCGCCTAGGATAGTAACGTTTGAAGCAGAACTAGCCAGATTTGTACCTGTTTCGGATAAAGAATTAAGAAACCGGCTCATAGATCCAGACGGTCGATAAATTAGGATACCCGAAAAAGAAAGCAAGGGGGATAAACTTATGGAGAAGCGAAGATTCTCACAGTTAGTTAGAGGGCTCCCAAGAGAGCAACTCTTAACAAATATTTTTTTAAATAAGAGTGACCCCACCTCTTTTTCCTGTTGGTCTATCTAGTATCTGGAGAAGGTAGTCCGGGGGAAGGGCTTGAACAATGTCAGGTCCAGAATAGAGGTTAGTCTTTAATGTGTGAATTATAACCACGCTGGGGACCTGTCCTGTGAGAATGCCCTTGGTGTTTATTTCTTCCATTAATCCAGTTTCAAAGTGCTAGCATGTGGTCAGATCCGTGCATAGAGACACAGGGGGTATGATTTTCCCAGGAGCAAACAGTTTGTTAGAGTAGTAACCCAAAGATTGAAACACAGTTTTACTTGCTACAAAGGCCACACATTCACCACCATATTGCATTTTGGTAAATATGCCAGGAGAATGGGCACTTCCCCACAGCCACAGATCATATCCAGTCCATGATTTTACTACATACTTGCTAGCAGCTTTTGCGTTGGTTCTAAATACTCCCAATCTTGCCAAAAAGGGAGAACAGGAATACATTTGTAAGGTGATTGGTGGCTGGGATTAAAGCTTGTGTCTCCTGCTTTCATACTTCCAATCACTCTACTTACCGCAACTGAGGTGACAGGCATAATGATGGCTAAGCCAGAAGCCTGCCGTCCCAAGGAAACGTCACTGTGTTGTGGGCCCTCTTCCAATTTAGACTACAGTGTTTATTTCTAGCCTATTGGTAAAGCTGAGATTCAACGTCAAATTTCCTATTGTCTGATTGAATATCGACTTCCAGAATATCGAGGACAAAATATTGAGGGACAAAGTATCGAAAGGTAATTGCATATAGAGACATATAGATTTATTATTCCTAACTCCACATCGACAAACTTTCAAAATAGATATCACCAAGGTAAATATATGTGGAGTGAGGTATAGGAACTGTATACTCACTGTCGATATTTTTTGTTGCCATTTCATCCTTGATATTGCATGCCATCAATATTATGGTGTGGATATTCAGGGTGTACACCCAATATTCCAGGACCATGGCTATAGTGTCCTCACTGGACCCGGTCATGTGGCTGTATGTGTACTGGGCAGTATGCATGGACGATACTGATATTTACCATTGGTATTTCCACGCTTTCATTCCATGTGGATATTGCAGTTGCTCATTTTCTAAAATTGTCTTTAAAAAGTTGCAAATAGCATACTCCAGAAGGTGGTAAAGGGATTATACCCCAAATACAGTATGTATAGTAATCACACTTCACAAGCTCATTGCCAGCCAAGGTTTACCTTTTAAGGTGGCCTGATTTGGAAGCAAGGGGGTTAGCAACAAATCCCCAAGAATACACTATGCAACTCAGAGTCCCCCAACACCCATCTTCTGATGTTTCTTGCGCACAAAAGTGTCTCTGCACATGCAAATGTCTCCATGAGTGCAATGTGTCTCCATGCATGCAAAGTGTCCAGGAATAATAATGGATAGTTTGGCACCCTACACAGGGCAGGTACCAACTCGACACATAAATTAAAGGAAGACTGGCTGAACATACATACTGCAGATAACATGCTGACCATATACACTGACCTAACATACTGAGGACACATGCACACTTCCATATTGACACTATTGCTGCATATAACTCATAATTAGCGTGCAGATCAAACAGTCATTGTGTGGTCAGCACCAAACTTCTCACTGTGGACACATACACTGCAGATAACATATCATTCTCAGACTGGGTGCAACACACTGAGGGCACACACACACACACACAAACTTACACTTTAATAACATATTTAAACTAAAACTCCATGTAACACATGCAATAATGTATTGAACACATTCTGCATGTAACACACATTCTCTGCTGATAACATGTTGAATTACAGACTGTATGTAACCTATTGCGCCCACGCACACCCTCAAGATAACATTTTGAACACTCACTGCATATAACCAGTGAGCCAGAGTGCACTTTGGGCAGTGTCAGTGAGTGTGAGTGCGATGGCCTGAGTGGACAATCTGTTTTGCATTTTTTATTCTTCTGCAAATTTTATATGAAGTATATCGAATGGTTTTTAACTTCGTATTTAAAAAAAATATAAACCTATAGCTTGGAAAATGCTTATTTAATGATATTAACCCTGGATGATGTTGAACTTATTTTTCGTACTGGCACTTTTCTGAGAATAGTTGTTCGAGCAAGACAGATGATGCTTGACCCGTAAATTTGGTCCATTTTTGTATGTACTCTGGGATCTTATGATGTTTTTTATTCTCGCAGTGTTTTTATGTATTTGTACTTTTGTGGATACTTGGATATCCGAATAAAATTCTTTGATGATGATGATGAGTGTGAGTGCAGGATAAATAGTGAGGCTAAAAAGACAAAATATTCTGTAAATATTTAGTTGGTCTTTCAGGTAACTGCATATAAAATAAGGCACCCAGCTTAAATGACAAATAGTCGCAAGTTAAATAAATAAGTGTGAAATGCACTATTTTATGTTATTAAACCTTTATTGATTAGTGTGATCACAGCAGCTATCTGGGGGTGTAAACAGAGAGCTACAGAATGGACGTCTGGTTGGTGCAGTGGGAAATAGTGACGTGTATGTTTAGTACTACAAGGCCCCACCCTGTGACAGAAAGTAATGTGAATATGTTGCAAGGGGACATATTTTGCCGCACTGCACAACACACAACTGTGGTGCAAATAACAGGCCTCGGCACCCTGGGGCATCCAGACACACAGCTCGAGGGCAGCTGCAGAGTAACATATTCCGGCACTCATTCCTGGCTTTGTAGCCAATAGCACTTTGAATGTTGAATTGTTATGCCTATGTTAAGTTAAACTGCACTAATCACACTGCATTATGTTGTTGACTATAAAGCCAAGCATGTTTGGAGATGCTCTACAGATTGCACGGGGTTGCTTGTCAGCCGTAGTCCAGCAGAACAGAAACAAGAAACCGAGGGAAAGAGAGCGTCAGAATCGTATCCAGGCAGCATCTCGCTGAGCCGAAGGGGCTGATGGGTAAGTAGGTAAAAGGTCGGGGTAGTCCGGGGTGAATGAGTGCGTTCTCCCTGGGCCCTCCCCCAGAGTGCGCCTCTGCTCAGTGGACACGCCTCTTTTAAAGGGACACAGCCCTGCACCTGCCTCCCGAAGGAGACTCGGCCCCTGCACTCGCCTCCTGAGTCGGGAGGTCTCGGAGAGCCCGGAGCGAGCCGAGCAGTATCGCATGACGGGCGCCCAGGGCCAGGAAGCTGGAAAGAGTCAAGGAAAGGGAGCCCGTCCTTTCGGCATAGGTAGGAATCCCGAGTGCCCCATTTATAAGGAGCTTCTTATTGTTCTCCAAACAGGGATCGCACCTCCACCCCCAGCCCAGGGGTTGTGTGGCTTGGATGCTCCATACTGAGCCATTCGCCTCTTTGTATTTACTAAGTCGAGGCGAAGAAGAGCCTCTGTCACTTTAAGGGGCGGGGTTTAATTTGGGCCCGAAGGAGGGGCGGGACAGAGAGCAACATGAGTGCCGTGGGGTATAGAGCGCTATCCGTGTGGTGAGGGTGGCATCCCCCTGGTGAAGCTCCGGATTCCATCGGTGTGTGCCAGGCGCTCCATCGGCCCTTGAGCATCATTCAACGGGGGTCTGTGACCTTCACCCACAGCCTGGTAAGTTTGCATCCGTGCCCGCGGGTGGGGGGCAGGTGGGGATACAGGGTATTCATCACAAGCGCTGTATGCCCGCCTCGGGATTTTCCGGAGGGTCAGTGTCAGCAGTGCAAGAGCACCACCAGTGTCAAGGGAAGGGGCATGTATGTTGTCAATATTTTGGAGGCCACAAGAGGGAATTTTTGTTTTTGAGATTTGGGGGCGGGGAGGTGGGGGATGTCAGCACATTTCACCCCCGTCTGCATTGCAATGATGGCGATTTAAGGAGGGAGGAAAAATGTTGCAGGAGTGCAGGGGCTTGTGGGGTGGAGCGGAGGCTGTGTGTGTATGTGGATAGTCACAGACCAGAGGTAGAGCTGGTAGCAGTTGCACCCTGGGGCACCGGTCACATTCTGGAGGTGGGGGGAGGGCACCTCGTTACGGATGGCCGTGGCCAGATGGTGGAGGTCAACAGTTGTCAGTGAGGGTGTCGGGAACAATAACAATACTTTGTTTACTGTTGCTAAACGGCAGGGAAGAAGCCATAACTGGGTTTAAAATACCTGCATTGCAAAAATCACATCAATACTTTGCTATGTACAGTCAACGTGGTGGGTATTTTGTGCAAGGCCAATTCGTAAACATTTTCCATTTTACATTTTTGTTAATACACATGTTTAATACATGATACAAAGAATGAGAAGATAATGTATTAAGAGATGGAACGAACCCTAAGGTGGTCTGTGGCTGTAATTATAAAGCAGAATGTTGTCAGTTGAAATGTAACAGAACAGATACTGTATTTGTATCATTCCGTACAACCAATCTGCCTAGGGGCATCAGGACGAGCTCTGCGAAGAAAGCAAACAAGTGATGATGTTGCATAATTCATAACCTACCAGGGACCAACCGAAATTGTAGAAACACTAAAGTTGTGTGGAGGACTGTGTTTGGCACAGGGATGGGAGCAGTGCTGGATTAGAAAAAATGTACTCCAGCATGCAACCTCCACCAATGGATCTCCAACTGAGCCACACCCTGAATCCCCTCAAGAGAAGACCAGGCAAACAACGATCCACGTCGGGCAGCTGCTTCACCCCTGCCCTCTACGAACCCAGGTGCACCTGCAGATGTGTCAAGAAGAAATGGAGGAGCAACAAAACTCCAGAAACTCATGCAACCTTCAAGTCTACAGTCAACACACACACCTCCTCCTCCTCAAAACCACTAAGAAAACAGCCATCTGGGACAGAAGCAACACCAACACACATAACAGCAAAGAACTCTTCACCATCATCAAGGAGTTCGCCGGGCCCAGCAACAAGACTTCAGATGTTCACCCTTTCCAAGACCTCTGCAACAAACTTGGCACCTTCTTCCACCACAAGATCTGGAAGATCTACAATGGCTTTGACACCCTAGACCAGGCTGCCACAACCACCACCATCTCAGACAACCATGCTGCCCTTCAACAGACCATGTCCTGCTGTACCCCGCTCGCTACAGAGGACATGCTCAAGACTATGAGGAGCATCCACGCAGGGACCCCAACGGACCCACACCCATACCACAGCTCTCACAGAGGAGATGCCGCCATTGTCCCCCAGCTCTGCAGCACCATCAACTGCTCCATCGAAACAGCCTCCTTCCCCGACAACTGGACACATGCCGAGATCAACCCCCTGCCGAAGAAGCCATCTGCAGACCCAACAGACCTCAAGAACTTCAGACTGTTCTCTCTCCTCCCCTTTCCAGCCAAGGTCATAGAGAAGGACATCAATGCCCAACTCTCCGAGTTCATTGAAGTGAACCACCTCCTAATCCGGTTTCTGAAGCAACCAGAGCACAGAGACTGCACTCCTCGCCGCCACAGACTCCATCCGTTCCCTCCTCTACTGGGGCGGGACAGCAGCCCTCATCCTACTCGACCTCTTGGCATGCTTTCGACACTTTTTCCCACTTCACCCTAATCACCAGACTCCACGACACCGGCATCCACGACAGGACTGTGGACTGGATCCATTCCTTCCTCACTGAACGGACCCAGTGAGTCAGACTATCACCGTTCCTCTCAGAACCCTCGAAGATCAGCTGTGGGGTCCCCTAGGGCTCCTCCCTGAGACCTACCCTTTTCAACATCTACATGGCCCCCCTCGCAGCCATTGCCAGAAGCCACAGACTAAACATTGTCTCGTATACCGATGACACCCAGCTAAAACCTCTCCGTCACCCATGACCCTCAACCACCAGAACCAGCTTCCACAGCAGAATGAAGGTAGTTGCGGCATGGATGAAGGACAGCTGCCTCAAGCTCAACTCGTACAGGACAGAAGTCCTCATCCTGGGACCCACTGCGTTAGCCTGGGATTACTCCTGGTGGCCAGCTGCTCTGGGTGCCCCCCCAACGGACCACGCACCGAAGCTTAGCATCATAGTGGACCGCCAAATCAAAGCAGTTTCCTCAGCCTGCTTCCACCCTCTCAGCCTGCTCCAAAAGGCTTTCAGATGGATCCCCACGGAATCCAGAAGAATGGTCACCCATGCACTCATCACCAGCAGACTCGACTACGGCAACGCACTCTACGCCAGCGCCACCCAGAAACAGCTCAATAAACTACAGCACGTCTAAAATGTCATCGCCAGACTGGTCCTCCGACATCCGCCGCTGCAGCCACATCATGCAACACTTCCAGTCAACAAAAGTCACTTTCAAGTTTCTCACTCACGCCTACAAAGACCTACACAATGAAGGACCCGCATACCTGAACCTCCGACTCACATTCCACGTACCCACCAGACAACTCTGATCCGCCCTACTTGCCCTTGCCTCCATCCCCAGGATCCACAAGGCCAGACCCGGAGAAAGGTTGTTCTACCTTGCCGCCAAAATATGGAACTCTTGGCTCCTGCCTCTCAGGCAATCAGCGTCACTGACCCAATTCAGGAAGGACCGAAAGACCTGGCTCTTCAAATGATATGCCACCCAGGCCGACCAGCATCCCCCCACAACCCCCAGCACCTTGAGACGCTCACGGGTGAGTAGCCGCACATTACAAGTCCTTGATTGACTCCATGAACTCAGAAATGGGGGGTCAAGGTGTGGCAAAGGAAAGGGGGTGGAGTCATGAGGGGCGGAGCTTAAAATGCAAAGCCTGACAATTTAAACATGTATTTGAATAATCTTCTGAAAAGAGATTGCTAATAAGGATGTATGTGACAGTAAATATATTCTAGCTTACTTAATTGATCACATTAAAAAGATATCCTAAAGGGTTAAGACACCTGCTGCAGAGATCGTTGTGCACCCAGCAATTTTGAGGAGATTATAATAGCAGTAAGATACCTCTGGTGGTTAACACAGTTCTTGGAGAGTTCAGTGTTTTGTCCACTCACGGTTTTGACTCGTACAGTAGCATAGAGGGTTAATGTGCTTTGCTGCAAAGCACAGACATTCAGATCACAGATGTGCATTTTATTTAGATAGGTAAGTGGGCTTCTGCTTTTGAAACAGATAATTTTCTTGCCTCCAATTCATAAATTGTAATCCTTCTAAACCAGCACAGTGACTAATTACCTGCATCAAGGAGCTGCATGCAAACTGTAATTTGTGGTTTTAGATACTTATTGTTGTTTTCTCAAACTGTTGTACTCTCAAATTGCAAAGAAGGTTTGCTTTGGAAAGTAATAAAGTATTTTTCGTACAGACAACTACAATCCCGAAGCTATGTTGTATATCCTGACTTTGTGTTTCTCCCACAATTCCCTCTTAATGTACATTTTCTACAAGTATGGACAATATGTCATTCTCACATCTTAGCATCCTCATTGTCTTATGTTACATTTCCTGGGCATTTATTTGCACACTTGTATGATTTATTGTGCCTCTGTGTGTGATGTAAAACACTCTGACATCCTACTCTGGGATGAGTAGCACTATAAAATACTTAATTTAAAAAAAGATGCCTTTTAAATCCTTATTTGTGAAATTACTTACACACACAGATACATCTTTAATTCTTACAGTGCATGCACATCTCTTACATAAGGGATTGAGTAAAGTAAAAAAATGCCTCCGTCATAGTTTCTCTAAAGTACTTGTGAAGTGATAAGCAGTGAGCTTTTGTTTCCTTGGCATGTAGGTGTTAGGCTCCAGTTCGCTCCCAGCCAAGATGATAGTTAAACACAAGAACGGCTGAAGACCCTTTAAATCGGGCCTTTGTTTTAGGCCCGGTTGGAAGTAAAAATAAGAAAGCCCTCACTGCTTGCAGGTTGCTGCCCTGAACAGAATGTAGGCAACGTGGGGGTGCTGCTGAATGATGTCCTGGTATCTGAAAATGATACCAGGACAAATTCAGCATGTTTTGCTTGGGATCTGGCCTAGAAACAGCTGGTTTCGGGAGGTTCCGCCTGCTTTCTATCACTGGGTGGTAGTTATCCGTGAATGTGACTGAACGGGAATAATCTCAATCTTGGAGGTGGGTAAGGACCATGAAAAGTTGTTGGGCTTGAAGCAGGCCCTTCTGACCTCAGAAGGCGCTGGTCGTGGGCCAGTATTGGACCTGAAGTTGGTTATTGTACGACAGGTCTGAGGGACCGCTTTTTTTTTTTCACAACAAGTTTATTGATAAAGATGAGCACATGTAATAGAGTGGCCCCCTGCAATCAGGATGGCACCACCAAACATACCGATACAATCAGAAAAATAGGACTGAGTAGTCAGTCAGGAGATCATTACAACACAAGGATACAAGAAATATCATCCCGTCTTTATCTTTCAAATTACCCACTCACCCAACTCCCCGAGCCCTCCCCTGGATCCCACCCTAAACCCATGCATGTGTGTGTATACAGTGTCGATGAAGAATCCTAATGTGGCAAGTGTATGTGTGGGGGAACGAGGCTGTCGGGCCACAGTGAGCTAAAGATCTTCCTCTGGTTCTGCCGGGGGGTCCAGTGACAAGCCCCTGTAGTCCGCCCATCTTTTCCATATCTTAAAGTGCTTACGGGGGCATCCCCGAGCTTCAAAGATCGGCTGTTCCAGACCCATGCAGAAGTCTAAGCCAGCCTTCCACGCACTCAGGGGGTGGGGTCTCACATCCTTCCACGCTCGGGCTAGGTCTCTCTTGGCCACCACCAGCCCCAGGAGGAGCAGGTGCCTCTTGTAGATATTACCACCAACCCCCTCTAGAATATGCAGCAGACCCAGACGGTGAGTACGAGGGAGTGTCCAGCTCAGCACCTCCGACAGGCAGTCCCACACACCCCTCCAGAAGCCAACCAGCCTAGGACACGACCACAGTGTGTGGAGCAACGTACCCATCTCCACCCCACATCGCAGACAGTCCGGGGACTCAATCAGTCTCGCCTTCCACAGACGCTCACGAGTATAGTAGGCCCTATGCAGAACTTTGAATTGTATGAGTCGAAATCTTATTGCGATAGCCGCGCCCCTCGGGGATTCCAAGGCCTCTCGCCAATCATCTTCATCCAGCTGACCGATGTCGACCTCCCAGGCCGCCTTCAGTGGGAGGAGAGTGGAGGAGCAATGGATGACCATTGTCTGGTAGATGCGTGAAACTTTTTTATCTCCAAGGTCGCCCATGAAGACCTTAGCTTCAACCGGGCTGAATTCAGGGAGTGTGTCGATGTTGGAAAGCCTGGGCAGCAGCGCATGCCGGAATTGCAGATATCGAAAAAATTGAGATTGGGGCATATCAAATTCAGTGCGAAGGACCTGGAAAGATTTGAGGGTCGTGCCGGACAGTACATGGCCCAATTGCGAGATACCGATCGCGTCCCAGCCATCGAAGCCCGATAGCTTAGACAGTTCAGGCAGCATGCCGTTACGCCACAGGGGTGTCTCCGCGGTCAGTCTGCCCCACCAACCCATGCGACGCAATGCCTGCCGCCACACCGCAAAAACGAGTCGCGTAACCCTCGGCAATGAGCGGCGCAATCGGGGCGAGTAGAGGATGATGTGGAGCGTGTTGTCGCACGTTCCAGGGCATAGGCTGGGTCTCCACCATTGCCATACCACCAGTCGTTCAGAATGAGGAGGTGTGCGGCTTGATAATATGACTGCAAATCCGATGTGGCCAAACCCCCACAATAAGTGGACAAAAAACACGTACGTAGCGCAACTCTAGCGGCACCCCCAGCCCATAGGAAGCGGCCCAGCACAGAGTTGACCTGTCTAAACCATTGAGGTGGGATAGGATATGGGTGGTTCTGCAACTGGTACAATAGGCGTGGTAGCGCCACCATCTTAAAAATAGCGGAGCGGCCAAAGATTGATAAGGGCATTCGAGACCAAGTTTTAACATCCGACTGTACCCGTTCCCAGACTGGTACGAGATTACGGTCCCACGCAGTGTCCGCCGAGTCCGAGAGAAAGACGCCCAGGTATTTCAGCCCGGTCGTGGCCACTCGCAGTCCCGAGGCCCAGGGGTCCGTCAATGTGCCTCCCCCCCTGTACCCACAACGTGGATTTATGAAGGTTCAGATACAGGCCCGACGCCTCCCCAAACTGTTGCATCACTTCCAGGACACGCGGGCCCGAACGCTGCAAGTCTGTAAGGAAGAAGAGGACGTCGTCCGCATACAACGCAATTTTATCTGACAGGGTGGCAGTCCACTGAAAGCCCCGTATCAGCGCATCTTGGCGCACTCTGGCAGCCAGGGGCTCCATGGCCAGTGCAAATAAATAGGGGGAAAGAGGGCATCCCTGTCTGGTCCCGCGGCCGATATGGAACATTTCTGACACTGCCCCGGCGACCCGCACCGAGGCCGTGATGTCTGTATAGAGGAGCTGAACGTATGATAGAAAGACCGGGCCCAGGTTGAGACAGCGCAGCAAGGCAAACAGGTACGACCAGCTGACAGTCAAAGGCCTTGTTGATGTCGGCCAGCAACAGCGCCGCCTGGTCCCCCAAAGTCCCAACAGCGTCTATCGCCGCCTGAGCGCTGAGGGACCACTTTTCATAGTTTTCTTTTTAAATTTGTAGATCACAGCGGTCTCAGCCGCTCCTTGATGTTCTTGTTGGTAGTTGTTCTGGGGAGATAGAGCACTCTTCCTCACATGAGCCACCGCTTGTATTCGTTTATTTATAATGTGCTACAGTTACCAGACAACAGTCTGGTTCAATGGCACCAGGGTGGGAGGAACTAGCATTAAAGCAGCAAAAAAGTCAAGGGGGCTGAGAAAAGAAGAGACAGAAAACAAATCAGGAAAGGAAGGAAGGAAGTAGAAGAACATTGGTGGGAAATACATTGGAAAGCGTGCCGCAGACTCTGCAGTAGTAACTTTTGCTGCTAAAAGAGGGAGCAGGAAGAGAAGATGTCACATCAGGAGGAATTCTGATAAATTAGAAATGATACTTTTTTGGTGCCTTCTTGGAACTCTTTAGATTGCTGAGGTTTTTGCAGGATTGAGGGAGTTGGTTCCTTAGGTCCAGCCCTCCTGTTTCCAGTCGTTTGTCGCCCGATATTCTTATATATCCATTCCTGCTGTTGCCAAGTCAGAGGACCCTTCAGTTTTAGTTGTAGTCAGTATGAACTTTGACGAACTATGGACTTTGACCAACTCCTCCGTTTCATGGACAGCTACAGCGGAAGACGCAATAGGTACAGCTATGATCTGAGGCTGAAGGCCCAGGGTCTTCCTCTGCATGTGGGCAGCCACATCTAACGACATGTAGAAGGATCTGTGGTCAGAGGCCACGGCCGGGTGTTGCTGGGGTTGGTAAGTAGTGTGCTGTCCATCGATTTCATGCTACGCTTCCTGAAGAAGCTCTATAATTAGCTGTGATTTGGAGGCCCACAGTTCAGAGGTACCCATGTATGGTCAGAGAGCATCTCCCGCCACATATAGACAGTCATAGCTCTGGAAAATGGCAGGGAAGCTGTGTGCTAAGGCTAAAGCTGGGAGATCAGGTGTTTGTTTGAAGAATACTAACACCATCCTTGGAAGACCAACCAAAGAATCCTCCTGGAGAGCGTGTGTAGATGACCGGAATGAGTCACGTGTAACAAGGGGTGCTGACGGTTCTCTTTATGAGATTGCTTTACGCTCCAGATGTGTGGCCTTGGCAGGATATTTTTCAGTCCTTAAAGCCAGTATAGATATTTCACAAAGGTAATGCCTGCTCCTGCACTTTTCTTTTCTCCTATTACACCTGCATTGGCCTTTTGTATTTGATTTGAGGCATTTGCGACTGGCCTTTGGTAGGGGACAATCGCGTATTTCAGCATCTGTTACAAAGGAGGATCAGTGACTCTTCCCTACAGACCTGGTAGCGAGGTTGCTTCATGATTCCAGTCCTGTTTTTTCTCTTAAATATCACTGAATTATGGCGCCCTGTCCATTGGGAAGAACGCATTAGGTTGCTAAATGCAAACCCTGGACTGTAAATAACGTTGTCCTACTAACGTGGAGCAAAGTGCCAACTCTGCATGGACTAAAGGCTGGGAAAAGCGGTCTTCTGAGCATTACAGAGATGCAAAGTCCACAAGATCACAACAGCAATGCTTACCGATGTGCACCAAATGTTAACAACAAATGATGTGATTCCTTGGTATGAAGTTGTAGATAGCCAGTCGGGTTATAATAAACAACCAATAACGAGACTGCTCCCGAGCTCTCAAGCTTTCCAGGTTCAGATGTAAGTAAGTCCTCCAGTGTACGTTTGTCCTTGCCATTCTGGTACTTGTAGTCCTGGTTTTATTATAGAATGAAAAGACCTGGACTGGATACGTTACTCATCGGTGACCCCCAAAACATGAGAACTGTGTGCTCCAAGGTAAGTAAGACTTCCACCTGCTGTGCGTAACCCTATCCGCTCCTTCCGTCTAGCCTAGGCTTCTTGGCTCAGAATTTTGGTGTGCGCTCCGGCCTATTACATATCGGCTACTGTTGTAGATCACCAGGTTATACACAGAGGTCCAGAGTACAAGTCCTTAAAAAAGAAGTGGGGGGACTAACCAAGTTAGGCAGTATTTAAGTGACATCATAGCGTGTAATATCACTGCATGATATCACTGCACGTTGACCCTGCCACCAGGCTAGGTCGCCCCCACGCGCTGCTGCCTTCCAGCCAGCGTCCTCTGCCAGCTGATTGCCACCGCTGCTGCCTGCCTTGGACGACCCAGCTGCCGCTGAGCCGCCCACCTCCAGATTTTCCTCCTTCCCGCCGCTGCCTCCCTGCGGCCCCGCCCCCCTCCAGCCCACTCGCCGCCCTGCTCCCGCCACCCAGCTGCTCCTTCCTCCCGGTTCCATACTTATGGAGACCACGAAGCGACCGCGCAGCGGACGCGCCTAAGGCAAGCCCGTCTGCGCCCGTCCGCCTGCTACCGGGCCAACCCGAAACGCACCCACGGACCCTTCACCTGCCAAGTCTGCAAATTCTCCTGCCTCCGAAACAGCACCGCACCCGCCATGCCAGGGACCAACAGCACCCACCTCAAGTGCATCCTGCTCAACACCCGCTCCGTCCACAGACACGCCGTCAAACTCTGAAACCTCCTCGACACAACCTCACCAGACGTCGCCTTCCTCACAGAAACCTGGATGAACGCCCCCTCAGCCCCCGACATCGCCATAGCCATCCCAGAGGACTACAAGATCACCCGGAGGGACCGCGTCAACCAGTAGTTCGGGCTGGACTGTTCCCATGAGGCACAGGGTCAAGGCTGATTGCATATAGCCATTGTCTGACCTCGGGTGGTGTGGAGTGCAAAAAAACGATGGATTTAGGCCCAGATCTTTGTACTGGGGTGAATGTAAGACATTGTTCTGCATTCTGTCCATCAACTGTGTTTTTTGCAATTTTCACCCCGAGTGGGCTGGGTATGCTCAGACGTGAGGCCCAGGCTCTCCACATCACTGGAGTCAAGCGATCCAGGCTGAAGAAGGCTGATAGCCAGAAACCGGTCCTTGGATGCTTGATTCCGGTCTAGGAAAGACATGGCTTGGTAGTTCGGGCTGGACTGTTCCCATGAGGCACAGGGTCAAGGCTGATTTGCATATAGCCATTGTCTGACCTAGGGTGGTGTGTAGTGCAAAAAAACGATGGATTTAGGCCCAGATCTTTGTACTGGGGTGAATGTAAGACATTGTTCTGCATTCTGTCCATCAACTGTGTTTTTTGCAATTTTCACCCCGAGTGGCTGGGTATGCTCAGATGTGAGTCCCAGGCTCTCCACATCACTGGAGTCAAGCTATCCAGGCTGAAGAAGGCTGATAGCCAGAAACCGGTCCTTGGATGCTTGATTCCGGTCTAGGAAAGACATGGCTTGGTAGTTCAGGCTGGACTGTTCCCATGAGGCACAGGGTCAAGGCTGATTTGCATATAGCCATTGTCTGACCTAGGGTGGTGTGGAGTGCAAAAAACCAATGGATTTAGGCCCAGATCTTTGTACTGGGGTGAATGTAAGACCTTGTTCTGCATTCTGTCCATCAACTGTGTTTTTTGCAATTTTCACCCCGAGTGGGCTGGGTATGCTCAGACGTGAGTCCCAGGCTCTCCACATCACTGGAGTCAAGCTATCCAGGCTGAAGAAGGCTGATAGCCAGAAACCGGTCCTTGGATGCTTGATTCCGGTCTATGAAAGACATGGCTTGGTAGTTTGGGCCGGACTGTTCCCATGAGGCACAGGGTCAAGGCTGATTTGCATATAGCCATTGTCTGACCTAGGGTGGTGTGGAGTGCAAAAAAACGATGGATTTAGGCCCAGATCTTTGTACTGGGGTGAATGTAAGACATTGTTCTGCATTCTGTCCATCAACTGTTTTTTGCAACCAAACAGGAGGAGGCATCGCCATTTTCCACAAAAACACCATCCGAATCATGACCAACTTCGACGACACCCTCACCGCCGCCGAGCACCTCCACTTTCAGATACACACCGACCCCAAGACCACCCTCAGAGGCACCCTCATCTACAGACACCCGGGACCACACACACAATTCAGCGAAGCCAGCACGCCCTTACCTCCTCAGACTACATCCTCCTAGGAGACCTCAACTTCCACCTAGAGAACAACAATGACAGCAGGACCGCCGCCCTCCTGGACATCCTCGCCAACCTCGGACTCAAGCAACTGGTGAACACCCCCACCCACTACGCCGGTCACACGCTAGACCCCATCTTCTCCTCCAGCAAGCACATCTCCTTCAGCCACTCCACCGGACTACACTGGACAGATCACATCTGCGTCCACTTCAACTTCAGGAGAACCACGACCCACCACCACCTGCAACAGGTTCCCCGCAGAAGCTGGAGCAAGATCACTGCCGACCAACTCACCACCTCCCTCAGCCAGAACCCTCCCACCAATACGAGGGCCCGCAACCTCACACAGTGGCTCACCAACTGCGCCGATGACCTCGCGCCACTGAAGAACCCTCCCAACAGACCCGGCAGCAAGAAAGCTTCGTGGTTCACCAACGACCTCAAAAACTCCAAGAAAACCTGCCGCACCCTCGAGAAAGCCTGGCGCCACGACCAGACATCGGAGAATATGACAGCCTTCAAGAACGCCACCCCCAAACACCACCAGCTGATCCGCACCTCCAAAAAGACAACATTCAAAGAACGTCTGGACAACAACACCCACAACAGCAAGGAACTCTTCAACATCGTGAAAGAGCTCTCCAACCCCAGCGCCTGCAACAACGACATCACACCCTCGCCTCATTCTTTCACCGCAAGATCGCCGACATACACAACAGCTTCGGCGCCCAGACCACGCACCCAACAGGCACCCCCCACCACCACCCTCTGCAACTGGACCCCGATCAGCACCGAAGACACCACCCGCACGATGAACACCATCCACTCCGGCTCCCCCACCGACCCCTGTCCACACCACATCTTCAACAAAGCCGATGCCATCATCGCACCCCAACTCCGGGACATCATTAACAGCTTCTTCACATCCGCCACCTTCCCGGAGAGCTGGAAACATGCCGAGCTCAGCGCCCTCTTGAAGAAACCCACCGCGGACCCCACGGACCTCAAGAACTTCCGCCCCATCTCGCTCCTCCCTTTTCCTGCCAAAGTCATTGAGAAGACCGTCAACAAACAACTCTCCACCTTCCTCGAGACTAACGGATCCCTCGACCCCTCGCAGTCCGGCTTCCGAGCAAGCCACAGCACCGAGACCGCCCTCATCGCAGCTACCTACGACATCAGGTCCCTGCTCGACAACGGGGAAACAGCTGCACTCATCCTCCTGGACCTCTCAGCAGCCTTCGACACCGTATGTTACTGCACCCTGATACAACGCCTCAGCAACACCGGAATCCAAGGAACGGCCTTGGAGTGGATAGTCTCATTCCTCGCCGGAAGAACACAGAGAGTCCGCCTTCCCCCGTTCCGATCCACGGCCACCGAAGTCATCTGCGGCGTTCCGCAAGGATCCTCACTCAGCCCCACCCTCTTCAACGTCTACATGAGCCCCCTTGCAGCCATTGCACGCCAATACAACCTTAACATCATCTCCTACGCCGACGACACCCAGCTGATCTTCTCCCTCACCAACGACCCCGCCACCGCCAGAGCCAGCCTCCAGGAAGGAATGAAGGACGTCGCGGAGTGGATGAAGCTCAGCCGTCTGAAACTGAACTCAGACAAGACGGAAGTCCTCATCCTGGGACCATCTCCCTCGGCCTGGGACGACTTCCTGGTGGCCCCCTGCCCTGGGAACCGCCCCCAAGCCGACGGACCATGCTCGCAACCTGGGCTTCATCCTGGACTCCTCCCTCACGATGTCCAAGCAAGTCTACGCCATCTCATCATCCTGCTTTAACACCCTGCGCATGCTCCGAAAGATCTTTCGGTGGATCCCCACCGAAACCAGGAAGACGGTCACCCAGGCCCTCGTCACCAGCGGACTGTACTATGGGAACACCCTCTACGCTGGAACCACAGCCAATCTCCAGAAAAGACTTCAGCGCATACAGAACGCTTCGGCATGACTCATCCTGGACATCCCTCGTCACAGCTACATCTCTGCCCATCTGAAGGACCTGTACTGGCTCCCCGTCAACAAGAGGATCACGTTCAGACTCCTCACCCACACACACAAGGCTCTCCACGACATGGGCCCCAAATACCTCAACAGCCTCCTCACATTCTACACACCCACTTGCCAGCTCCGATCCGCCAGCCTCACCCTCGCCACCGTCCCACGAATTCGCAGATCCACCGCCGGAGAAAGATCCTTCTCCTACCTGGAGGCCAAGACATGGAACTCCTTCCCCACCCACCTACGGCTGACCCAGGATCATCTCTCCTTCAGGAAACAACTGAAGACCTGGCTGTTCGAGCAGTAGCAACCCCCCCAACCCCCAGCGCCTTGCGACCTTAGCGGGTGAGTAGCGCGCTCTACAAATGTGCTGATTGATTGATTGATTCACATTGTACGTGACATCCCAAGAAGTGATCTCAAAGGAAGCGACGTCACAACTATGAACTCAGAGGAAGTGACATCACAAGAAGTTACAATAGATCTTAAGACCTCACATATATTTAGCAGGTCTATCTTGACTACATGAGAGCACATTACGAGATTTATTAGACTAGATTTTGCGTTGGGATTGTGCCAAAAAAGTGGCGCAACCCCGATACAAAATCGGGGCCTTAACTTACACATTTTTTTTTTCAACTCTACCACAAAGAAATTGTCTACTAGGAGAAATGTGGTAGAAAATCTGTTCTGCTTAATTGGTTGCAAAGTCTGCATTTTAAAATATCTTATGGAGTTAAGGCATCTGCTGCAGAGATCTTTGTGTGCCCAGTAAACCTAAGGAAATAATAATAATGATAAAATAACTCTGGAGGTTAACACATTTGTTGGAGAGGTCTCTGCTTTCCTGTTTTTTTTTATTAAAGTAGCATAGAGGATTAATGTGTCTCCTGCAAAGCACATCATGTAACATGCAAATGACAGATTTTTAATTTATGTAAATAGGTAAGTGGTTTACTGCTTTTAGCACAGAGATCCTTTTGTTATTTGCAACTCATTAATCGCAATCCTTCTAATATAGCACAGTGAGCTTTGAAGGACGTGTGACTCTTACACCTTGTAATCCTCACTGTCTCATGCAGGCACACTGTAATTATGTGATTCTGCTGTCACTGCATTTTTCGCATGATTTGCAAATTTTAGCAAAAAAAATGGTTTCTAGCTTAAACAGATGAAAAGTTGCAAAAAATGCATGTTGCGGTGCAGCAGAAGGCACTTTGCAAGGATTGACTGTTCACCTTTCAGTTGCATAGTGCTGTATTTGGGTGTTAAATTAGTACTAGTATGGTGAAACCTTTTTCTAGACAGTGTTAAGATGTGTAAATATTGCAAAATAACGAAATGGTACCATCACTAAATGTGCCACATTATGCTGTATAGTAAGCATTTTCTTGACATGTAATTTAGTAAACTGTGCCGCATAATTGAATCCTTCATTGCCACACAATTCCAGTGGCCCTGGTCTTCTATAACACATCTTGTACATTGATTTACGCACACATGATTTTTTGATTTTTTTTGTCAATGTATAATGATGTAAAGTGCTAAGACACCCAGCATTGAGATAAGTAGCACTATAAAAATATTGTGGCATTTAAATTGGTATTTGTGTAAATATTGGGGCAGAGCAACACACCTTACATTTTTACAGTGCATGCATAGCTCTTATATACAGACACTGAACAAGGTCAAAACCATGCCCTTCTTAAGTACTTGTGAAGTAATAATATGCTGCGTGCCTTTGTTTCCCTCCCCCATTTCGTTCACACCTAGGTGTGAGGCTCCAGGTAGCTCACAGCAAGGGTGCTGAAAACAAAAGGAGGCCTAATGGCTCCTTAAATGTGACCTTTATTTTTGGCCCTGCTGGAAATTAAAATAACAAATAACCTTCATTGGCTGCACGTTGCTGCTAGGAACGAAAGCAGACAATGGGCAGGTGCTGCTGAATGTGTCCAGATGTCTGAAAATTACACCAGGACCAGTTCAGCATATTTCAGTGGGGCCCAACGTCTTGGCAGGGTGGACGGCTTACATCCTGTGAAAATAGTGGGTGGACGCTACCTACCCGCTTGTTAACCCCCGCCCACACCCCTTCCTCCTCTTGTCTTGTGCCTTGCAGAGATCTATCAGGGCAACTTCAGCTTTGAACCAAAGTGGTGCGGCACTCACCCCCATCCTTTCATCTTTTTTCTTGGACTGAAGGACAACGTGCTCTTCTGAAAGTGAGCGATCTTTTTGGCTGAAAATATGTCACTCGTTCACGTTGGAATGTGGTGCGTAGATGGGGTCCTTGAGTGGTTTAAGTGGGGTGGACTGTCTTCCAGGTCATGTAAGGAAATACTACAAGGGAACTTAACAGTCGGAGGGAGGTAGCTGTGAGAAATTCACTGCAATTTGGTACAACCCTTCATTCCAGATGTCAGTATAGTGGTGTGATGCTGCCATCTGCTGGAAGGTGCTGGCATGCCGAATGTTTTGCTTCGGAAGTACCATCCAGAGATGTGCTCGCGTAGATGCAGGGCCGCTGGAATTTTGCGGCAGAGGAAGAACAACATATGCGGAAGGATTGATGTAAATGTAAATGTATAGGCATTTATATAGCGCACTACTTACCCGGAGGGTCCCAAGGCGCTTCGACCGCTGCGAAACCCTTCCTGGCTTCCCTGAGAGATGGTCCCTTAATGGGTATCTCCAGGGTGAGACCAGGCATCCCCGGCGTTCTGGTGGGGCCGTTAGTGAAGATGAGGCAAGCTAATGCCCAGAGTTGCCGAGTGTGATCGCTGATCAGAGTGGGCACCGAGGCGAGAGAATTATCGAGTCCGCTGACCCTGGTCCAGAAACCTGCCACGCCGGGAATCGAACCCTGGTCCCGGGCCGTCCTCTGCTCTTGGGTCTGCCGCCTCTAACCGGTGAGCCACACCACTTCACAAAATATGTAGCAAGAAAAGGCAAATTATGCAGAATAATGCGGCACATTTTGTCATAGTATTACTTTGTAATCTACTCCTGGTAACAGTTTCTTGGAAAAGAGTTCACCTTTTTTTATTTGGTGAGTTTTATATAGCACAAACTCGACCTGAAGGTATCAGAGCACTTTACATGAGCACCAGTTGCGTTACAGATGTACACATTCATCTTGTTAGGCATAGCGAGAATAAGTGATTTCCCCGGAATCACAGGATGTTGAGCGTCTCTGCCAAGACTTGAATCCGGTTTCCCAGCTTCGAGGTCGACCGCTCTAGCAATTGGGCCACATCCTCTCCCCATTATTGGCAACAATTTAACATCCTAATACTGCAAGAAGCAACTGAAAGATGACCAGTCAGCCTTTGCAAAAAGCATTCAGGTGCGCAGGGACCTGAGTTGCCATATATTTTCTAACTTTTGATTTGTTTGAGCTAGAAACAAAATTTTATTTTTGTTAAAATCTGCAGATTATGCACCAGATGATGGAGTAGGGGTAAATGAGGCAAATCCATGATTATGTGAAAATCGCCATGACCACTGAATCACTTAATTCTGTAGTAGGGGATCTCTGTGTATAGTCATAATCTAGTGAATAGTCCCGCCCATGTGCGTGGACCCCGGCAATCAAAAATAATCTCTTAAATTGTCAAAACATGCAGAAACTGCAAAGACACTTAAGAGAGAATTTAAAGACAAATAATGCAGCCTATATCCACAGGCTACACTGTCCAGTACTTCAACTAGAAATTCCATCAAATAACACCACACACAATACAGCCTGCCCAGTTTCCACCATAGAGAAACTTGCCTCTACCAGTAAAAGACTCTGGAATGATAGAGAGGAAGGCATGGACAGACAAGCCCCATGGGCTGCCATTATGTGGCTTAAAATAGGATACTGTGCCTTTAAGAGAACTTTCCAGAACTTCTCCCAGTATCCCAGAATGCATAGCAGGTCCCTCTACTTTCAGTTCTTTTTTCCGGCTCCTGCTAACGACCCTGGGATTGAGCTCTCCCTTGTTTCAAGGGTTTATTGGATATTTTGGCACTTTTGTGTTTTAAAAGTGTTTCAGTTTACTTTCTTGGTGTTCTCCCTCTCTTTTGTGTGTTGGTTCAGGCGTTTTAGGGCTCTAAAATGCCTGGTCTTTTTGATAGGTGTCCAGCATGTGGGAGGAAGAAGGCCAAGAGTGATCCACACGACGTCTGCATCGTCTGTCTCCCTGAAGATCATGTCCCTGAGGACTGTGTCATCTGCCAGCAGTTTACTGCTCGGACTCTGAGGGACAGGATGAAGATTAGGCTTTCAGGCCTTGAGGAGAGACGTCTGCAGGCTGCAGTTGGGTCTGGGCAGGCTGGGAAGGTTCCCTCTGCCTCTGCTGAGGCCTCTGGGGGGCTCCCCAGAGGCAGGAAGTCCAGCAAACGGTCCCGGTCTCCGTCGACCTCGATTGCATCGACGACGACGTCGAGAGGGATGACGGCGGTGTGTTCCCCTTCTCCCCGGGGCTCCGGGTCGAGACGGCGTGACGACTCGATGTCGAAAGGCCTGGAGAGGTCGCCGTCGAAGAAGCCACCGTCGACGTCATCGTCTTCATCGTCGTCGGAGTCTTCCTATCGACGTCGGAGACGAAGTGACAAGCATCGGCGCTCGCCGTTGAGGCGTCGCCGTCGAAGCACAGGTCGACGTCGAGGGGCTCCTCGAAGTCGAGGGCATCAAGACGGAGGAATCGACGCTCGTCGTCGAGGACGGAACGTTCGACGTCGCGGAGGCGGCGTACGACGTCACGGAGGAAGAGGTCGACGTCGAGGGAACGACGTTCGAGGAAGAGGAGGTCGACGTCGCGGAGGCGGCGTTCGACCCCGGAGTCGCGGAGGCGACGTTCGACGCCGGAAAAGCAACGCTCAGCGTCGAGAAGGAAGAGGTCGGCGTCTAGGAGTCGTTCTGCCTCTCCAAAATGGCGCAAGAAAGATTCTGGTCCCAGAAGTCAGACTGCTTCTAGTGGAGGACGCAAGAGGAAGCGATCACCTGCTGAAGGGGCTGTCTCTCGGCCCCCTTCGCCTAAGGGGTCACCGGGCTCGGTGTACTCAGAGGTGTACACGCCATCTCGGCCTAGGTCGCCACCTCCGCCTGTACCTAAGGAGGATCCTCCCCCCAACCCTCCGCTTCCATCAGGCGACCCACCGCCACCAGTTCCTCCGCATGGGCCCGCCCCTCGGCCGGTGGTTCCTCCGCCGAGGTCCACTTCGTTGCCTTCTTTGCCTGTACCTCCTAAGGGGACCCCAAAACCTAAACCCCGAGAGGAGCCAAGGAAGACCCCACCACGGAAACCGGTGGAGCAGCCACGGGCAGGCAGGTCTCGCTCTCGCTCTGGGAGGAGGGAGAGATCGCGACACAGATCGTCCACGCGGTCGAGACGCCGCCATAGGAGGCACGACTCTCGCTCTCGCACAAGGTCCTCTGGTACCAGGGACTATTCTCCGACCTTGTCGGGGTCACCAGACACGAGGGTGTCCCCGATTGATGACCTGGTGGCTTTCCATGATGTCCTTTTAAGGGGCGCTGCGAAGTTGGGCATATCCTTGACGGTGCCTACTCCTAAGACTTCAGTCATTTTTGAGACATTGCATCAGAAACACCTGTCTCGTCCACTCCTGCCTCTGGTGCCGGGCCTGGAGGAACCGGCTATGTCCCTTTTTCTCACCCCTGCGGTGATGAAGGCGGCTCCATCAAGGTTGCTGAAAAAGTACCGGGCTCCCGATTCGGACCCGGCCTTTCTGAGGGCGGAACCCCCTCCGGACTCTGTAATTGTGACGGCGGCCCGCAAACAACATGCCACCACCCCGTCATCCACCGTTCCCCGGGATAAGTAGTCCAGATGGATGGATTCGGCAGGGAGGAGAGTGTGTGGAACATCGGCTACCTCCATGAAGGCTGCGAGTGCCACGGCGATGTTGGTACGCTACGACCGCGCCCTCTGGGACTACCTCCAGCAGTTTGCGGAGCACTTACCTCGCGAGAAGCGCGAGGACTTCCAGGAAGTGCTGAATGAAGGGATGCTGGTGGCAAACCAGATTATCAGCGCTGCAGCGGACTCTTCCCTGTTGGCAGCTCATGGGTTTTGCCATGGCATTAACCAACGACGTCACGCATGGCTCTGTCTTACGTCCCTGAAACCGGACGCCCAGCAGAGGGTAGCCAACCTACCATTCTCTGGCAAGACCCTCTTCGGGAAGCATGCTGATGATGAGATGGCCCGCATGAAGGCGGAGGCCGAGACGCTCACGGCTGTGGGCCTGGAGAAGCCTAAAGACACGAAGAAATCGTACCGCCCCTTCCAACGGCGGTTCGGTGGACAAGGCAGAGGACGTGGCCAGGCTTCGGGACAATCGCAACAGCAACAACAGTTCCGTAAGCCGTTCCAGAGGCGCCAGAGGGGCAGAGGAGGCCAGCAGTCGGCTCCGGCGCCCAAGGGCCAGTCTGGGTCTAGGCCCTAGGAACCTACTTCCCCCGGATCTGTTACCCACTCCGGTAGGGGGAAGCATTCAATTTTTTCTGGCGGAGTGGAGAAAAATTACTCAGGACAAGTGGGTGCTGAATATTGTTTGCAATGGATACAGTCTTCGGTTCATCAGCCCGCCTCCAGCAATTCCACCGGTCAGCTCGCAGTTCCAGCTGCGCGAGCTTCAGGCGGAAACGGACATCCTGTTAAGGAAAAGGGCGATAGAAGACGTACCTCTGTCTCAGAGAGGAAGAGGTCTGTACTCCCGGTTCTTCCTGGTTCGCAAGAACGAGTTCAGGCCCATTCTCGACTTGCAACAGGCAAACAAATGGATTCGCAGAGAAAAGTTTCGCATGCTGTCGTTGCATCAGATTTATCCTCAGTTGCAACAGGGAGACTGGCTATGTGCTATAGACCTACAGGATGCTTACTTCCATGTGCCCATTGCACACAAACACATTAAGTTCCTGCGATTCCAAGTCGGCACCAATCATTATCAATACACAGTACTCCCTTTCGGACTGAAGTCTGCGCCGAGAACATTCTCAAAGTGCATGGTGGTGGTAGTGGCACACCTGCGGAAGTACAAGGTGTTTGTCTACCCATACCTGGACGATTGGTTGATCAAGGCATCCTCCTTCTCGGAAGCCCAAGCACACTTCCAGAAGACGTGCGTTCTTTTGAACAAGCTGGGGTTGCACATCAACATGGCCAAGTCTGTCCCGACTCCTGTCCAATGCATACAGTACTTGGGAGCCTCCATCAATACGCTGTCAGCAAGCGTGTCTCCTTCGGAAGAGCCACGATTATCTCTCCTTCGGAAGGCTCAGGCTCTTATGACAACTCCATCTACAACAGTGAGAACGGTGTCTTCTCTACTGGGATCGATGGCCTCTTGTATCTTCCTGACGCCACATGCACGGCTGCACATGAGACCGATGCAGGAGTGCTTGGAAGACCAGTGGGATCAGAGGAAAGGATCTTGGGACGACAAGATACGACTGTCGCTGCATGCTCTTCAGTCTCTGAAGTGGTGGTGTTCAGCGGAGAATCTCCTGAGAGGGGTTCCCTTTCACAAGGACATTTCCACGCAGACTGTCGTGACGGATGCTTCTCTCCTGGGATGGGGAGCACACTCCGGAAACCTACAGATTCAAGGAACGTGGTCACCGATGGAGGCCACGTATCACATCAATTTCCTGGAACTCAGAGCTGTTCACTTGGCGCTGAAGGCCTTTCTTCCGTCCTTCCAGACCAACTCTCTGCTTGTACAGATGGACAATACCACCACGATGTATTACCTCAACAAGTAGGGGGGCTCGAGATCACGCACTCTGTCACAGGAGGCGCAGGCGATCTGGCACTGGCTCCTAGCCAGAGGACTGACGATAACGGCCACCCATCTACCAGGTGTGCAGAATGTTCAGGCAGACACACTGAGCAGACTGGTTCAGGAAAACCACGAATGGGTCATAAACGACAAAGTACTAGGAGAAGTCTTCGCAAGGTGGGGAACTCCAGACGTAGATTTGTTCGCCACCACCGAAAACAGCAAATGCAGAGACTTCGCCTCCAGGTACTACCAGCAGGGGACGCTGGGGAATGCGTTATGGATCGACTGGACGAACAGCTTTCTGTACGCCTTTCCTCCCATTCCCCTGATTCCTGCGCTGCTCATCAAGCTGGCCCGGTCCAGGGCTCGGATGATACTCATTGCCCCGGAGTGGCCCAGACAGTGGTGGTTCACAGACCTGCTTCACCGGTCTCCTTCCTCACATTCGGCTGCCGTGCAGGCCGGACCTTCTCACGAAGTTCGGGGGGCAGATGTTGCACCCCAACCTCTTGTCCTTGAGTTTAGCGGCATGGCTCCTGAGATAGTGCAATATGGCCATCTTAATCTGCCTGCGGATTGCATGGACATACTGAAGGAGTCTAAGCGATCTTCCACTCGGACATCCTATGCTTACAAGTGGAAGAGGTTTTGTACCTGGTGTGCGTCCAAGAACTATGACCCGACGACGTGCAAGGAAGATGTCATCCTTCCTTACCTTCTGCATTTGGCGCAGTCTGGACTTAATGTTCATTCCATTAAGGTTCATCTCGCCGCATTGACTGCCTACAGTAAATGCCCTTCACAGACTTCCTTTTTCCAGATCCCTGTGATCAAAGATTTTCTGGAAGGTTTGAAGAAAGTATTCCCTCCTGTCAGGCTTCCTTCGCCTTCATGGGAACTGAATGTGGTGCTGTCCAGGTTGATGAAGGAGCCTTTTGAACCTATTCATAAGGCTTCGTTGCAGCACCTGTCCTGGAAGTCGGCGTTCCTCGTGGCCATTACATCGGCCCGCAGGGTGAGTGAAATTCAGGCGTTGTGTTGTACTGAACCTTATACTGTATTTCATGCTGCTAAGGTTGTTATGCGTACTCACCCTAAATTTCTTCCCAAGGTTATTTCTGATTTTCATGTCAACCAGACCATAACTTTGCCTACGTTTTTTCAGAATCCTTCGTCTCCAGCGGAACGGGCTCTCCATTCCCTGGATGTTAGGAGGGTGTTGAAATTTTATCTGGATAAAACCAAAGATATTCGTAGGTCTGACCAGTTGTTTATTAATTATGGATCAGTCAGGACGGGTCTTGCTACCTCTAAGCAGTCCATTTCTAGGTGGATTGTGTCCTGCATACAATTGTGTTACCAAAAGGCTAGTAAGACCTTAGGAGGGAAGGCTAAGGCTCATTCCACCAGGGGCAAAGCTGCCACGACGGCCTTGCTCCGTAACGTGCCGATTGCTGAAATCTGCAAGGCAGCCACTTGGAAGTCAGTTCACACCTTTGCTAAGCATTACTGTCTGGACTCTGATGCCAGGGCAGATGCTCAGGTTGGGCAGGCTTCGCTGCGGAATCTGTTCGCACAGTAGTGGCGTTAATTTCTTTCTCCACCGCCGCTTTGGTGTGGGGTTGGGCTTGCCATTCTATTCACTAGATTATGACTATACACAGAGATCCCCTACTACAGAAGGAGTAGTTTCTGTCCTGTAACTCCAGTTCTGTAGTAGGGGTATCTCTGTTATAGTCATAAGCGCCCGCCCTCCTCCCCGGTGGAGATATGTCTTCATGTAAGGAATGCGACAGGTCCGGCGTGCTTCGCCTTCAAAAAGAACTGAAAGTAGAGGGACATGCTATGCATTCTGGGATACTGGGAGAAGTTCTGGAAAGTTCTCTTAAAGGCACAGTATCCTATTTTAAGCCACATAATGGCAGCCTATGGGGCTTGTCTGTCCATGCCTTCTTCTCTATCATTCCAGAGTCTTTTACTGGTAGAGGCAAGTTTCTCTATGGTGGAAACTGGGCAGGCTGTATTGTGTGTGGTGTTATTTGGTGGAATTTCTAGTTGAAGTACTGGACAGTGTAGCCTGTGGATATAGGCTGCATTATTTGTCTTTAAATTCTCTCTTAAGTGTCTTTGCAGTTTCTGCATGTTTTGACAACTTAAGAGATTATTTTTGATTGCCGGGGTCCACGCACATGGGCGGGACTATTCACTAGATTATGGCTATAACAGAACCCCTACTACAGAACTGGAGTTACAGGACAGAAACTACTCCTTCCACTGGCCCTGCATACATGTTAATGATCAAGAGAGCTGCCTACAGAATGGTGCTGCACAAAGACCTTCTGGCACGGTCTGTGCTTTACCCACAACTCTGAGGAATTGGCCCAGAAGGAAAAAGCGATGCCTTGGGACCCCCATCAGCTATGCAGAGGCAGCTGCTAGTAGTTTTTTTGCAGATTTTTTTCAGTTAGATGTAGCTCAAACTCGACCCAAATGTATTCAAGCACTTTTACGTGACCACCAGTTACATAACATTAGGTCTTGTTCACTGGTTAAGTGCCCAAAGGGTAGCCAAATTACTGCAGGACAGGTCAGTTCCTTCCTGCAAACCTCTTAGTTTGATATGATATGATATGATATGATAAATGGGATTTGTTGAGCGCACGTTCACCTACGGTTTCTTGGCGCTGGAGTGGAAGGGCTGTGCGGCACATCATGGGGCAGACTAGTTGTGAGCAAACGAGAAAAGCCAGGTTTTTAATGATTTTCTAAAATGAATGTAGGAGTGGAGAAGGCGAAGTGCAGGGGGAAGGGAGTTCCAGAGCAGAGGAGCCTGGGTGGAGAATCTCAGGCCTCCATGTTTCTTATGCCTGAAAGAGCAAGGGGTAAGAAGGTTGGAGTTTGAGGAGCGGAGGACACGTTGGGGAACATATCAGTGTAAAAGGGAGGAAATGAAAGCGGGCCCCTGAGAGGAAAGGGCTTTGTGAATCAGGCAGCCAAGTTTAAAAAGGACGCGCTGGGTAACAGGGAGCCGATGAAGGCTCTTAAGGAGAGGCTTAGTGTGGCTAGATCTTGGCAGGCCATAGATCAACCTGGCTGCCTGGTTCTGGATGAGTTGGAGACGTTGTGATTGATATGCTGGTATGCCCACAAAGAGGGAGTTCGCATATTCGATGCGATACATGACTAGTCCCAGGGTGACCTGCACCAGAGCTTCTCGGGAGAGGAGTCTGCTGATTTTGCGGATGCAGCGCAGAGGGTAAAAGCAGGTAGAAACAACTGAGTTAACTTGCACCCTCATGGAGAGGTCCTTGCAGATGGTGATGCCAAGGCTCTTGACTGAGTCAACAGGGGAAGGGGAAGGTCCAAGTGAAAGTGGCCAAAAAGAGGAATTCCAGGGGTTGTCAGGGGGACCAGTAAGAACTAACTCAGTCTTGTCGGGATTGAGTTTGAGCTGACTAAGATTCATCCAGGAGCTAATGAAATTCATGACAGAGTGGACGTTATGGATGGAGGATGGGGAAGGATCGATGTTAAAGATGAGCTGAAGGTCATCAGCGTAGTTGAAGATGGTAACAGATTTTTGATGAAGCTCCGAGATGAGAGGGCGGATATAGAGGTTGAAGAGGAGTGGTGAGAGAGAGGAGCCTTGCGGGACTCCACAAGTGAGGGGCTTTCTCATTGACGAGAAGGGTGAGAGGGAAACTGCCTGAGTACGATCTTGGAGAAAGGAGGTTTGTGGTGCTTTGACTGTAAACTACCTCGGTTCTAACTGTGAGACGCACCTAGCCCTTTTTGGAGACCTCTGGCCATAGGGCCCCTCCAGTTTTCTATGCAGGGGCGTAGCTTCACAAGGGGGTGTTTGGGGTGTGATACCCCCCAAATAAATGCATTCTTGGTTTGGTAGTCGGATCTGGGGGACCTGAGTCTATATTTCTATATCTGTGTTGGTTTTTATTGTTCTCATTGCACAGAGAGGCTTTAACGCCTTAAAAACAGCCGCGGTGTGGGCGTTCTAAAGGGTGGGTGGGGCTCCATCGGCCGTTGGCCGACAGCAGCACTAGGAAGGTAGTGCTCCCGTCGGCTAACGGCCGGCGGGAGCACGCAAGGGGTTAATTCTTCATTTTTGGGATCGGGAACTTAAATATATATCACCAGTGGTTTACCAAAAAAGTAGTAAGTCTGTACCCACAGAAGTATTTATGGCATGGGCGCAAATTTACTGTGTTTTGGAATTCACAAACTTATGCAGTAGTAGTTGGAAAGCTGTGCCATTTGCAGATTTCCAGGCATACTACTGGCAATCAGACACCCAAAGGTGATGGAACGAATGCTTGGAAATGGTCTAACCACTGGCAATCGCTTAGGCTAGTATTCCAACTAGGCCTGAGCAAAATGTTAAATACGCTGGTGTCATTTGGGAAATCTCTCATTACTCTTGTTATTCGAGATTCCCATAAAAAGGACGCTATTATGCACCTTGGCTTAATAAGGTCCAATTTACAATAAACATTTACAGTGAATGGTGGAATTTGCGGTACAAATGTATCTCAAATGCATGGGAACAATAGCACGCGAGTAGTTATTATTTACGGTGCTCTTGTTTAAATGCACCCCTGTGCCAAAATTGACATGATTTTGCACTAAAATATAGTGCAAAACGATGGATTTGCATTTTGTGTAATTTTGCTGAAATTTCATATAATCATGCAAAACCAAATTGCACAAATTTTGCACACCTCTAATTCCAGCCCATTGTTTTCTGTCCGTTATGCCACCTTAGATCTAAACACATTTAGAATTTGGAATAGTGTGCCTGTGCACTTAGTGACCTGGCAAAAGAGGGCATGAAAGAACTGAAACTGGGTCATAAATTAAAATCTGTTCCGAACAGCAGGCCACAAAATATGTTATCCACGTACTTTTTTTTCTACTCATTGCTACACTGAAAGCACAGTTACTAGACCCTTTTTTAAAGAGCATTTTAACAATTGTGTAAAACTTCACAAGAGGAAGAGTTTGTCAGTGTTCCATAAATTTTTGTTAGGCCGTTCCTCTGACATTTATCGTCCCTTCTCCTAATATTTGATTGGGAAAGTAGCCATACCGGCAGCTTTTTGGCTATCATAGGTGCCATATAACACTCCTAAAATTCCACTTATATTGTGAACCATGAGATAGAATTTGGAATCATAACACCCTTTTCTGTTAATTTAGGTGTCTCCATGCAACGGTTATGGTTTGACAGAGTTGTGACTAGAATGTTTTTTTAAAATGTCATTTGTTTTTATTAATTTATTCCAGTGCTTCTAATGTGTTTTTTTCTTTTTGCTAATTAGAACATATATAGACCCTGAACTGTGCGGCTGCTGCCTGATTTCCACTATTTGGTCGATTTCTGCTGCTGCCCAGATCCCGCTGCTGCTCGGATCCCGCTGCGGCATGGTGCCTCCCTTACAGTAGTTCTTCCCCTGTTGGGATCACTCTGCTATTGGTATTTTTCTGCTGCTCTGGTTTGTCATCTGCTGGACCCTTGCTCCTGTCTGGATCCATGCTCCTGTCTGGATCCATCACCTCCAGAGGCACCATGATCTGGATGCTGAGGCTGTATGTCATTGGAACAGTGCTGTCTCTGCTCTCTGTCTTTGTTGGTCTGGTGGACTCTCTGGGTGGTTTGCAGATTCTTTGGGGCTCCCGAACCCCATGCTCTGATCTTTCTCAAAACAAAGTTGTAGAAAGTGACTTCCCCGTGGAGATCACAAAGAGGGGTGTTAAGCTGAGGAGTAAGAAAACCGTTGGCTCGTAGATGTGTAAAGAACTGCCGCGTGGCAGAGCGGAGGACATGAACGAAGGCAACCCATGACTTCAAATTCAGTTCATACCTTGGCTGTGCACATCATTGTGGGCACTCCGGAGCACGCATACGCTTTTCACCCCGAGCCAGGCAGTGTCCTCGGGACAGATGAGGATGAGCTGCTCCTGGTTGGTGTGAGCAGGCGTGTCAAGCTTAAATGGATTTTAAGGTGACCATACATGTTGACCAATTGGTACTGCGGGTGTTGATCATCGACATGAATGTACTTGTCTGCCCTGAGCCCTAAGTCCTTGAGGGGTCGGTACTTTGTCGAAGTACATCAGTGCAATATTCTGATTGTGGACCAACATTGCCCGTGAGGCAGCATTATTTGACTCATTGCAACATAGTTTGTAAAAGGAGGCAGGACACCAGCTCTGTAATCTGAAGTCTTAACTCCATTTCCTGTTCTGCTGTGCAGAGTAGAGGTCTTATTTTGTGAGCTAGAGATGCTTGAAGTCAGTCTGAGGCCGTGTATGTGTCTTGTACAGGCACGGGGAAGAGGGCTGCATGCTTTCCCATCTCTGTTCTGCTATGTAACACTATTGTCTCCTTGAGCCGTGAGGTGGGCGAAGGAAGTAAACGGTTTGGGTTTTGTTTACAATGAGAATTCTGAAATGCCTGAGAAACTTGACTTAGTGTATCTCTCTGTGAACATTGAGCAGTAGTATTTTATGTACTGACAAAACATTTCTAAATACTGTCTTGATGAATATGAATGTAGATGTGTTGGTCTCTTAGAAGAAGAATCTTGCTAGGACATTCATCTGGAGACGAATGCCAACAAGAAGAATGTCCTGGAGCGAATATTAACCGTGTGCCCTTTAAAGTGGAATGTTAACATAAGATCGCCTAGCCTCAAATTCTGCCTGGATTATCCCCCCTCTGCCCAGCAGATAATACTTGCACCCCACATTCACCCATATATGGTGCATCCTAGAAGTAAAACGTTACCAAAACACTCCCAGAAGGAGCAGAATGCTGGATGGAGGAGTCCCATGAAGTGACATGCTGCAGGATAACCCTCTCCACCCTGGGGTGTAGTATGCTAGCAAGGCAAACTACTTGAGTGGGTGGCTGGTAGGATGGCTCAGGGAGTTACGTCCGCATGGCTAAGATATGTGGTGATCTACAGCACGAGTTCAAATCATGGTAAGGATGAATCAAACCCTATCCATTCGATTTCAGCATAATTAGTATGAAAATTGTGTGATAGCAGTACATGTTATTTATAGAACTTAGAAATGTCAGAAGGCTTATATGAAGCGCCATGTTAAACCAGTTACTATTATTAAGAAGAATTATTGACTTGTAATGCTGGCGAGAGTAGTGTGCCTGGAATGGTCTACCCGTATGATAACTTGCCTCGTGTGGATTCCTAGGAGGATACCCCCCCCCCCCCCCCCCCCCCTCCTCGTCCCTCCTGCCCCCAAGCAGAGTAGTAACTGAATTAGAGTTCTCAGTACTGACACTGCAGCCGTCTGGTCTGGTGACTTCTGTCCTGTGTTGTGTTTTCCATCCTGCCGGCTTGGGGTAGTGTTGGGAACCAAGAAAGCCTGTTCATGCAGCAAACCACTTGTTAGCAGCCTCAACTACTTGGGGCCTGCATACCGTCTTGCTAAATTATGAAGAAGCTTGGCTGGTCTAAAGAGGCCATTAATCCTTGGTTGGTTGATCCCGCTTCCCTGCCTACAGCAGTAGGAAGCAGAGGTTGGTGTAGGCTTTGGCCCACTGGCAAGCAAATTCATATTAGCCACACTCTTGCCCCTCCTGAAAATCCAGAACATGTTTTCTCTTCATGCCAGAACATCACGTATAATTTTAGATCAAGGCGGGGAGGCTGAAATGGGAAGACCTGGTGGATGCAAAGCTTGTCGGAATAAAAAGGGAGAATCTTGTACAATGTCTGAGTCACGCTGTCATCTGTTAATCCTGTCATTGTTGATGCGTCTCACCAGTTATCCTGATGACCACTGATTAAACATAGTAAAGGCTGTGCCAGAGTTTTCTTTAGTCCTCTCTTCCGGACCATCTGATTTTAGATGAAACACAATTGACAATCGTGATTCATTTTTTAAGGAGGTCATCCAGTGTTCTTCTGAAGTGTGATGTAATCTGAATGATCCAGTCGCCGACCATAAGTAAGCAATACTATACTATCCTTTTGAAAACACTTGTGCATCTTTATTGCAGATGGAATGATAACCTGCTCTAAAATGTAGCCCTTAAATCGCATCCCTTACATCAGGAGTCACTGCATTGGGAGTACTATTACATCTCATAGTCATTAAATCCCAATTACACTTACCTTTTTTATTTTTAACCTTCCTTTACAAGCCTATCGATTTAAATGTAGAGAATACACAATGGGTTACCAAGTAGTATGGTCAAATATTTACATCATGGACTACAAAGCTGAAGGGCTAAGTGATTGTAATTCTCACAGTAATATTGGATCACATTATTTTGAAAAAGTTAGCTTTTTAATAGCTGTTTGCTTAAAAGCCCATCTAACAATGGATGCAGTTTGGAATTGGATTTTTTTAAAGAAATGAACAAGGTAAGGGTCAGTGTTTTTATGCAATACTGTGGCTTCAACGTTTACCACATAATCATGCATTTACCACATATTGTGGAACAGAATTAGTATAAATTTTGGATTTCAGAAAAATCTTGTTGTTCCCTCAAATGGATGAAAACGATACTGATAGAGAATGTGCATCATATTTTGCATTGTTATTTCCCAATTGAGATAACCTTGCTGCGTATTTTGGTCCTCAATGCTGCATAATCCTAGTAGCCCACACAGTGGTAAGAGTGGTGGCTGGCAAGATGATGATGAAATCTATATTTCACAGGGTACAATGAAGTATAGGGTTTTATACCTTGACATTTTGTGCAATAAAATAATTCATTTATGTAATATATATTTCTATTGCTTCACATGGTGGTGTAAACCACCACCCACCTGCCATTACACTTATTTTTTTGCCACCCTTTAATTTTTGTATATTTGGGGGGGGGGACCCTGCTAATCCCCTGAGACTGTATCTTATTTTTTGGTTAAAGTAATGATTTAAACATTTTAATCTCTTTTTTTAATAAAATTAGGTGTACATCTTTAAACTCCTTTTTCCTATTTATACATTTTACACTTTTTCCATTGATAAAGTTAATTTTACTCTATATCCTTACCATTACATTTCTTATTAAGGCTAACATCTCTGTAATATACGCTCATTTTCCATCCTTATGTTTAAATTTGTATTTTTTTTTAACAATAGTTAACTTTTTCTTTATGTATAGTACACAGAACAGCTACGGATCAGCTGCACTTTACATTTAAAAAACATTTTTAGGTCTCGCCTCCAGACAGTGGAAGCTACCAAGAACTTACAATGGACTTACAGCCTTCCCGATGCCTACCATTGGTTAGCTTTGTCACTCTTGGGCATTGCATTGGCTTGCCTTCATGTTCATGTATTCGTCCCTCTCCTGAAGCATTGTCTTTTCACCATACTTTTGATTGTCTGACCTGTATCCTTTCACTGCTTTCCTTTAGGGAACTAACTTTTTCTTTTTGGTTACGCATTTAATGAGAAAGTGTGTGGGTGTTTTCCAGATTTCCCCCTCGTGTGCTTCACCATATCTCCCCTGCGCTCTGTGTTACTCTTTTCCTCGTGTGCTTCTCCTCTCACACCACCTGTTGCTGTTTCACTAGTTTGCTGTACCCTACCCTCCTTGTTGATCTTTCCCTTTTACTGCTTTTCCCTCCCCTACCCTGTTCCATTTTTGTTTTAAACCGTCTACTCCCACGCGCTCCTCAGTTGCTCCCACCAACCTCATGCGTCCTTGTTTTTTTAAATATATTTTCTTTGTAAGGCCACGCAGCAAATTGTTACAGGTTCCCTCACTTACTAAAAAAAGCACCCTTGCTCTACTTCGATTTAATTTGTTTTTTATTTACCAATAAATCTCAGATTGGTAAATAAAATGCATTGACATACACTTTCATAAGGACCCATATATGATCAGGTAAGTGTGACTTTTTCCTTTCCCTTTTTTCCATTTTCTACAGCATTGGCAAAAAAAAGTTTTTTTTGTCAATGCTGTACAGCTTCACCAAAAGGTGTCAAAGACCAGAACGACTGGCTGTGCCAGTGCTTGTTTAATTTGCTTATTACTTTGGTCCTCATGGATAGAGCCACATCAAATTTGGCACTAGTTTAGCCTATGCAGCACTTGTCGGGTATGCACTTTTTAGTGCAGTTCTTTGCAGGGCAAAAAAGTTAAAGGGGCGCGGATGGAGTCAACAAAGATGCGTTTTCCCACTTTAGCTCCCATAGCAAATTTTGCACACCATTACAGCAAAAAAAGTGCAACTGATTTATTTCAGATTTCAGACTTGGACTGAAGTGAGAACTTTAATCAAAAGCATACTTTTCATGATTTGGTGGAAATCCGTTCAGTAGTTTTTAGGTCTTGTGACCTACAATGCGCGCAAGCGCATTGAGGGAGCGAGAATTCAAGTAGCCAAAATCCTCGTCAAACCAAGGGCTTTCTGCTGCGGTTTTCTTGAAGTTCACGTGAATCACGTGAGCAAACAAGCACGCGCATACAAGGCCGCACAGCACATCAAAGGGCTTCTTCTCCCCTAATTATTCATGGCCGGCCACAGGCCGGCCGTACTTTCAGTTTCCCAAAGGGCTTCTCCTCCCCTAATTATTCATGGCCGGCCGTACTTTCAGTTTCCTGGCCGCTCTGCATTCCCCCTTGTTCACTCTGCATGCAAAATATTTACTATTGTAGCGCTTGTTCAGACTGTATGTACGTGAGCCTGCTTCAACTCGCTTTAAGAGATATCTGTCCTGAACTTGGAGTGCTACGAGGAACCTCTAGCGCTGCTGCCAGACATCTATCTATTACTTGTTTACTGTCACACTCTGCCCAAATGCCACTGCCGCATCATGGAATCCTGCGCCTACTGAGCTTTTGTGAGAGGAAAAGGAACGCAGCAGGCCAATTTGGCAACAAAAGGGAAATTATGTGGCGTAATGCTGCGCATTTTGTGACAGTAATGCTTCTTTAGTTTGTCATTTTTACTCATATTGACACTGTGCAAAGGTTTCACCAGTTACGTACAGCAATAAGCAACAGTAAAGTGACCGGTCAATGTTTACTAAGGGCCGTCCACTGCACGGCACCCCACACCGCTGTGTTTTTACTAACTTTTGTTCCGTTTCATTGAGAAACAATTTTAATGTTAAAATTAGCAGATTATGCAGGACATTGTGGATTATGCTGCAAAATCCATAATTAGGAGGTAAACGCTGTAGGCGCTAAACCACATTATTCCATTCGCCCTGGATACAGTACTTGGATGGTAGACTGTCACAGGCAGGGGTGTGGGGTGGACGAATTGGGGGGGGGGTGAATTATCTGACATCGAACGTCTCTGTCCTCAGCAACCCTTCCTACAATACAAAGGTGCTAGAAGAGGGGCGTGGGGTTCACTGGAAGTAAATAACATGCCCCCTCCCAGTTCACCAATTAAACTAAATAAAAGCTAAAATTGGGGTTCAACGGGCCCTTCATTCCTTTGGGCACCTAGGTCACTGACCCTCCTCTGCCCCACCTCCCTCCCTGCTCCCGCTGCCTGCCCCTCCTTGCCCCGATTCCTTGCCTGGCTGGAAGTCGCCGCCTCACATCAAGGAGCAGATGGCTGGAAGCGAGTCTGCTTGCCAGACATTTACCAGCTTGTGTCCCTCCAGTCCCCGCCGTGGATTATCAGAATGAATAAAAGCCCCCCCACCCCCTTCCGAATAATGTTTGAGTGAGTACGTGAAATAGCACAATAATTATTTTGATCATGCTCAGGACACACCACATTACTTCTTGGCTCCTTAACTAATACTAGTCATACTAGCAAACGCGATTATACTCATTTTATCGACCTTGGAAGGAAGACAGGCGTAGGTGATCCTTACTCCCGTCGCCTGAAGGTCACACTGAAATCTTCGCAGTAGGATTTCAACCAATCGGGTAGTAGCATCCATGAGACTCCAGCAAGCCATCTGCAGCGTATACACACATCTGTACTGCATGCACTAAACCCACTCAGCTATCTCACCGGGAGACTTGTGACCTGGAAGTCGCACAGTGATCTCCGCATTAGGTAAAGGAAAAATTAGTCTATGTCAGTTCGTGATCACATGAGGTTTTGGGGTCTGTGCCAGGATAAGTTGTAGAGAGTCCCATGCCAAGCCTTGGAGGCATGTGCCCATCGGTCGGAACCCAGGTCACACTATAAGGAAGGCAGTCCTGCAACCCGGGGAGAGAATGTTGTCTCACGGCAAGACTGCCGACCTTGGAGCTGGGAAACCAAGGTTCGAGTCTCAGGGTCGACGTCCCATCATGTGATTCTGGGCAAATCACTTAATCTCCCCGTGCACAGGTGCTGGATTGGTGGCGTGGGGTTCACTACAAGTAAAAAAAAATTCCCAGCCCACCTAATAAACAAAATAAAGCTAACATTGGGGTGCAATGGACCCCTCACTCCTTTGGCCACCTGGGTCACTGCACCTGCTGCATTCATGATACCTACTACGCCCTTGATCAGGGGTGAACCTCCTCTGCCCCACCTCCCTCCCTGCTCCCGCTGCCCGCCCCTCCTCCTTCCCTGATTGGAAGTCCCCGCCTCACATCAAGGAGCAGGTGGCTGGAAGCGAGTCTGCTTGCCAGACATTTACCAGCTTGTGTCCCTCCAGTCCCCGCCGTGGAATAGGAGAATGAACGCAAGCCCCCCCCCCCCTTCCGAATAATGTTTGAGTAAGTACGTGAAATAGCACAATATTGATTTTTGATCATGCTCAGGACACACCACATTACTGCTTGGCTCCTTAACTAATACTAGTCATACTAGCAAACGCGATTATACTCATTTTATCGACCTTGGAAGGATGACAGGCGCAGGTGACCCTTACTCCCGTCGCCTGCAAGTCACACAGAAATCTTCGCAGCAGGATTTCAACCAATCAGGTAGTAGCATATTTAAAAAAATTAAAAGCCATTGTTATTTGTAATATCAATACATCTAAGTCACAAATACAAAACATGTTGCATTACAAATGATATAGGTGTCACATTTGCGAAAGTTATAACTATTGGCATTGTAAATGACAAAGCTATTAATTTAGATATTCTCAAAAACAACACATAAATAAAAAAATTGTCATTTACAAGACCAATAGCTCAAACTTTTCCTAATGCGAGACCTATTGGCAACGCCAGTGCTTGTTTATATTAGTTTTTAAAGAAAGTATTGACAGGCTAAATACTAGGGGTGGGCGTAATGTTTTGTTCTTTTGTGCTTTACTCTTTCACGGGGAGTTCTGGCCCAGTTCTGCAGATCATCAAATTTTTCTGCCACAAGCCTCCAGAAAATGTGAACTGGTGAGTGCAAGCGAGATTTGGCGTCCCTTAGCGCATTCTTTGAACGTGGGCAGTTGCAGTCAGAGGGCTGCCTCTTGAGTAGATTTGCTGCTGCTTGGGTACATTTTTCTTCTCGAGCAGAAGCAAAATCAACTCGAATGGCCACTTGCTCTTGTGCAATGCATGGTGCCATTTATGCTGAGCTTTCAGCACTGGTCGCACTTCTAGCACTAAATTGAAGCACAAGTTGCATATTTTCCGCTCATTTGTGGAACTCCGCGAAATCTAGCAGAGTTTTTGTGTAACTGCGGAATTCTGCAGAGTGAAACTCTGTGAGTTCTGCCCACTCCTAGTTAACAGTTTTGTGTATTTTTACCTTTGACTCATCACACTGTCCTCAAACCATGCTTCGAAAACAGTTTGAGGTACCAAATTTAAAAAAGAAAGACGAAATAAAAGTAACTAGAAAAGGAAGCATGTTCCCAAATTATACATTAAGTGGCAGTCCTGCTGCAAGAGAAAATTTTCTTGGGCTGCTAAAATTAAAGAATGCGGACCCTATTCAGAAGAAAAATAAAACCACTTAATGGGTCTTGGGCAGCAACCCTGACCAGTCCTTCACCCCTTAAAAAAGAAAACTTTTTTTTAAAGGTGTTTAGTGCCATCTCCTATGATTTGCTCTTGGCAGAGAGCTTTTTCCCCAAATCCCAATGGCAAAAGGGTGTACTGAGCATTGTGGTTGGCATGATATATGGTTTGCCTTACATACCAACCATTACTCACCTTTAACCTTGCTTTTTTCTGTGAAGTTACATGTATTTCTTACAGGCTTTTTTCAAAACGGGTTTCGGCAAAGTAGAAAGCCAAGAGAAGAAGAAGAAGTAGACAGAAACCAAAGAAGAAAAATATTGAGGAAGAAAAGCTAAAACTAATCAATTTATCAAAAAGAGTATTAACCATGGAGGAAACTATGGTCTTGCAAAAGGGATAGACTTTTGTCCAGAAACCCATCATGGTATAGCAGAAAATAGAATCACTATTATATTGGCGGTCGCCACTAGGTAGTTATAGTTAGGTCAACTGTTCCATAGGAAAATAGTTTTTTGTGTTTCTAATAACTTTGGCACCGTTTGACGAAACTCAACAAAACTTTCCAAAATGATGCTACCTTTTGACTAGTTAGGGCATGGAAAATTTCGGGGTATCCATCAAGTTGGAGCTGAGAAAAAAGGGATACCAAAAATGCAAAATCCCCATACATTTTCCATTAACAACTTTAGTCAAGGCTATTGCAAAAATTGCTGAACGGAATAACACCAAATAAGGCAAGAAACTATATCTTGGTTCGCAGATTGTGACTTTTGTGATTTGTTGTAAATCCGTTCAATAGTTTTTGAGAAATTAAGGTTAAAAAATAATTGGATATCTGGATGGTTGGGTCGACAAGAGTCTCAGGAGACTCTTGCGGGAGTCCCAATTTAAAAATTGAGCATTCCGATTGGCCTAGGGAGCTTTATTTCAATTCTGCCATCTCACACCCCTGGGAGGCAGACTCCTGCGGAAGCAGGTGCTCTGACTGGCTGACAGCAGGCACATGAGAAAAAAATTTCTGGGAGCCATTGCAGGCTTCGGGACTTAGTATAAGGGGGCATGGGTGGCCCCCCTCCCTGGGGCTCCAGATTTCCTGGTGAGCCCACCCCCGGGGCATAAATTACTTTATATGCTGAGGGGGCTGCACGTCCCCCCTCTTTGATCCTCTAAAGGCCCTGGGGATCCCACCCCCAGGGCCGAAATCGAACAAAATGGTTATTTCAACCAAACACTGAACCTGAACCTCAGTGGGTGTTTGTTCATTCCAGCAATAGCCCTGTTGTCAGGCCCTGCCCACAGTCCTAGGAGTGTCCAACCATTAGGTTAAAGTAGGGCTAGTATTAGCTACAAAAGAATGACACCTTGAGAAAGGTAGATTCCCTCCATATTAAAACAAGCACTGACAAAGCCAATAGGTCTTGCGTTTTAAAAGCAAAAGTCAACATTTGGGGGTTGCCAGTGTCTCTTGCAGGTAAGGAGTCAAAATGCCCACCACAGCATGATTTATATGCACGCATGCATCATCCGGCATGTGTGTGGATAATACGTGATGCTACGGGGGCCATTTTGGTGTTTAAAAAAAATTACCCTTCCAAGATGGTAGACACTTGTCTTGGAGCTGTAAATTAAAATAACACAACAAAAAGCACACAAAAGTGCATTCTAAACAAAGGAAGAACCCAGCAGCACTTTGCTGATTCCAAACCTCAAAAAAGTAGAATGAAGGTACGCCAACAAAGCCCAGGAAGGATGGGTTGGGGAACAAGCGAGCAGCTGTGAATGTAGGAGGAATCAGAGAGAGTGTTGGTTAAATAAATATATATGTGAGCACTGGATGCTATAGTTAAGCTGAGGTTAGGGGGAAGAGCGCTGTGACGAGGATGAGGGGGTGTCAAGGAGAAGCAGCATGGGGGAACTTGAGGGGGAAGCAGCACATGGAGGAAAGAGCAAAAAAACACATTCACTCCATGGGAGTGATGAAAGAAAAAGAAGGTGTTCCTTGAAACGTAAGCAGTGGAAGGATACTAGTAATATGATTAAAAGCATGGCAAATAAGCTATGCTTCAGGAAATAAACACAAGAAGAGGAAGGAAAGCTACTGAAGCAGGGAAATTAGATGGACAAGAAAGTTAATCAGTTACTTATGCACATTCCCAAGTATTCCTCATATTTCCCAACATCCAACACATCTTTGTTCAGCCTCTTCTTGCATCTGTCTCAGTGCATGCCCTTATACTGTTGGTGTGACCTTGGAGGAAATACCATGAAACCCAAATGACTGAATCTGCCACTGGATACATCGTACACTCAACAGTGACGACAATGGACCCGGTGCACAAAAAATTTGTTCTGATTTACTCTTGCAGTACTCCTGCCATAATATTGGAATTCAGGAGTAAGCTAGGAGTACTACCAGAGTAAGACACACCTGCTCACAGAATTTGTTTGTGAATTGGGTTAGATGTATCTGAATTTTGTAAATGTGACAGAGAAAGGCAAAATGTGTTGCTTCACATACTAAAGGATGATTTCCATGTACCTAAAGAACAGTTAGTTTATTCAGCCCATACATGCACAAGGTAATGTTCAATGGAAACAGGGACTTGAGTGGTGATGAAGGGGCACAACTGTCAAAACTGAAGGTGGCACAGCACTCTGGTGGCATGGGCGAGCGGCGCATATGCATTACCTTCTAGGGAAGGTAAAACGACACAAGTGAAGATGAAAGTGCAGGGGTGGGTGAGGTGGAGCGGGCACAGCGCTCAGAGGATGAGAGGGTGCACAGTACTTCAGTAGTAAAAGGTAAAGATGCCGCAGTCCTGGTTGGGAAGATGAAGCGGGTACAGATAAGGCGATGTGAGCCCATCACTTTGGTAGCAAAGATGAGGAGGCAAAGTAGTCTGGAAGAGAAGGTGAAGCTATTGTGGGAGCAAAGGTGATTGGCACAGTGCTTTGGTGGCAAAGATGGAGAAGAACAGACAGTGCTTTTGTAGCAGAAGAGCTTGGGTAGTGAAGTAGAAAGGGGACAGTACTCTGGCATTCAAAGTGACAACACGCAGCACTCTGATAGTCAGGGTGAAGGGGCACAATACTCTGAAAACGCTGGAGCCAGGGCATAGGGGTCGAACATAAAGGGGTACTATTATAGGAAAACAATGGTGCTGTGAAAGCAAAGTTGGCAGGGCAGAGTACAAGGATAGTGAAGGAAAAGGGGGAATAGGACTCTTGTAACAACTGTAATTATGCACATCACCCTGCAAGCAGAGATGGTGGGGCACAAGACACTGGGAGTAATGGTGAATGAGCTCAATACAGTGGAAGAAAGGATGCAAGGGTAGAATATTCTATAAGCAAAGGTGAAGGGTGACCCTGCCAGCAGTGAAGGTTGCAGAGTGCTCTGGAAGAAGAGGTAAAAGCTCACAATGCTCTGGTAGTCAATTACATGTGGCACAGTACTGGCGTGAAGAAGGGGCTGATGCACAGTGCTTTTGCCCTTTCAGAGTACACTGTAACACAATTTAGAGAGCATGCACAATTAAGCATGACTGAGATTAAATAGTATCTGCATCTTTTTTAATTGCTTCAAAACTACATCTTTGTTAATGGGCTCTATATATTTATGCATTCGTATTACAAGTCCCTATCTTCATGAAAGGTCTTCAAACACGGAAATACAGTACACTATTTTGCCTTTCATTCACCTTAACCCAAGGCAGGAGGGGGCCCTCAGTGATTTTCTTGTAATTGAACACTGGATGCGCCATGCCCTCTTGAGCCATCACCCCATGCTTAGAGCATCCACAGCACAATATTCAAGATCGTAACCTGATTGGCCCGTGGCCAAAGGGGGATTTCGCAAATATACCGCTCCTTGGCCATCAATGCCCTAAAAGAATTTACTGCTCTTCATTAGAAGTGGGAGGGTTGGGTGGGCCACCTCGACGAAACAGACTGGAGGAGGCTCAAATGTCCCTCATGAGATTGCTATTTCAACCAGTCTTAGGCTGACGCATCTGAAATATTTACATTTCACGTAGTTCACACCCAGTTACCTGTAGCATGCAGGACACTTTCCTAGCCCCTCCCGCTACATGTACTCCTTCATCCATATAGTTTGGAAGTGCCCCAACATGGCAAAATATTGGTCAGGGATTGGAAATATACTGACTCGTATTCTAGATAGAATGACTGATTTATCTCTCGGAGTGGCATTGTTGGGGATCCTTGATGATTTAGGTGGCACTCATGGGTAGCAGGCTTTGATAGTAATGGCTGCAATAATTGTTAATAGCAGTGCTTAATTTGAGCCAGTGGTTTCTGGTGCTCGGCACCGGCATTTAATTTTCAACACTGGGCTTATGACAGTTGGCCACATGGTGGTGCTGTCTGTCTAATTTAGATATGAGCACAAAAACAGTTGTTTATTCATTTAGTATACATTACAAATTACAAATATCTGCCACTCAAGCCATTCTTTTAGCATAAGGGGCCTGGAGTAGTCACTTGTAGGAGTATGATGGTTAGTAGTTGTGCTTGTGTTGGCACTGTCATTAGCAGCGCTGAAAGGGCCATGGGTGGAGCAAGCTGCAGTGGCCTCTGGACGAGGGCCCTGGCACTTATTTTGTTACACATTAAGCACTGGTTAAGAGAGATATTATTACATGCAAGTGGAAATCACGAACACCCCCACCCAACAATCGTGCCTTGATGAGATGAACACTGCTCTAACTCTACGCTATGCAGTATTCGGTTCGACGGACAGCAGTGACTCCATTCAATGTGTCGCAAGGGGCCCATCTGACACCCACTCTCCAGCAGTGCAGGCCGTGCAGGGTATCTGCTCACTTCATCTGTGGAGGAGAAAGGAAGAGCAAGCTTGCAACTTCTAGAAAGATCGCTGGCTGCCCTTTTAATCTGTTTGTTTTGCTCATGGTTAGATATCTCTGCCATCTCCTGGTGAGCCTGCTTTGAATGTCTCAACTGCTCTTTCCTCAACAAGCTGTTGCAGGGTGACATGAAACCAGAAAAGTCCTCGCCTCTCATCACAATCGCCTTTCCAAAACAAAGAAAGTTAATCAGCTTGTCTGCAATAGTGCAGCATCGACTGTACAAATGTGTGTAAAAGCACCACGTGCCAGAGTAAAAGGGAGAGTTAACACTGCTTTTCTAATATGAATGTACAATGCATTTCCACACAGCTAAAAATGTGTATTTTCGTTAAAGAAGGTGGCAACTTGCTGACAGTTAAGAGGCGGGGAGAGGCAGGCGTAGGACACAGCAACACGAAGTGTGGGGCGTGGGAGAGAAGTACACGAAGGAGACAGCTCGAAAACACATGCACTCTCATGAAGTGCTTAACATCGGTGAAATAAGAAGTCCATGAAAAGCAAGCAGCGGAAGCCTCAAAGGCAACCAACCAAAAGAGATGTAGAGAGGCAATGCTCCAGGCAGGGACAAACACAAGAGTGACAAGCTAGGACACAAATAAGAACCAGGCAAATGAGTCTGACAAGGAAACTCAGCCAAATGTAAGCAAGGGGCAGCCTTGAAGTCCCTGTATGTTGTTCAGGAGCCACAATATGTCTCGCAACAGGCAGCTTAAGCCCTGTCTAGTAGGCTTCGACCTAAGAAGGGATCCAGCACCCAATATGCATCTGCTACAAGACAGGATACCTCAGAGCAGTAATCGCATCCACATGTATGCAAATAGTCTAGATTAAAGATTCTCCAGCAAATCCCTCTGTATCTGACTCTAGAGAACATTGTGAAGTCCTAGTTTCAAACACAGGTATCTTGAGCACTGGTGCATTATGCCATTTGCCCTTCCACCACTTCTCTTACACCGTGAGTCCAAACCCCAGGGTTGATGACATCAGCCTCAATGCCTCTGCCTGCGTCACATGATCAGTGCTTGGAGCATGGACACTCCTAAGCCACCACCAGGCATCTTCTGGGGATGTAAAGAGACCGTTTTTTTCCATCTCCAGTGACTCATGAGAAAGCTGGAAAGAGCATCATGAATATGAAGTTCCTCTTTGGGAGGTCTCTCTTGGCCACCTTAAAGGTTTGTCTTTGCTGTTGTAGTGCCTAGGTAAAGTCAAGGATCAGGAGTATCTTTGCTTCGGATGTATGACGGTACAACGCGTACAATCACAACGCATCCCTTTATACCGCATCCCTTACAACGCAAGTCGTTAACACGACTTGCGTTGGGGGCGCGAATTTCGAATAGTATAATTTACTATTCTAACACCAGTCCCCGTGGACCCTAGGGAAGGTGTTGGGATAGTAAATTTACTATTTGTAATCCTTTAGCGCCCTCCAGCGCAAGTCGTGGTAACGTCTTGCGTTGTAATGGACGCGTTGTAAAGGCCACGGGTAGTAAAATCCGCGTGGTAAAGGATGTTTACCCTTTGCTTTGCCAGGAGTAGTGTGCCTCAAGCCCTGGCTGCCTGAAGAATATCATTCCTGTCATGATTTTTGAAGATGAATACAATGATCGTGCTTGAGTGAGCCCTGGTTGTGAAAAGAGCACAGGCTTCCTGTGAGTCCGCTCCACCGTGAAAAATTAAGAGAGTCAGTCCCTTAGGCTAGAGTATTTACAGGATGAGTGTCAAGCGCACAGTTTGATACTGTGTGCTTCAGTCCTTGCTGGGACACTCAAAATACATATGTTGTTGCATATTTTGTGTGATTTTTGACATTTTCTGAGATTTGTTGCTTAGAGACAGACTTTCTGGGCTCTGGCTGGGTCTCTGGGCACAGAAAAACATTTGTCCAGCTTTTTTGTTTGTTGGATGCTCAAATTACAGTTTCACGCCATTGTTCAATTAGTCCTTCCACAAACCTCAGTGTACTAAGCCTTGGGTCAGATCCCTTTCCAATCACATGAAGGTCAGAAAGGGGTATGGGATTGTTCTTTTGATGGACACCTTGAACCGTAGATTTCTCACCTTTAGGATACCATAGGTGGAGGGTCTGGGAAGTGTACTGGGACTAAAAAGTCAGTCATAATCAAGTAGGCAAGTGACCTTCTCACCAGACGTGACTATCGAGGCAGTGGTGTCTCATGAACGTTTGCACCAGTTACAACGTTGCAGCCTGGCAGATGTCCAGAACAGATACCACTTACATAGACACCATTATAGTCGTCTTAGCCCCGGCGAAATGTGCTCTCAGACCTTCAGATGGCTGCTTCTTGGCTACTCATTACCAGGTCTTGACACAGAGAATTATCTATCTTGCCAGGGCCTCTTTTCACAGGCTTACTTTTCCACACACCTGAAAACCCATTAAAAGTTGATCAGCTACCTGTCTGTCTTCTGTGCAGTCAATATAAAAACGTAATGCTTTCCTTGGGTCAAGGTGGTGGAATCTCTCCTACTCTGAGGTGTGAGGCTGGCAAAGAACACTAGCAGAGTGAAGGATTGGTTAACGTGGAAGGGTGTGACAAGAAAGGAAGGAAGGCTGGCCGTGTCCTAAGCACCAACTTGTCCATAAAGAAGGTAATGTAGGGTGATTGTACCAACAATGCCTGAAGTTTATTTATTATTTTCAATGTTAAGAGCCTTTAGGAGCAGCTGGGCAAAGGATCAAAGTGTTGTACATAAGAAATGCCAAGACCAGGCTCATGTCCCGCTGAGGCATCACAAATGATTTAGGGGGAAACATGTGGGTCCAAACTTTAATAAAATCAATCACAACTAGTGGCAAACAAGGACAGTTGGTCCAGAAAATACAGAAAGGGCAAGGGGGTCGTTAGATAACCCTTCACTGCTGCTACAACAAGACCTTGCTGGGCTAATGAAAGAACAAACAGAAGAACATCAGAGAGTTTGGCTTGTACGGGCTAGTATTTTCGGCATCACGCCATTTCTCCCAGTGCCCTGCATAGAGAGACTTTGTGGATGGGTGACTGGCTGCAAGAATGACATCAACCACCTCTAGTGGCAAATAAAAATCATTGAAGTGCTGCAGTGCAATCTCTATGCTTGGAGGTGTAGGTTGTAGAAACCAGGAAATAGGACCCTGCCCTGTTACTGAGATACAAGGTCTTTCTGAAGTGAGAATGTATACAGGAACCCTTTATTCCAATCTAGCCGCAATGCATCCATCGCCACTATGAACTCTGAGTGGGGAAGGGATAGGGGCCTGCTGCACCAAGGTTGGTGTCCATAAGCCACTACTGCAGATCGTGCGCTGTCTCCTTCAGAACCTGGATGGACTCAGATGGGCAGCCCTGATGCTGGGCCCACGGGGATCCATGCATTAGTTATAACTTGCAGATTACATCACTTATACTATGTGCAATCATAGCATTGATAACAACAGTTATCAAACTGCAAATCACATTATTTGTGAGAGCACAGTTCATGGTAGAGTGGTGAGTTATAGTTAAAATTGTGTGCCGAGTGAGGTGTCAGCATGCGATTTATAGTAATTTGAAGGTGTTGCATAAATTATAAATCTAAGGAATAAGTATAGGTTTAGAATTTGTAAAAATGTGTGTAGTTTAAGTTTTGTTTGTATAGAAAGAATAAATAAGTTACAGTAATTTAAAGATGGTGCGTAAATTATAAATTTGTGGTATAAGTATAACTAGCATTTCTAAGGTTTGTGTAGTTTAAGTTTGGTTTGTATAGAAATAATATAAAGTTATCTTCTAACTATCTTTGGAATAATATGCTAACTATTTTTATCTTCTGTGTTTTAAAATTGCAATGTGTTTTTTATAATGTGGATGTCTAAATCTATTTTGTATGTATCTTTTATGGTCTTAAGGACTGAAATAAAGAAATATTGGATTGGATTGAATGACAGATACGTTAGTATTACTGAAGTATTGGTCGGCGCAAAACTGATGCATTGCTGGGGTGTGTCCCGAAAACAGACGCAACTCCAGCAATATGCCCTTTCACATGGGGCAAGCACCTTTTGAAAGGGCCTGCGTCAGTCTTACGTCTGCTGGAGGCAGACGTAAGATATTGACACAGTAGCGTCCTAGAAGTGGCACAGTGAAATCTGATAGATCTGACGCAAAATTATGATTATGAAGGCAGAGAGACCGCCACCGATGGCTGTCGGTGGCAGTCCCTCCGCCATTGTAATGTGGTTTTCCGCCCGTCATATTACGATATCGGGCGGAAGTGTGGCGTTCGGAAAAGACCGACCACCATGGTCCAGATGGGCAGATTCAATCCAAATTCCGATCGGAACAACCGCTAATCCTTGCATTGCAGCGGTGCCTGCCACGTATTGCAGGGATATGTGACCTATCTTTGTTTTGTACTGCACTGGGTGCTGCAGACCCCAGCATCCGCCACAATACAAAACATAGGTAATGCGCTCATCTCAGTAGCGGTCACATCATAATGCGTACTATGGGTCTGTTGCCTTGTAGGCGGGCGGTCCCAAATACGAAACAATGGTGGATGGACTGGACTGACTGTCCGCCATCGTAATCAACCCCTTAGATACCAGTCCTGTTGCACAATTGCAACCCTACCCTCATCAGGGGTTGTGGCTCTTCGGCTGTTTTTTTCACCTCGCCCACCTGGCCAAAATGTAATGCTTCTAGTTTTCGCCAATGTTACCGGCTCTGTAAGCTTTAAAATGCTTAATATACCAAACATTGCTTTACAAATGTGTCCAATAACACTAACCAAATGGTTTTTCATGAATATGGGCCACTTATGTTGGGTCTGCCCAGACCTAATCGTGATCCCAATCAGACCTTGCTCATACATTTTATAGTCCGCAAATTTGGTTTTGAGTCAGTGCATTTCAAGGCAGGTTCACTGTCACCCAGGCCCAATACTCGCCTTGACTTCACAAACTTTGAGCCGAGTTTATAAACTCAGTGCACCCAAACTTTTTCTTTTAATTTTGAACTCTGAGGAGGGTGTTTTTTTGCCTCCTCCTCCTCCCTCTACTTTTCACCAAGGTTCACTTAAACAAAAAATCCATGCAGTTTCATCAAACGATGCCAAACTTTTAAGCAGGGCTTCTAGTTCCAACTGATTACAGGACAGCCCAAGCAATCTGTGGTGTTGTGGCTCGCAAGGACCATACACCATTGTTTGGTTTTCTTGCGGGCGCCCAGATAGTGGCTTAACCGGGTGTCCGGACACCAAGAAGTGAATAAAAGGAGGCCGTTCTAGACGTGGTCAGTTAGTTTGAATCAGCAACTTTTCTGTCCCTGTTATTATTTGCATTCTGGCATCTCCCGACGCAACACAACCCACCAGACAGGAAGCCAAATTTTCAGCTGAAATTGAAAAATATTGAATTTCTGCCACTGGGTGGCATTAGAGATGCTCATGCATCCAGGACAGCCGTCTTTGTTTGCATTAGTAATGTTGCGGAAGGAACTGCATTGCCTGGGAATATACAGAAACAAGATCTTTTGTAGAGTTGTATGTTAAGTTCTTAGAAGGAGCATTTTTTATTTTTTTGTTTTTTGTATATTGTGCATCTGAAAGGCACATGCAACCATGGCAGCTGTCTTTGATTACGTTTGTTATATTTTACCAAATGCTTTCCAAGAATGCCTGCTAGAGGTGCACGTGCATCTGTGGTGGGCATCTTTGAATGTGTTTTAGTTTATTGTAATACATTCCGTTCAAAGATGCCTGTTGTGGATGGGTGTGCATCCATGGCACTCACTTTTAAATGGGATTTACGAAAATGAAACCAAACCAATCAAAGGTCCTCATTGTGCTTGCCTGCATACGCGCACACACTGGTGGCCAAACTTAAATAATCCAAAACTATTTTAAGCTGGCCACATACTGACAGCACAGCAACAAATATTTGTACAAAACAAAAACAAAGGGGGCGGGAGAGATAAGAGTATATTGGGGATGTGGGGGTAAAAGAGAAGGATGGGAAGGAGGAGGGAGCAGGAAGAGAGAGTTGGTGAAAACTCATTTCGTTGCAACGCAAGGTCTGATGTCAGATGATGAAGAACACCTCGTCCAGTCAGAAATAGAGAGGCAGAGATGCGTCTAGGCAGGACAAATACAAGAATAGTAAGGAAAGCCATCTAATTAAGAGCAGAAAGATGAGACAAACAACAAAGCCATCCAATTATGAGCAAGGGGCTTACCCAGAGCTCACTTATATGCAATCTACTGGAAACAGGATAACACTATAATACACCATATTTATATAAATTGTAGAGCAGAAATGCAAAAATAAGGACCTTAGATGTTTGTTGTTTTATCATAAAAATTGTACAGTTTATTACAATATTCACAAGGTTAAAAACATTATTATGCACAGATAAAAGTAAATACAATATCACAATTAAATTAAAAACAATGAATATCAGGAGTCACAGAAAACAAACTGTGACTCCTGATATTCATTGTTTTTAATTTAATTGTGATATTGTATTTACTTTTATCTGTGCATAATAATGTTTTTAACCTTGTGAATATTGTAATAAACTGTACAATTTTTATGATAAAACAACAAACATCTAAGGTCCTTATTTTTGCATTTCTGCTCTACAATTTATATAAATATGGTGTATTATAGTGTTATCCAGAAGATATTTTAATATTGGGGTACAGCTTTTTGGTACACATGATCTATACTAGGGTTCCTAAGTTAGTACATAGCCCAGGGACTTTCCTTGTGTTTTCCTACTCAATCCTCCTTGTCCCTTATCACCACACACAGGAGGCCTCCCTTTCCTTTTCTTACTATCTACTGGAAACAAGCGCTAACCCTGTATGTCGAAAAAACAAAAAATGGGCGCATTGCAACCCTTCTTCATCTGTGCAAGGGAGTAACGATGTTCATGATAGCGATGCACTAGTGCAATATTGCAGGAAGTTGTTGCACAAAGCAAGCAGCAGGAGGGTGTGTGAAGTAGGAAGGAATTCCAATAAATTCCAGGGACCTTATTTATGAAAAGTGACGCATCGCTGCGTGAAAACAGCGATGCGTCACTTTTCACTGCGCACTCCTTGCGACACCAATGATGCGTCATATTTAATGTATGACGCATCATGTCGCAAGGAGTTACAGATACGTCAGTATTTCTGACGTATCTGTATGGCGCAAAAGTGACGCATTGCTGGAGTGTGTCACAAAAGTGACGCAACTCCAGCAATGCGTCCTTTCACATGGGGCAAGCCCCATGTGAAAGGGCCGGCGTCAGTCTTACGCCTGCTGTGAGGCAGGCGCAAGATTTTGACGCAACAGCGTCCTAAAAGTGACGCAGTGAAATCTCATAGATTTCACTGTGTCACTATTACGAGGCTTTTTGCGGGGGAACGCCCCCTCTGCATACATTATACCTGACGCAGGTATAATGTGGCGCAGGGGTTTAAAAAGTGACGCATCTACCTAGATGCGTCACTTTTTAAATATGGCGCAACAAGGCGCATGTTTTACGCCGCCGATGCGTCACAAAAAGTGACGCATCAGCAGCGCAAAACTGACGCAAGGCCTCATAAATGAGGCCCCAGGCAGGTTGTAGAAAGAAAATCTAGGCTTATTTATCAGAAGAAACTCCAGCTACAGTCTTCCAAGGAGAGCCCCAGTGAACTGTCTCTCAAAGTGTAAGCTTTGACAATAAACATTCTTCCAGGTGGAATGAACTAGTCATGGAATCTACCGAAAGCATGGAAATATTTGAAGCAAGATACAGAATGGGAAATACAAATAAACAATCAAACTACATATTACAACAAGGTGCAAGTTTTAAGGCTAGTGCTAAGTTTCGCCTTGATTCCGGCTGATGTAAAAATAATTATCAGCCACCGTTTCCTGTCTGATTATTTGGATCTTGGGGGCCGACGATGGCGGGAAGTCTGCCACCGCCACCGCCATCACCCTGAATATTCCCACCGCCAAATTAGGATGGCGGTGGGAATGGGAAAGGTACAGCAGTGGACGGAAGACCGTCCGCTGTGGTCCCTCAAGGTGGGCCTTTTCAGCCCGCCTTGCGGGACAAGGTACATTAGGGCTATGGTGGCGGTGCCGTGCAGGCACCTCCGAAGGCATTAGGATGCCTGTCTTTTTTGGCGGCGATGCTGTCGCAAAAAGACAGGCAGTGAATGCCTTTGGGGGCCTGTTGCGGGGCCGTGGGATGGTGCTGCACGTGGGGGGTACCTATGGTATCCCACTACATATGCATGTACAAGGTGGCAGGCATCGCACGGTGCCTGTCACATTGTACATACATATGCAAAGCATGTCTTTTTACATTGTGGCTGTGGCTGGTGCTGCCAACCGCCACAATGTAAAAATACAGGATGCGCCGGACAGTGTGGTGGGCGCATCGTAATTTGCCTTGCGGGACCGCCGCACCTATGTCGGGTGGTCCCTTTTGACTATGCGATGGCGGGCGGACTTTGCCCGCATGCCATCGTAATCGGCCCCTTGGCCTCTGTCTGAACTCCCCTCCTCCCTGTCCAGGCACTTCTGCTCAGATTGGCTAATTAGGCAGGAGAGCTGTGAGACCACATGACTGGATGATAAGTTCTAAGCGTCCCAACGGGGCTTCAGTTGAGCAGAACGTCACATTCTCAAACAAAGGTGCCTTTGATCCCCCTGTTCTGATTTCCATTGTGAAAGAACTGCAGTACACAAGGTGTCCTGGATAGCACAGCTTAAGGAAAATGTTGACCTTTGGTGATGGTAAATAGTTGGGATGTTGAACACCAGCAAGGAGGCGGCCCTGAACCAACAGGGCAGTACTCCTAACCAGCACAATGGCGCTCTAATGTCTGTCTAATGACCATTCAACGTCTTGCTGGAAAGAATCAGTAGCCAGGATCTGTGAAATATTGGTTTACCTGACTATTGCTTCTCTGAGACAGAGGACCCGATCACGAGTTTGACGGTGCGGCAGCAGGACCGCCCGCCCCTAAACTTCCAAACCGGCATAAGAACTACTCGCCGTATTAGGACTTTTTTAGTCATTGGCGGGTTGTTCTTTTGGCGTTCCCACAGTGGTGCCTTTAAAATATGTACCGCAATGGTAACGCCAAAGGAAGTTTCAACATGGCAAGGACTATGATGTCCATGCCATGCTGGAAATGGGGGTGCATGCATGTACATCTTGAACCCCCATATGTGCATCCTCATTAAGTAAAGCACAAGGGGGTCTTTCCTCACCGCCACTGTTTTCATGAAGGAAAGACCTCCATTAAAACAGTGGCGGTGAGGAAACCCGTAATATGCATGGCGGCCCAGCCAAACAGTTTACTTTCTCAAGACAGATGCGCCACCACCAGGGAATGGCGGTTTCAAGGCAGGGTCTGCGGTCCCAGGGCGGCACGACCACCAAGGTTGTAATGTGGCAGTCCGAAGACCTGATTCACACAAAAAGTATCCAGGAGTCAAAAACACACTCTAATCACAGACAACCGTTGGCATGACAAAAAAGGGATTGTGAACTAAATATAATTAGATTGAACTAAGGCAACACGTGATACCATATGAACAAATGCACGTGCAACACATACCCAAGGTGAGAATTTTCCCATCAGTTGTCGATCTGTTCCACCACTTTTACATCATTTGGGTTCTCCTTACCCAGGAGTTAGTGTGCACACAGTCACACAAGTTGGAAAAGAGGACTGTGAGAGAAAGAAGACTCTATGCTTTATCTAATGAGTGGTGTCAGTGTGATGTTACAACTAAAAAAAGCAGTGCAAGTGAAATAATTAGTGAAGTGAATAAAATTGGGTGAGACTGAGTAGAAGTGAAGACTTTAATATTTTCTCTCAGCTCCCTAAACATAAAAACAATAGTGAAATAGCAGATTTGACAGGCTATCCGCTCAGCAAGTGGTCAACATGTTTCTGCATACGAGGAAAAGTGCCTCTGAATTCATCAGGACCTAGGTGTTGGTACTGCTGTTAAATATAGTGAACAAAATAGTGATAAAAAGGAATCATATCACCTGTTCGTCAGGTACAGATCCTCCGCCACAATCTAGGAGTAGTCATGTCAATGAGAAAAGAAAGTGAGAAGAAATAAAAAAAATGTGAAAAAATACACTCATCAGTAGTGCTATTTCTGTGATCATGTTGTTGCATTTAGTTAGCATGATATCACTCACCCAGTTTCTGTGGGGATAGCGCCTCACCTCACTTGGCTGCAGCTCAGGTAATTGAGGAGTACCGCTCTGTTATGAAAAGACACACAATTGTAAAAACATTCCACCGTTTATCCCATAGGGAAGTAAAATCCACATTAATGACTAGTATACTGAGACACATAGAATGGTATATAGTGTCGAATAACACGTCTGTTTTGCCTCAGTATTCATAAACTCCCTGTGTTTTTACCCAGGACAGTTGTTATATTCGATCTCTACACATACATATACTCCATTGTTGGGAAAAGACTCTGGTGATCACAAAATATTATACTGCCTGTGCTCAAGAGCGACAAATTATAAATTATTCCAACCACGAGGAGGGGCCGCATAAGTAGCACGCACATAAACAGATATTAGCTTGCTTTTCAACATTTAGTGTCTCCTTCGATTTCAGACAAGAGGCGTCTGAAAAGCTATGTCGGAGTCAGTCGCAAGCATACCAACAGATATTATGATGCTTTTCGGCAATTAGGGACTCCGACGATATCAGGCAAAATGCGTATGAAAAGGCAACAATAGTTTAAAAGAACAGAACCATTAACGGACCCGCCATACAGCTGCCGCGAGCGATACACTGCAACTTCCCGCTGGGAAGGAGCACACTCTAGCCGTGTACGCGTCGCGTATCTAACAAACAAAGACACGCAGTGGAGCAAACTGCTACCGTGCTCACCTATCCGTCGGTGTCTCCAGGCGTTCCTCTGCGCTAGACTGGGGAGGCACCGAGCGGATAGGGCGTGGTCCATTTGAATGCTCGTTTCCTCTTTGCGTGTGCGTAATTGCACACGGAATTCAGGGTCTTGTAGTGTAGATGTTCAAAAATTATGAAAACATAAATAAATTGCCATGTGTACATAATTTTAGTCTGTGCAGGATATTAATTGCACCAAAAACGTTGTGAAGTGTTATAAATTTTATAATATGAATAAAAGGCACTTCGAAGTACAGATATATTCTTATTCGATATAGACAAAAATACCAAATACTCCAGATATACTTGGTCTTATAGTCCAGATGTATGGAAATGTTTGAATGGTTGTATTTCCATAAGACCAATTACTAGCGGGTTCGTCAAGGTTACAAGGATAGTAACGAATTTAGGGAACCCACTCATTGCAGCTCATCTTTACATGCTGGCGGATTCACCAAGGTCCAGAAAACACTCTGCTAGTGACAAATTACAGTGAACCCACTCATTGCAGCACATATCTAGATCATGTGTCGCGCATTTGTACTGCTAATAGAATGAAATAACACAAAATAGAGCCATTTCTAATGTTTTTATGCAATCATGGCTGGTGCATACATTATCGGCAGAGACCAAGAGCCACTGTACTTGGACTTTGGTTAATATTACAACAGTAAGTCCAATGCTAGAATGTTTTATTTAATCGCCATTATTATTAAAGGATGAATGGTGATTTCAACTCTCCTAGCAAGATGTTATTGGTTGAAAGGTTTTACTTCAGTGATATCAGAATTCCATTATAGCGACATCCAAGGTATCGGCTCATTCAGGCCCTCCTTGTCGCTGTTCAGCTTATAGACCCATTTTTGTTCTATTTTAAACAGAAATTTGCTTATATCTGGGCAATGGTCTGGGATGGTTGGCTGTTCTAACACAGTCCATGTAAAATCATTTGGACCGTGTCCTACTTCTAAGAAGTGGGCTGTTAGACGCGTCGCCTGTTTGCGACATCGAACTGTGCTTTTATGTTCACATATGCGAGTTCTTATTTTCCTTGTCATCATGCCCACATATCTTTTTGGGCATGGACAAGTAATGAGATAGATGGTATTCTCACTATTGCAATTTGTGAATTTTCGTTGTTGCCATGGACGAACTGTCCCTATATCAACCACAGTGGACTTGGTTGTTTGTGGACACACAGAACAATTTCCGCAGGGATGGTGTCCTTGTACAGGTGGGAGATCCCATAAGGTCCCAACCTGTCTATTCAGTCTGTTTTTAGGTCTGGTGTGCACCAGCTAATCTTTTATGTTCTGTCCTCTCTTAAAGGCAAAGAGTGGTAAGGGTAATGTGTCCCCGCTGGTATTTAAAATAGACCAATGTTTTTTTATGATCTTCTGGACTTGGTTAGATTTTGTGTGGAAAGTGTTCACAAAAGTCATCCTGTCTGATTTTTCTTTGGGGACAGTTATGTCTAACAGGGCGTCCCGGTTATTATTGGATGCCCTTTTCTTTGATTGGCGTATGATTTTATTCGGGTAGTTTTTTTTCCCGCAGTTGTTCTGACAGTTTTGCCGAATGGGTCTCAATTGCCTCTTTGGTTGAGCAGTTCCTTTTGAGCCAAAGGAACTGGCCAAAGGGTAGGTTGTTCCTGAGTGCTCTTGGGTGACAGCTCTCATAATTGAGGAGCGCATTCCTTGCCATGGGCTTTCTATACAGTTCTGTGGTAAGACCTTCTGTTGTGGCTGATATCATTAGGTCTAAGAATGGTAGCTGGGTCTTACTGCATTCCACCGTAAATTTTAGATAGATGTTACAAGAATTCAACCATTTATGAAAATCCATAAGATCCGTCTCTGAGCCTCTCCAGACCACAAAGATATCATCTATGTATCGCTTCCAAACTCGAAGCAATACATAGTGAGGGTTGTCCTAAGTAAACCTTTCAACCAATAACATCTTGCTACGAGAGTTGAAATCACCATTCATCATTTAATAATAATGGCGATTAAATCAAACACTCTAGCATTGGACTTACTGTTGTAATATTAACCAAAGTCCAAGTACAGTGGCTCTTGGTCTCTGCCGATAATGTATGCACCAGCCATGATTGCATAAAAACATTAGAAATGGCTCTATTTTGTGTTTTTCATTCTATCATCAGTACAAATGTGCGACACATGATCTAGAGATGTGCTGCAATGAGTGGGTTCACTGTAATTTGTCACTAGCAGAGTGTTTTCTGGACCTTGGTGAATCCGCCAGCATGTAAAGATGAGCTGCAATGAGTGGGTTCCCTAAATTTGTTACTATCCTTGTAACCTTGATGAACCCACTAGTAATTGGTCTTATGGAAATACAACCATTCAAACATTTTCATACATCTGGACTATAAGACCAGGTATATCTGGAGTATTTGGTATTTTTGTCTATATCGAATAAGAATATATCTGTACTTCGAAGTGCCTTTTATTCATGTTATAAAATTTATAACACTTCACAACGTTTTTGGTGCAATTATTATCCTGCACAGACTAAAATTATGTACACATGGCAATTTATTTATGTTTTCATAATTTTTGAACATCTACACTACAAGACCCAGAATTCCGTGTGCAATTACGCACACGCAAAGAGGAAACGAGCGTTCAAATGGACCACGCCCTATCCGCTCGGTGCCTCCCCAGTCTAGCGCAGAGGAACGCCCGGAGACACCGACGGATAGGTGAGCACGGTAGCAGTATGTTCCACTGCGTGTGTTTGTTTGTTAGATACGCGACGCGTACACGGCTGGAGTGTGCTCCTTCCCAGCGGGAATTTGCAGTGTATCGCTCGCGGCAGCAGTATGGCGGGTCCGTTAATGGTTCCGTTCTTTTAAACTATTGTTGCCTTTTCATACGCATTTTGCCTGGTATCGTTGGAGTCACTATACTAGTCATTAATGTGGATTTTACTTCCCTATGGGATAAACGGTGGAATGTTTTTACAATTGTGTGTCTTTTCATAACAGAGCGGTGCTCCTCAATTACCTGAGCTGCAGCCAGGTGAGGTGAGGTGCTATCCCCACAGAAACTGGGTGAGTGATATCATGCTAACTAAATGCAACGACATGATCACAGAAATACCACTACTGATGAGTGTATTTTTTAAAAAAATGTTTATTTCTTCTCACTTTCTTTTCTCGTTGACATGACTACTCTTAGATTGTGGCGGAGGATCTGTACCTGACGAACAGGTGATATGATTCCTTTTTATCACTATTTTGTTCACTATATTTAACAGCAGTAGCAACACCTAGGTCCTGATGAATGCAGAGGCACTTCTCCTCGTATGCAGAAACATGTTGACCACTCGCTGAGCGGATATTCTGTCAAATCTGCTATCTCACTATTGTTTTTATGTTTAGGGAGCTGAGAGAAAATATTAAAGCCTTCACTTCTACTCAGTCTCACCCAATTTTATTCACTTCACTAATTATTTCACTTGCACTGCTTTTTTCAGTTGTAACATCACACTGGCACCACTCATTAGATAAAGCGTAGAGTCTTCTTACTCTCACAGTCCTCTTTTCCAACTTGTGTGACTGTGTGCACACTAACTCCTGGGTAAGGAGAACCCAAATGATGTAAAAGTGGTGGAACAGATCGACAACTGATGGGAAAATTCTCACCTTGGGTATGTGTCGCACGTGCATTTGTTCATATGGTATCACGTGTTGCCTTAGTTCAATCTAATTATATTTAGTTCACAATCCCTTTTTTGTCATGCCAACGGTTGTCTGTGATTAGAGTGTGTTTTTGACTCCTGGATACTTTTTGTGTGAATCAGGTTATTGTGAGGGGCGTGTATCCAGTGTGGAGTCGTTAAACTAGCACTTGGACCCTCTTCTAAGTAGTGTGTGTTATGGCAGTCCAGAGACCACCACCGCCGCACCACCACGAATCTGGCATTCCGAAGACCGCCAGACTCGTAATTAGGCCCTAAGTCACTTAAGTCTGAAGTGTGCAGGCTGTGGGGGGATGCTGAAATCCACTTTGAGTTCCAATAGAGTAAAATAACTGCTAAGTTTCTGATTTAGATATTCGGTTCTTAGACCCAGAAGGCAGTGGCTTATCACCTTAAGGAATGTGCTTCCTTTACGGATCAGCATTTTTTAATTCAGAGACATGGGACATAGTAAAGGAACAAGCCAGCAAATAGGGGACATGCCAAGTGAAAAAAGATAAAAATTGCTATTATCAATTTTGAAGAACGAGAAAGCAGAATGTCGAGAATCAAGGGACTAGGGCCACAAATCTTTTCTCTGAAAGGATATATCAGCCTAAATGGTAAATCCAATGGAGGGTTGAAAGAGGGCATACAGAGGCTTGGGCATGGGCAGGTTCACAAATGCACAACAACTTCACTGATGGGCTGCCAAAGCAGTCCAGTTCCAACCTGTCCTGAGGAAGGCATCCCAAAGATGGATAGGAACTGAAACTCACAATGTATTCATAAGATGCAGCCTCTTCATATGTGAAGCATAGCTTTTATCCGTTATAAACTCAATGTTGTTCAGTCATGCCTTATACTACTATACAAAATTAGAATAATGACACAATATCAATGCACACAATATCGATTCCCAAAAATATTGGAAAATAAATATTGTTCACAAAAATTTCCACATCCTATACTTAACTAAGAAAAACACAGATATCGACAACAAAAATATCACTGTCATCATTATAGGTTTTTACCAATATCGATAACAAAAATATTGCAACAAAAGCATTGTACCCTTTATATAAACATAAACATATATTAAAAGCAAACTTAACTAAATACATATTAAACATTATAGACTAAACATTAATTAGTCTTCAACATAAAGGGATATAACTGCAAAAAAAAATCAAACCTATAGAAAACTAACCAATAAAAACTAACCACAAACAAACTTAATTTAAAGTCACACAAGCAATTACAACAACATTAAAAAAGGGACACAAATTTTAACAACTTACGTGAAAAGCTACAAAAACTGGGCGAAGAGAAGACTGCTGCATTTTAGAAACAGATCTGAAAACGGAAGTAGAGATATATATATATACAACTACCTTGCAAAGTAAGTAAAACATATATTTAAGCTAAAACATAAAAGTAATTAAAGTTAAACTGACAAATAACAAAACACTCTGTTACTTCTATTTCTTTATATTTAGTTACTACAAAAAAAATTACAACAGCATTGAGAAACAAGAAACTGCTAATCTACATAGAAACAAAACCATACATACCTGGAAAAAGACATACCAAAAGTAAGTAAAGTAAAATTATTAGTAAATAGGAAAGCTAGCTTAAACAGTTATAAATAAAACCTAACTAACTCAGCTCTCCATCTATCAACAAACAAACATATAATATGACAGTAATGCACTTGTTTTAAACCAACAGAAAAGAAATCCCCTGCTCCACATTACAACAAACCTACAAAGAAAACCTACAAAGAAAGTCTGCATCATCGATCAAGAACATACATGTAAGTATAAAACAGAAAAGTGATTCATAATTTTGTATGTGATTAACAAATGCTGTATACCTTTAACAACTGTAATAATTTATATTATTATATTATTTTTAGACATAATGACAGAAAGAAAAAGGTACATAACATCACAAAAGGAAGGCAATTATTATCTCATATGGGCTACACTTACCACCAAGAAAGTACTACAATGGAAACTGTCAATTGGAAATGTACTAAGAGTCTTATTATCAGTTTGGCGGTCCGACTGACGTAGGACTGCATCCACCCCTGCCAGCAGCCCATGGCGCTGGCGGTCAAAAGACCACCGTATTACAAGTTGAGCATGGAGCCAGCGGTGTGGAAGCGGGGACCTTGTATTTTTCACTAATATATCAATGCCTTTCTGACCATTTTGACTACTGTCATATGTTCACATATACATGATATATGTGGAAAATATCATATACCCATTATCAGGGTTCAGCCCATATGTGGGCAGCCCTGGCAAAGAGTATATGGGTTGAAAAGGACTCACCTGAAGATTGCCGCAAACAGGGTCGTAATCCTCTGGGTAAAAATCCTGCTGTGAAAAGGGACCCAGAGAAAGGGATTGAGGTTGGAATCTGCCTGGAAGAAGAAGAAAGGGGTGAGTATACACCCCAAATCCTTCGTCCCCGCCGCCTTTAAGCAGGCAGTCGGACCGCCGCAGTCCGATCTTGGATCAGGCAGCTCGTAGAGCTGTATGTTAAGTTATAAAAAGAAGCATTTTTTATTTTGTAGTTTTTTTGTGTATTGTGCATCTGAAATGCACATGCATTCATGGCAGTTGTACACCTGTGATGTATTACGAAATGCTTTCCAAGAATGCCTGTCAGAGGTGCATGTGCATCTGTGGTGGGCATCTTTGAATGTCTTTTGGTTTATTTTAATACATTCCGTTCAAAGATGTCTGTTGTGGATGGGTGTGCATCCATGGCACTCACTTATAAATGGGATTTACGAAAATAAAACCAAACCAATCAAAGGTCCTCACTGTGCATGCCTGTGCATCTCCCCTGTACCAACCTATGGCGGTTGCCTTTCCTCTATGCAAACCCGGCGGTCTGCTGGTGGTCTTGGCGGTCCAGTGGCGGCCTTCGCAAAACCGATCTACCCAATTATAATATGGTGATAGGCAGCTGCGGTCCGAGGTAAAAGCGGTGGGCCGGTTGGGCAATGTAGGGGGGATTTCGAGGGACAATGCAGAGGGAAAATTAAATATTTATTTTATTTTCCCTCAGCATCGTCCCTCGAAATACCCCCAGCACGGCCCCATCGCTGTTACCTGCTGGATGTATGATGATCCAATGCGTACCATCACAACGCGGTGTTACATCACGGTTTGACAACGCAAGTCATTACATCGACTTGCGCTGGAGGGCGCTGGACTTAGGAATAGTGTGAATTACTATTCCAACTCCAGTCTACGTACAGTAGGGAAGGTGTTGGAATAGTAATTCACACTATTCCTTAGTCTAGAGCGCAATCCAGTGCAAGTCAATGTAACGACTTGTGTTGTTAAAACCACGATGTAACCATACCACGTTGTAATGGTTTCGCAGCAAAGGATGTTTCCCTCACCGGCACGGACCGGGGCTGGTGGTAGGAAAGCTGAGCTCATATTAAGGCCCTAAATATTACTTTGATGTTTGTTATGCACAAACGATAATGCATTTAATATTAGGGAACACAACCAACCCCAAATGTTAGGCCTAGATCATGATGTCAAGCGGTCGGTTCAGCGACAAGCCATCGGTGGCGGTCCGACCTCTGACATCTCTTCAGTCCCACTGTCGTATTATGATACTGGTGGTCGGACCCTAATCTGTCAGACGCATGACCCCTGGCTCCACCAAGATCATAGAGCCCGATAATGCAGAGGTCGGTGCAGCATCCTACAATAGCAGCGGTGCAGAGGCAGGCACCGCTGTCGGGATTATGATATCTCTTTCCAACAGCCTTTTTTATTGCGGGAACCCCGCCATGAAAAGGTTGTTGGAAATGGATATGGGGGGACCTAAATAGGACCCCGTGCCATCGTAGGCCACTGAAAAGTGGCAGTGGGAGCACATGTAGTGTCCCACTCACCTCCGTGCACCATTTGCTATGCACGACATGGTGCATGGCACACAGTGCACGGATGTGATGAAGGTGCTGCACAGTGGTGGCATCTGCTGCAGCCCTTCTAAATGACCGAGTCATGCCGCTGCGGTGGTTTCTGGACCACCGCCACAGCAGGCTGGCGGCAATACCGCCTAAGTCATATCAGACCCTAAAATAGTCATAGGCACAATACATACTCCAAGCACAACATAATAACTTTTTCTTTTTCTTTATAAAATAAAAAAAATAATTACTTCAAACACACTAGTACAAAATAATGTATATATTTAACATGAAACAGTAACATATAAAAAATGTTTCTATTAAACAAAAATATATTCAATTATACATTTATTATTTTACTAACATGAAACAAATGTTAGTAAAATAATAAACATAAAATATGCATAAAGAAAAATAATTTACATTTAAAATAAAACAATTTTTAACAAGCAACTTAAAATATTTCCAATGTAAAAGCAAAACAAATATAATACACTTAGTTTTATGAGAGTATATTGATCAATTTTATGTATTAAAATAAATTATATACATTTTAAATAAATACTTACATTTTCCAATTCTTTAAATTAACTAATAATTCTTATAACATTTAAATAAATACACAATTATATAATACCAATTTTGTAACAATTCCATTGTCACAAACGTGTGCTTTGCAGAGAATCTTAAAAATGCTTCATAACTACTTAAAACATCTTTTGATTTCCCTTTGGGTAGACCTTTTTCATATGCCATTCATGATTGAAGACCCTTTTAGTGTTCTCATGACACATGTTTCCTTATCTTTAAAGGATCTAAAAAACATCTAAAATAAGTATTTCCCTGTTTCTGTATTCCTTCATCAATCTGCTCCATTCCAGAACTATTTGTGTGCTTCATCTTCAGTTGTACTGAATACATTTCTCTTTCTGCTTTGAGTTCTTGCTTCGATCACCCGGAGCACTTGGTCTAATTGGATGGGGAAGCTTTTTCTCTCGTCGTCTCTTTTCAGACCACAAACCCAAAGTGAGGCCCAAGTATCAAAGCTTTCTAAATGGCTATCCATAACTTCAGGAAAAATCTTCTAGCGGCCGTTACAGGACGCAAGGATTTGATCCCAGAATCCTGACAAAAACAACAAAGAGAACATAAGGGGCAGGGGTGAGTACACCCTTACCTCCAGCTCCAAATGGGCAAGCCCCAAAGTAACCCCGTGAATTAAATACAATGCATATTTTTCACTGGGATTCACAGATCCTTGGGCTGAGTTCGCGGCCACAGCACGGTCTCCCAGATATATGAATCGTGACTGAGGGCTCTGAACCCGGCACAAGCTTATGGACAAGGGATTGCAAACCCACAGCAATCTTCTTGGACCCGTGTTGGTCCATATGCAGGTTCCACAAATCCAAAACTTGGTTTTCGGACCCCATAAAAGTATAACACAGGTCCAGGAGTAAAGGTTTACGAAGCCTGTGAAAAGATCTGCAAATCATGAAAAAAAGTCTATGGGTCTGACTTCTGCGGGGAATAGGGCCTGGCCAAAGGCCTAGCACTGCAGCCAGACTCTGCTGTGCATGGTCGAAAGCTGGGCTGTAAATATGAGGTTGAGCGCAAGAAACAGTCGGATGTGGTGTATTATCGAGAAATACCAGACATTCGCGGGAAAAACAAAGATTAAAGTGAAGTTATGGTTAGGTTTGGTTATAAGACCTTGACATGAGTTTAAAAAAGCCTCGTAAAGTTACCGAAAAAAAATACTAGGTGCAGTTATGGTTACAAAGCAAAATGTATAAATGACTGAAATTTGCAAGTTATGGTTGGGTAAACTAATCATAACTTGTGCCCCGTCATGCACTGCTTAAGCCCTTAAGCCCACGAGTGAGCAAAGACGCCCCTTCCCTCCCTCAACAATGGTAATAAATAACATATTATGCCATGCACGTATGGATATAAGATTTATGCTATGATATATTTTCAGGTGTATATGTTTTTAAAAATGTATTAAACCTAAACCAAATGGATATAGTGACAATTAAAAGAATTGTTTCATGTGTAAATTAATTGTTGCATTAACTATGTGAGGTAGTAAAAAGTTTTTCTCATCACCTTTGCTGTAGTGTCGAAATAAACTCAAATGTGACCTTTGCACTATAGTAGTAAAAGTGTGGATGCAGTTTATTAATACACGTGCATTGATAACATTATTGGGACATATTTATTTTCACCTCTTTAATGGATGGTTCAATCCCTTAACATTGAGGGAAATGACTTGAAAGTTACTCTGATCTAGTCCAGCATTATGTACAGCTTCCAAAAGATGGAAAGACGAGAGATAAGAAGAAATAGAGACAACAGACTCCCTCAATAAACACAAACTGGTCAAACACTACCCCTAAAGGCCCCGCACTCTCTCTCCCCCAGATAAATCACAATAAACACCTAAGCATATTACCTTGAATTACCACTACTTTCATCACTTTTGAACGCATTCTTACATTGGAACAGATTATTTTTATTTATTTTAATTTTAATTTTTAGTTTATTAGAAGGAACAAACAGAGAAAACAGCGGCAATCCCGCACATCGTCCCACGCAGGGGGCATAAGTATAGGCAGTTAGCAATGGTATTGAGCAACAGCAGGCTGCCATCGAGCAGAACAGGAGGGCAGAGCCACAGGACCAAGAAGCAGTTTAGTTGCGAGCACAGTTCAAAGGGTCCATCGAGTCAGCCAAGCAGCTGTAGGAGTAGCAGCCGCCTGTGCACATATCCTATCATGTCCAGCTACGGTAGGCCTTAGCATCTGTGTGGGTGCCTCTAACAATGAATTAACAAAAGACAATACCCTCCCCCCCACCCCTCCAACCCCCCCGCAGTGGTGGTGACAACAACATTCATCAAGCATTCAATGTGTTTGCCCTATTAGACCTGAAATAGATGGAGCGCGCGTATGAAGGATGGACAACCTGCAGATGGTAAACCTTTTGAAAGAAAACGGACCAAGGGGCCCCAGCGGAATTGGAAGTTTTTGAAGTTACCCAGGAAGATGTCCGCCACTCGTTCCATGCTAAGTAGTTTCCACAGTTTTGCGTGCCAGAGGGAAATCGCCGGAGCCTCCGGCTTTTTCCAGGCTGAGGCCAAGGTAAGTTTGGCGGCTCCAAGACAGAGCCATAGGATTTGTTTATCTGCACGTGTCTGATGTTCGAGAACGGGGTCTCGGAGGCCCAATAGCACATAGGCTATAGAGTCCTCCACCGGGTAGCCGAGGATCTCCTTAATATGGGAAAGGATCTCTCCCCAGTATGGTTGAATAATCGGGCAATCCCACCAAATATGGCGGAAGTCCCCTAGCAAACCGCAGCCTCTCCAACATCTGTCAGAAGTCGTCGGGAATATTCGATGGAGCTTGGCCGGGTACAAGTACCAGTCCATGAGCGTCTTAAGGTGGGCCTCTCTCAAGTCCAACGAGTGGTTATGTGCAGCAATATCGCGCCATAGAGCCGACCACTCCTTGTCCGAGATGTCCCGTCCCAGGAGCTCCTCCCATTGCCCCATATAGCGGGGGCGAGGCGATACTGATGAGGTAAGCAGTAGCTGATAAAGAAAGGAAACAGCACCTTTCATGGCCGAAGTCCGGAGAATGAAAGCCTCAAAGGGCGAGGGAGGTCTCGTAGCTGCATCGAGGACCCTAGGCGCCGTGGCCCAATGAAGCATCTGAACATGGTGGTATCGTTCTGACGAAGGGAATCCATAATCCCTCATGCAATTATCGAAGGTGAGTGGAGTATCACCGTGGAATAGATGGGTTAAAGCTCTACATCCCCCCTCTCTCCATACTTTAAAGGGGCCCTCCTGCAGCGCTGGTGGAAATTCCGGGTTAAAATGTATAGGTGTGAATGGTGACGGAAAGGTAGTCCAACGGTCATCAGTGGCTAACTTGTCCCAGACCTTTAAGGTGCTACTGGTGGGAGTACTAATGTAGGCGTTCTGGGGCCTGTCGTTCTTGGGTTTCCAGGCCAGATCCCAGATTGATCTGCCTGCGATACTCCTATCCATGTGTAGCCAGTGTTTCTCCGATGTTTGTTGGGACCATTCCACCAGTACCCGTAGTTGTGCCGCCTTGTTGTACAAATGCATGTCAGGGAGACCCACTCCTCCCTCCCCCGCGGCCGCCTCAAAATTGCGAAAGAGAACCGCGCTCGACCCCCCTGCCAGATGAACCGGAGCATCTGGGTTTTAAGGCGTCGAAAAAAGTCTATGTCCAGAGGAATGGGGAGCGTCTGGAAGAGGTACAAGTATTTGGGGAAGAGGACCATCTTGATGGCATGAATTCTGCCCAGCCACGAAATGTATTTAGGCTTCCACCTATCTAAGTCCGCCAAGGTCTTTGCCAGCAGTGGTGGAAAGTTCGCGGAGTATAATTTCCCTATCTTGGAGGTCAAGCGGACTCCCAGATACACGATGGAGCTGGAGGCCCAGGCTAACGGAGTGAGAGACCGCATTTGTTCCACCTCCGCAGGAGAAAGCGTGAGGTTTAGGACATATGACTTGTCATAATTGACCTTAAAGCCAGCCACCTCCTCAAAGCGCGAAAGCACCTCCTGGACATGTGGGAGGGAGTGTGCAGGATCCATAATAGAGAGTAGCACATCATCCGCAAATAGGGAAATTTTGTGCTGTTCCCCAGTAAAGGGAAGGCCCCGTATTTCCTTGCGTTCCCGTACTGCTAACGCTAACGGTTCGATGCTCAGGGCAAAGAGCAGGGGGGAAAGAGGACAGCCCTGCCTAGTGCCGCGTGAGTGCGAGAAAAACACAGAAAGATGACCGTTCACCGACACTCTAGAGCGGGGGTTGTTGTAATTTGCTTTCACCATTGAAAGGAACTTTTCCGAAAAACCAAAAGCAGCTAAAATATGGAACAAAAAGCCCCAATTCACACCATCGAAAGCTTTCTCAGCATCGAGGCCTACTAGAACTGCCGGGATCCGGAATCTATTGGCTTTCTCTATTAAGTGGACAACTAACCTAGTGTTGTCATGGGTTTGACGGCCTTTAATGAATCCAGATTGATCCGGATGTATAAGAGCCGGCATCAGATCTTGGAGCCTATTAGCAATAATTGAGGAGTACAGCTTGGCGTCGACGTTGAGGAGGGCTATCGGGCGATACGAAGAGCACTGAGTGGGGTCCTTCCCAGGTTTGGGTATAATTGAAATGACGGCCTCAGCTAGTGAGCCAGAAGTGGTGCCAGCTTCAGCCATGTCATTAAAAAGGGAGACCAGAAAGTCGCACACTTCAGTGGCAAACGTCTTATAGAAGAGGGCAGTGTAGCCATCCAGCCCCGGGGCTTTATGCAGTTTCAGGAGTTTAATGGCATCAAGCACTTAGTCGCGAGTGAACGGAGCAGCCAAGAGTTCGTTCCATTCTTTAGAAACCTGCGGTATGGGCAGACCCCGTAGATATTCCCGCTGGGTGTCAGAATCAAGCGTGTCTCCCGTATAGAATTCTGCGTAGAAGCGGCCAAAAAGGTCTGCCTTAATCTCATCTCGATGCTGCGGCTCTCCAATCGAGTCCTGGATCCCTCCTATATAATCCCGTTCCCTCTTTTCTCCAAGTTGACGAGCCAGGTGTCTCCCCACCTTATTCCCTTGGGAGTATGAAAGGTGTCGTAATCTCAGCAAGGTGAACTCTGCTCTATTGTTGTAATGGGCCCTCAATTTCCCCCTAACCGCCGTCAAAGGGCGGAGGGTCAACCTAGATGGATTCATTTTGTACGCCTGCTCAAGGGCTGCCAATTCCGATTCCAACTCCTCACGTTCCTTTCGGCGCATCTTGTTGAGATTAGAATTAAGGGCCAAGCAGGCGCCCCTGATTGACGCCTTGAAGGCGTCCCACGTGGTGATATGGACTTGTCGGACACAGGGTTGAGCTAAAAAAACTCCCTAATAGCCTTCCGTAATTCTTTGCATGATGTGTCATCCCTAACTACGGCTGCCGGGAAGTACCACTTACGGAGTCCGTCACCCACCGGCGACCAGCGAAGTCCAAGCACGAGTAAACTATGGTCGGACACAGATAGTGGGAATATACTAGAGTCGCGGACATCTCCCCTGAGGGCCTGACTCAGGAAAATGTAATCTAGGCGGGAATAGGAATGGTGGACATGGGAGAAGAAGGTGTAATCTCGGGACAGGGGGTGCATGGAGCGCCATCCATCGATTAAGCCCAGGTCACCAATAAGCTGCTGTGTCTCAGCAGAGAACAACCCTGCATCAGCCCTTTGGGTGCCGGAGCTATCCATCTCCCTACTCCACACCAAGTTAAAGTCCCCCAGCAGAAACAAGTGCCCCTCAACAAAGTCATCTATCTTGCGCAGCAGGCCCTGGAAAAAGCTGTTTTGTCCCGTATTGGGAGCATACACCACTACGAAGGTGCTCAGTCTGCCATGGACCAGACCCTTCACCATCAGCCAACGGCCCTCTTTGTCGCTGCTCACATCCATAGGCTGAAAATGAAGGGCCGCCCGGAAGAGAAGAGCCACCCCCCTGTGTTTTGTGGAGGCAGAACATCTATAAATAAGAGGAAAAAGCTTGTGCCGGAGGCGCAGTTCATCTTTACGCGCCAAGTGTGTCTCCTGGAGACCCACTATATCGAATTGGTGGTCATTCACATACTTCCACACCTTCTGACGTTTTTGCGGGGAATTCAGGCCCTTGACATTCCATGTCCCAATACTAATAGGCATCATGAGGCAACAATCCCGCTACTGCTATTGCCGCACCACCCCGTCCCACCCCTCCACATCCATCCCCGATGACCGTAGGTAATACAGTAAAAGAACAACCTGCAGTAGTGTCCAAGAGCAAGAGAATACTGGCCAAATCATGTCTCAACATTCCCCCATCATACCAGGGACCCCCACCAAGCAATCCCACATACCATTCACTCTCCCCGCTCTCCTGCAAGGATAGAGTCCTCCCAAATAACCAGCCCAAACCCTCAAATTTAGAGAATAGACTCCTAGAGTCCCAGAAGCCAGACGTAGATTGTCCTGAGACACCACATGCACATACCATAGAACAAAAAACGCAGTCATCCACACACACCTGTCACCACCACTACCCCCTGTTCCCCCCTTCCCCTTCAACAAACCCCTTCAACACCACCCCCCCCAAAGGACAATATGAAGCAGCAAACTGAAAAAGGAAAACAAGGAGGAGCAATGTATTTAACAGTCCTGGTGCATAGAAGTTTGTGGATTCCTCCAGGGGTAGAGGATGGGGCACCACATGGTGTTCCCCAAAGGCCACGGACCGGGGTGTCTTCCCAAAAAGTACAAATTTACCCACGGTACCTGAAGATATGAGTCCCTCCGGCACCAAGCTACCTTCATTTCAGGGCTCAAGCCGCCCTGGAGCTATGCTGTGAGGCCGCCTCCGTCACTGAGGCCACGGAGGCCAGCGCTGCCCCCCTTTCCTGTAAACTGGTCGTACGATCTGGTCATCTCCGATCTGTCTCTTGTCCCACTCTCTGCCATGAGGGGGACCGCCGTCTTCTCCGTGCCGGGGAGCTTCCGCCCTCAGGGGAGGGGGCCGTGTTGTCGAGGCCCAGGTGGTCCTTTGCCACCTGAAGAGATCGGATCTGTGCCAGTCTATTCTGCCATCTGGAAATGATGCGGAAGGGGTGGCCCCAGGAATAGGAAATATTGTGCTCCCGCAGATAGGTGGTCACAGGCCGAAACTCACGCCGCTTTTGGAGTATCGAGGCTGCTAAGTCCTGGTACAGTTGAGGGTGGTGATCCCGGAACTGCAACAATGGGGATTCCCGTGCCTTTCGGAGAATGCGTTCCTTCAGCTGAAAGTCTCGGACGCAGGCCAAAATGTCGGGTGGAGGACCCCCTCCACGTCTAGGCAAGCCGATCCTATGAACTATGTCCATCTTAATAGCTTGGAGATCCTCATCATCCAGGATTTGCAAAAAGAGAGCGAGAACACAGCCTCGTAGATCACCAGCTTCCCTGCCCCAGGGCACTGCACGTATGCGGATGTTGTTCCGGCGGGAACGATTCTCCAAATCCTCCGCATGTGCCTGGAGGTCCAAGTTCTGCTCCGTGAGCCGAATCACATCTTGCTATAATTGATGAACATCATTCGCCACACTAAGATCGTGATCCTCCAGAGTAGCCACCCTCTCTCCGATACCATCCACGTCCCTCCTCACCTCGCGGAGGTCCGAAGCCAGTTGGGAACGGAGTTCTGATATGTCCTCCGTAATAGAAGCAAAGAGCTCCATCATAAAAGCTTTGGTCGCGGGAGCCTCATCGTCTTTTGGCTTGGGCGAAACACTAGGCCCGGGGGACGCCGCTTGCTGGGATCCCCGAGAAGGGCCATCTTTACCGGGCTTCCCCTTACGTTGTGTGGAGGACATTGCGACGCCTTTGCTCGCTCGTGTATTCAGGGCGAGGGATCTCCGTTCACCACCACTGGTACGATATAAGCCCAGCTTCAGCCCGTCACTGTTCAAGTCCTAGCCCAGAAGTCAGAGGCCCGTACCAGCAGTCCTCCGGCAGAGATCATGCTCCCCACGTGGGATATGGCGGAACTCACTCCAACCGCCGCCGTTGATTGCTCAGCGGGCTTCACCCCTCAGGCCCATTCCAGTCTATGCTTCTCGACAGGCAGGGTGGCTCCGAATGACAGGCCTCTAGGGGATCCCCTCGGCTTCAGGGGGCCACCGCAGAGTTGTAGTGACGGGCAAGACCTCCTGTCGTCCCGCAGGAGCTATGTGTGGTCACCCACCAGTGTAGCCTAATGGCGGTTCCCCGCCGCTGCGTGATCCATCAACCGGGGACGGGGGAGGCGGCACATCCGTACTCTCGGGTGTTCCTAGCTGGTCCCGCGGTCTCGGCAGCCCACAGTGGCAATGCTGATCCACCGGCAAATTTAGCTCACGGGCCACAGATGGGGGAGATGTGCCGCGCGGCAACGGCCCATGTCGGCTCTGCAGAGCGTCGTGCTTGGCCTGTCCCGTGGGCGACGATTCAGCCAACCGACAGCGCTCCACCGGTCCGGGGGCTCCCTCTGCGATCTCTGGGCGAAGGGGAAACACAGCACCAGTCAAGCCGGGAGCACCTCGGTAACCGGCCCACCGATGGCGCCCGCCCTTCGTGCTGCAGCGCCGGAAGTCCGGCTCCTTCCCTCACTCGAGGCCGGGGATCTCTAGGCCGCACTCCGCCGCGGCGCACGTGGTATCATATCGCCTTCACCACACCTCCAGGGGCCAAAACTTCGTGACCGGATTGTGCTCCCTGGCAGCGGGACTCACACCAGGCAGGAGGGCGTCGGTAGCTCGCTGCTCCAGGAGTTAAAACAAAGCTAAGCAGATTTCGGCGCCGGAGGGACTGCACCACACGTCTTACTCCGGCGCCATATTGGCCACGCCGGAACAGATTTTTTAAACTTGAGGAACCGCTCTATATTAAAATAATACGCTAATCTTTCAATGCCATACAAAAAGACAGCATTAACCGAGGGTATGAAAATTAGATATGATCAAGTATATAAAAGCTGGCGAGTGAAAAGCAGTGCGGCCACTTAATAAAATACCCACCCCAGATTGAGAGCAGTTAGCCAAGAATGATTGGAGAGATTCAGAGTCTGTAAACGCATGATTGTCTCCTTTGTGTGTGAACATCATTCTGATAGCCAGAAACCGGCCCTAGGATGCTTGATTCCGGTACAGTGAAGACATGGCTTCGCAGTTCGGGATGGACTGTTCCCATGAGGCACAGGGTCAAGACTGATTTGCATATGGCCATGTCTGAACTGGGGTGGCTTGGTGAGCAATATAATGATGGATTAAACCCAGATCTGTGACTGGGGGTGAATGTTTTGCCAATGTGCAACATTCAGTCCATCAGCTTGTGTGTTTTGCTGTCCAACCTATGTGGAAAGGGTATGCCCAGACGTGAGTCCCGTGCTCACTATGCCACTGGAGTCAAGCTATCCTGGCTGATGATGGCTGATAGCCAGAAACCGGTCTTAGGAAGCTTGATTCCGGACCAGGGAAGACATGGCTTACAGTTCGGGCTGGACTGTTCCCATGAGGCACAGGGTCAAGACTGATTTGCATATGGTCATGTCTGAACTGGGGTGCCGTGGTGAGCAAAATAACGATGGATTAAACCCAGATCTGTGACTGGGGGTGAAAGTTTTGCCAATGTGCAACATTCCGTCCATCATCTTGTGTGTTTTGCTGTTCGCCCTATGTGGGAAGGGTATGCCCAGACGTGAGTCCCGTGCTCACTATGCCACTGGAGTCAAGCTATCATGGCTGATGATGGCTGATAGCCAGAAACCGGTCTTAGGAAGCTTGATTCCGGACCAGGGAAGACATGGCTTACAGTTCGGGCTGGACTGTTCCCATGAGGCACAGGGTCAAGACTGATTTGCATATGGCCATGTCTGAACTGGGGTGGCTTGGTGAGCAATATAAAGATGGATTAAACCCAGATCTGTGACTGGGGGTGAATGTTTTGCCAATGTGCAACATTCCGTCCATCAGCTTGTGTGTTTTGCTGTTCACCCTATGTGGAAAGGGTATGTCCAGGCGTGGGTCCCGTGCTCACTATGCCACTGGAGTCAAACTATCCTGGCTGATGACAGCTGATAGCCATAAACCGGTCCTAGGATGCTTGATTCCGGTCCAGGGAAGACATGGCTTGGCAGTTAGGGCTGGACTGTTCCCATGAGGCACAGGGTCAAGACTGATTTGCATATGGTCATGTCTGAACTGGGGTGGCGTGTTGAGCAAAATAATGACGGATTAAACCCAGATCTGTGACTGGGGGTGAAAGTTTTGCCAATGTGCAACATTCCGTCCATCATCTTGTGTGTTTTGCTGTTCGCCCTATGTGGGAAGGGTATGCCCAGACGTGAGTCCTGTGCTCACTACGCCACTGGAGTCAAGCTATCCTGGCTGATGATGGCTGATAGCCAGAAACCGGTCCTAGGATGCTTGATTCCGGTACAGGGAAGACATGGCTTGGCAGTTCGGGATGGACTGTTCCCATGAGGCACAGGGTCAAGACTGATTTGCATATGGCCATGTCTGAACTGGGGTGGCGTGGTGAGCAATATAACGATGGATTAAACCCAGATCTATGACTGGGGGTGAATGTTTTGCCAACGTGCAACATTCCGTCCATCATCTTGTGTGTTTTGCTGTTCGCCCTATGTGGGAAGGGTATGCCCAGAAGTGGGTCCAGTGCTCACTATGCCACTGGAGTCAAGCTATTCTGGCTGATGACGGCTGATAGCCAGAAACCGGTCCTAGGATGCTTGATTCCGGTACAGGGAAGACATGGCTTGGCAATTCGGGATGGACTGTTCCCATGAGGCACAGGGTCAAGACTGATTTGCATATGTGCATGTCGGAACTGGGGTGGCGTGGTGAGCAATATAACGATGGATTAAACCCAGATCTGTGACTGGGGGTGAATGTTTTTCCAATGTGCAACATTCCGTCCATCATCTTGTGTGTTTTGCTGTTCGCCCTATGTGGAAAGGGTATGCCCAGGCGTGGGTCTCGTGCTCACTATGCCACTGGAGTCAAGCTATCCTAGATGATGACAGCTGATAGCCAGAAACCGGTCCTAGGATGCTTGATTCCGGTCCAGGGAAGACATGGCTTGTCATTTAAGGCTGGACTGTTCCCATGAGGCACAGGGTCAAGACTGATTTGCATATGGTCATGTCTGAACTGGGGTGGCGTGGTGAGCAAAATAACGATGGATTAAACCCAGATCTGTGACTGGGGGTGAATGTTTTGCCAATGTGCAACATTCCGTCAATCATCTTGTGTGTTTTGCTGTTCGCACTATGAGGGAAGGGTATGCCCAGACGTGGGTCCCGTGCTCACTACGCCACTGGAGTCAAGCTATCCTGGCTGATGATGGCTGATAGCCAGAAACCGGTCTTAGGATGCTTGATTCTGGACCAGGGAAGACATGGCTTGGCAGTTCGGGCTGGACTGTTCCCATGAGGCACAGGGTCAAAACTGATTTGAATATGGCCATATCTGAACTGGGGTGGCATGGTGAGCAAAATAACGATGGATTAAACCCAGATCTGTGACTAGGGTGAATGTTTTGCCAATGTGCAACATTCCGTCCATCATCTTGTGTGTTTTGCTGTTAGCCCTATGTGGAAAGGGTATGCCCAGGCGTGGGTCCCGTGCTCACTATGCCACTGGAGTCAAGCTATCCTGGCTGATGAAAGCTGATAGCCATAAACCGGTCCTAGGATGCTTGATTCCGGTCCAGGGAAGACATGGCTTGGCAGTTCGGGCTGGACTGTTCCCATGAGGCACAGGGTCACGACTGATTTACATAAGGTCATGTCTGAACTGTGGTGGCGTGTTGAGCAAAATAACGATGGATTAAACCCAGATCTGTGACTGGGGGTGAATGTTTTGCCAATGTGCAACATTCCGTCCATCATCTTGTGTGTTTTGCTCTTCGCCCTATGTGGGAAGGGTATGCCCAGACGTGGGCCCCGTGCTCACTACACCACTGGAGTCAAGCTATACTGGCTGATCATGGCTGATAGCCAGAAACCGGTCTTAGGATGCTTGATTCCGGACCAGGTAAGTCATGGCTTGGCAGTTCGGGCTGGACTGTTCCCATGAGGCACAGGGTCAAGACTGATTTGAATACGGCCATGTCTAAACTGGGGTGGCGTGGTGAGCAACATAACGATGGATTAAACCCAGATCTGTGACTGGGGGTGAACGTTTTGCCAATGTGCAACATTCCGTCTATCATCTTGTGTGTTTTGCTGTTCGCCCTATGTGGGAAGGGTATGCCCAGAAGTGGGTCCCGTGCTCACTATGCCACTGGAGTCAAGCTATTCTTGCTGATGACGGCTGATAGCCAGAAACCGGTCCTAGGATGCTTGATTCCGGTACAAGGAAGACATGGCTTGGCAGTTCGGGATGGACTGTTCCCATGAGGCACAGGGTCAAGACTGATTTGCATATGGGCATGTCGGAACTGGGTTGGCGTGGTGAGCAATATATCGATGGATTAAACCCAGATCTGTGACTGGGGGTGAATGTTTTTCCAATGTGCAACATTCCGTCCATCATCTTGTGTGTTTTGCTGTTCGCCCTATGTGGAAAGGGTATGCCCAGGCGTGGGTCTCGTGCTCACTATGCCACTGGAGTCAAGCTATCCTAGATGATGACAGCTGATAGCCAGAAACCGGTCCTAGGATGCTTGATTCCGGTCCAGGGAAGACATGGCTTGTCATTTAAGGCTGGACTGTTCCCATGAGGCACAGGGTCAAGACTGATTTGCATATGGTCATGTCTGAACTGGGGTGGCGTGGTGAGCAAAATAACGATGGATTAAACCCAGATCTGTGACTGGGGTGAATGTTTTGCCAATGTGCAACATTCCGTCTATCATCTTGTGTGTTTTACTGTTCGCCCTATGTGGGAAGGGTATGCCCAGACGTGGGTCCCGTGCTCACTATGCCACTGGAGTCAAGCTATTCTGGCTGATGACGGCTGATAGCCAGAAACCGGTCCTAGGATGCTTGATTCCGGTACAGGGAAGACATGGCTTGGCAGTTCGGGATCGACTCTTCCCATGAGGCACAGGGTCAAGACTGATTTGCATATGGCCATGTCCGAACTGGGGTAGCGTGGTGAGCAAAATAACAATGGATTAAACCCAGATCTGTGACTGGGGGTGAATGTTTTGCCAATGTGCAACATTCCGTCCATCATGCTGTGTGTAAAGAACTTTTGTACCCCACTTAGCTCTATAATACAAAAAACACACTTTTTGGGAAAATACCTACCAAAGAATGCACCCAACCTAAGCCTCCAAGTTCAGCTGCCACCTCATAATCTTTCAATTCTCAGCTGTGTTCATGTATACAGCCTGTTGCCTTAATACTTCACTGTTTACGGTGTTTGAATGAATGAAATGTCCTTGTCTGCATTCGAGCAACCTGTAAAATTAATCAAAATAGCGGTAACGGTAACTTGTTAGTGGAGCATAGTGGAGCCCTGACACTTGCCAAGGATTGCAAAGAAACGACACTCGTTAAAGAAATGCACTCAAAAACAGATGCCGAGCGATTATGAATAATACAACAATTGCCTGGAAAATGAGTTTTAACAGACATTTACCACGTGTACATGGTTAAAGCACCAACTTTTTAACGGCAATCTGTTGAAACATCAACGCCTATAAAAGGAAAGAGGTATTATAATGACACTTGCCAAGGGAACGTGGTAAAATACCAATACTTGCCAAGGGAAGAAGCAGAAAAAGCAAAGAAAGTCGCATATGCTGAAAGACTAACCTGTTGGGGCACGCGCTGAATCCTAACATTGTTTAAGACACCTAGGTTGGAGTATCATTTCCCCTTCTTACTGACTGGGCTTTCTCAGCGAGGCCTGCTGCTGTGACATCACTGCTGTATCCTTGTGACATCACTTGATCAGGAAGTTGCAGTGAGTCCGGCCTGTGGTCAAGTGGCATAGGAATTAAAGGAGCGTTTCCCCAGGCTGGAAGCATGACCCAATCAGGCCTGAGAGGACAGCTTCTCCTAAGGCCCCGCGCTCTAGTCGTCCGCAAAGAACCTGGGGTGACTTGGGCCGAGCTGCGCGCATGGCAGAATGTTGTCTGTGGGGGCCCACCCCCGAGGAAGAGGATATCGAACTGAACCTGGACCTAGGCAAGGGGGTTCTCTCCAAGCTGCTGAAAACTCAAGAATACAACGATTTCAACAGATCTGCCGTATTTGAGAGCGATTTCATTCAGGTACGATTCTGCTGGTGCAGAGTCCCAAGCTACCACAAAACATAACGTGTATTTGGCGCTGAATAACAGATGTTTTATTGTTACCCAACCCAATGACTGAAAGGCTGAGTGGAGCCGTTGAGATTTGAACCTCTGACCATGAGGTCGAACAGGGGGGGTCAACAATGGACCCATTAGTCACTAAACCACCAGACCCTGCCTTAATATTAATGCAGTATTAATGTGAATGTAGAGGCAACATATATCCAGGCTTTGGTGATATAGAGAGTCAAACTGAAATGAGAATAAGGGGTGGGGTAAAAAATTGGCAATGACTTCTATTTTACACAAGGTGAGACGGCGCTACGTGTGCAATTAATCTGATCACATTAGAAACAATAATCATAGTAATGATGATAATAATGAGACTCATAATGACCTCTTTTGTAGCTCAAGGTCAGTTCAGGTGTCTTGGCTAAACCTTTCGCGAAAATACAGGTTATCTGTTTCTAACACATATTCACCACAGACAAGTAAACCGCTTCTTTATTACTTCCAAAACACATATAGAAAATATGAAACTTCCTTTACCCATGTTTTCTTTGGCAGGATGTAAGAATAGTAAATTAGTATATAGTAATCTATGCCGTCCTTGTAAATGTACCGACGTGGGGTTCATTTTTCCGAAATATTCCTCGACTGGATATGTAATCTTTTTTTCCAAATTCCAGTATTGAAATTTTTAAGAAAGGAGACCAGGCAGTTTGCTTCAATATTTAAGGACATGTTAATTCACTATTCCTAATTCAAGATGCTGGGCAAACAGGGACTTTCCATAAATAATCAAGGTCGGGATCAATTGCCAGGCCGGCGGGGGCTATCCGCCGCCATCCACACAGCAAAGACCCCGCCATATTATGATGGTAGGGGGGTCCACGGCGGACGGAAAGACCGTCTGCCGCTTTCCCTCCTGTTGACTTGTTGACCGGCGGAAAACAAGGTTAATATGGTGGCGGTGTCTGCAAGACACCGCCCTCCATATTACAATGCCTGCAGAGATGTGCCTTACCATGGCGGCGTTGCCGCCATGGAAAGGCATTTGGTCTTTGCCTGCGGGGGCCCGTAGTGGGCCCCCAGGATGTTGGGGGCATGGGTGTGCACATGGGGGTACCTATGGTATCCCCTGCATTTGCATGCACAAGGTGGCAGGCACCGCGCAGTGCCTGTCACGTTGTGCAAGCACATGCAAAAAGTGCATTCCCAGCATTGTGGTGGGCGGTGCTGTGAGCACCGTCCGCTAAGGTTGGTTTACCTGTATTGGATATGTACTGTGACAATCTGAGCTCTAACGAGTTTGTTGAGTTTGATTTACATGCTTTGAATTTTCTCTTTATCTGATATTGTTTAAGCTGCATTGAATATTCACATTAGATGTATATGTATATGCATTTGGTTAGTGCGTGCTGTAAAATCAGAGCTGCGACGAGCTAGCCGGGTTTTGTTGATCTCAATTGATTATGCCTTGTAAAACTGGAAGGTGTGCAGTTTTGGTTTAGTTTGGTTAACTAAACCAATGTTTGGTTCCAAACAGAGACTGTCAATACTCAAGACTTAATGACTTAAGTGAGTCTGGTTTCGATTTATTGATGTGGCACTTTGTAAAGCACATCTACAACAAATTGTACTCTGATGCTTACTAGTAGGTGATGAAATTGGGTTCTCCTTACTCTTCTTGGAAGGATAAAACACAGAGTCAGCCATTTTCAGTTTCAAACCTTTGACTGGTGGGTAATATACTACTGGGTGCTCAAGCCTTTCAGCCATCTTTTTCATGACCGAGCCCTTCATAGGCAGCAATCCCCAGCGCACAGGCAGGAGTAGGCTAACCTACTGGAAATACTACAAGCCCTCCAGGGGCTCCGACTTTGACTTTTTTGCTAATGTTTGATAGTTACTATGCTGCCTTTCTGTAGGTCTTGCCTACGTACAGATTCTAGCAATTCACTGTCAAACACCTATTGTGCACAATACCAGTACCTAGAGTGGGATTTCGGTCAACCCATTGCTCATCATTGGCTGGCTTTCTTGCCAATCTCATTTGCTTGCTTCTTATTTAATGGTTTTCCTCCCTCTTCTTGTGTTTTCCGCTCCCCTGTAGCATAACGTCTTTAAACTCATTTTGATTGGATGACTTGTACCCTTTCACAGCTGACATAAAGGAACTACATTTTTTGCGAATGCATGTGTTTTCTTGGGCGTCCCATTCAGATTTTTGCAGGTTCTATTTAATTTAATCCATCACCGTTCTTTAACCCACTCTGCCACCCCAGTTCAGACATGGCTATATGCAAATCAGTCTGACCCTGTGCCTCATGGGAACAGTCCAGCCCGAACTGCCAAGCCATGTCTTCCCTGGACCGGAAACAAGCTTCCGAGGACCGGTTTCTGGCATTCCAGCCGTCTTCAGCCCGGCTTGCTTGAATCCACTGGCAAAGTGAGGTGGCAGAGTGGGCTAAAGAATGGTGATGGATTAAACCCAGATCTTTTGACGGGGTGTGAGTGTTTGATTGATTCAGATGCTCCGTCCATCACCACCCCCTTTTGTACCGCTTTTGGCCGCCATAAGTGTGGCAGGGTATGCTCAGACGTGAGTCCCTTGCTCACTTTGCCACTGGATTCAAGCAAGCCGGGCTGAAGACGGCTGAAATGCCAGAAACCGGTCCTCGGAAGCTTGTTTCCGGTCCAGGAAAGACATGGCTTGGCAGTTCGGGCTGGACTGTTCCCATGAGGCACAGGGTCAGACTGATTTGCATATAGCCATGTCTGAACTGGGGTGGCAGAGTGGGCTAAAGAACGGTGATGGATTAAACCCAGATCTTTTTACTGGGTGTTATGACTGGATTTTCTGAGTAGATGGGATCAGCCCCTAGGGGCCCCTCCAACCCAGCCAGAACGTAATCACATCCCTCCTCAGGACCAACTATCCAGGCACCTGAGTACCTACCTGAGGATGGGGAACTCGCAATATACAAGCTCATATTATTAAAAACACCACTAAATCTATAGGGATACTAAGAATACTCACTAATTACTAGGGATATCCATACCCTACACCACACTTATATTCACATCAGTTGGTCTCGCGGCCACTCAGACCCAGACCGGTCTACCCTAGGGCAGATATTGCGCACAATCCGGTGCGACTACACATGGGCCTGCAGAACCCAATGCTCCCTTTTCCAAACGATCAACAATCCTGTCGATCTCCACGCCAGTGTCCCCCCTGGCGCTCTCACTTATTCAAGCCACAATCTTGTGGGTATCAGCGCTGGTAATCCCCCCCAGCGTTCTCACTAACGCCGTATATCAACGACGACCACATTCCTATGAACACCTTTATATATATATATGCCTCTTCACTAAGGATCTACTACTACAATAATATTATGGGATAGCCGAATTACTTAGTGTCAACAATTCCCTAGCTCAAGGGCTCCCCGTTCTCCCTATTCATTCAGACTTACCGGATCAGGGGCAACATCTGTTCTGGCTATAACATCTGACTAGGAGGAAAAAGGTTACCTATGCTTTGGAACAGAAGACGCTGTTTACAGGATTATGGGAGGGTGTACTTAACTTAGTCCCTTAGTTGCAAGTCTCCTCTCTCCCTCACTATTACTTACCTGACCAGGGGTAGCATCTGTTCAAACAGCAATACCTACCAGGAAAGATTACCCTCACTGTATGGGGACAAAGATATACACACTATGTGATTGAGTTATTTCTTGATTTAAGCGCTCCTACTCCCTTCTGCCAGAAGCCAGGCTAGCTTTATCATAAAAGAACTCATGCACTGTAGTTATGGGGATGTTTATTATTACAATAATAAAATACACATATACAGATATGTAACTGACAAAGACTATAGGTAGAACACACCGCTGAAAGAGAAAAGATTAAACATAACAGGAACACTCCGCTGAAAGAGAAAAGATTTAAACATACAATAGCCTAGGGAATAAGGACAAGATTAAGATGCAAGTGTAAAGTAAATTAATATAACAGGAACGCCTTCACCTTATTAGTGTGTAGTCTTGTTCTAGCTGTCATCTGGGTTCCTCTCTCGTCTGTGCCTTGGCTCATCTCAGACTCCCTCTCTCTCTCCTGCACTCTTGGGTACACCTCTGCGCTGATCACTCTGTCTCTGGACTCCTCTCCCCCACGCGAACTGTCTCCACCTTCCAGATTCAGTCTTAATGGTTCCTGCCGCTCTGATCACCGTTCATTCCACTAGCTTATTCACTCTGTCTCTGCGCCAATGTCCAATTAACTCCATCTGCTCCCATAGGTTAGTCCACGATCTCTCCTCCGTCTCTTCTAAAAGGCATTACTTCAGACTCCAGCTATTCACACCTCCTCCTGATAAGCAACTGCTTCTGACTGCTTCCTTCAGTTCCAGCTCACTATTCAACTCAGCTCTTCTCCAGCTTGAACCCTCTCTCTCTGCCAACTCCACTCCACTGCTTTCCACTCCTCCACCTTAACACGACCCTCTGGCTTCGCCACCTTCACTCGACTGCAACTCTACTCGACTCGACTCTCTGCTTGACTCTCTGCTTGACTAACTGGCTCCGCCTCTGCACTTCACTGATATAGAATGCTGTTTCCTCATGGAAAGTTCCAGCCAGCAGCTTCCTCCCACCAATCCCATGCACCAGGCTCCTTGCGCTAGACGCTCCCACAGTGACCAGTCTGCTTATTTCGTCTAGAGACCTGAGCCCGGGAACAATTCCTGATTAGATTCAGCTCTGGCCGGTTCTCTCCGGTCCGCTTAGGGCGAACAACAGTTATAACTATAAACTTTGCCTTTGCCCTGAAAAGCCTCTCAGCTTCATAAAGATGGAGTCCCTCTAGCTCTAGGCCTGTAGGCCTGAAAGGGGTGAAATGCTCCTTAGCTCTGTCAGAATACCTACATAAACCATACCAAGGTGTCTAATATGTCAAAGCCAATAGGCAATAGACAGGTTAAAGTCAAGAATAAAGGCATATTAAGCAGCTATCCTCTTCTAGATCTGGAAAAAGGGCTTATAAGGGCCAACACAGGCTAAGAATACCTATACTAGATGCGAGCAAGATTAATGATCTATATCACTGCTAAATAAAGCCAAAAACGCTGTCATTACATTCCACCCTTAGATCCTTATCTTGCGAGCATCAGTAAACAACAACATCCATATAAACAAACATCAACACAATCTATCCAATACAGGCTAGGAATACCTATCCTAGATGTGAGCAAGACTAAGATCTATATCACTGCTAAATAGAGCCCAAAAACTCTGCCATCCACCCTTAGATCCTTATCTTGCGAACATCTTATAAACAATAACATCCATATAAACAAACATCAACACAATCTATCAACAAATCAAAACCTAAAAAAAAACTCTCTAAAAAGAATGACAACTTAAGGAAATTCCACCTGAAACTCAATTGTAGGGAATACAAACCTAACATCCAACTGAAAACAAATCAAAGCAACCTCGACTTGAATGCTGAAACATATCTGAGATTGGATCTGATAACAACAGAAACTAACCAAAGCATCCTCAAACTAAATGTGCCTCAACTTCTAGTGATAACTGATGAAATCTAGTGATGTAGGGACTTATGTGTTGAATGAAAACAGCAAGGGGCCTAAATGGGGCCTACTTCGGACAACTTAAGGCTAAATGAGGCCTACCTACTATTGTCAACTTAAGAACTAAATGTGTTTCAACTCCTAATGAGAAAACAACAAAGGGCCTAAATGAGCCCTACCTACTATAGGCAACTTAAGCTAATGATGACTCATGAAACTATTGGTGTAGGGGCATGTTTGTGGGATGAAAATAACAATGGGCCTAAATGAGGCCTACCTACTGACATTTGTCAATTTAAAGTGAAATCTGAGAAGTAGACATGACAAACTGTGTCAAGGTTTGGGCAAACATCAATACATAATCATACTAAAAGACACACCACCCAGAACAATCCAAAGTTTAAGGTAACCACCCTTTGATCAATCAAGGTGAAAATGTAAGAACAATAAAAAAAAACAACCCCATTTCTACAAGATAGCTGGTGTAACACCAAGCCTAAAACCGCCATTTTACATCATACTGTGGAACACATGTGTGCACCACCATTCAACAAAAAAGTCCTTCATTGGCAAAAACTGTTTTGAAGAAAACAGAAAAACTATAATAGGTGACATGTTTTTTTGCTTTAAAAGTGGGGCCTGCTTGTCCAAGGGATTATGCAATCAAATCTATGTATCATTCTGTCACAAATAAAACATGTTTGTGTTTTTTTTTTTTTTTTAAAGTGGGGCCTGCTCGTAGTGATGTCAACAAAAAAATGCAGGCCAAGGGATTGTGTTCATTAAAAAAGTCCAAAGTTAATGTTGTTGATCAGTGTAGGCCACCACCCTGCATCTTCGATATCCGGACACTTCCTCCGATGCGGCCATCCATCACCCTTCCGGTCTGGTCTGGTCTGGTCTGGTTCCATCATCCAAAAATAATAAACTAAAATAAAAACATGAAAGTAAAAAACTAAAACAAGAAAGGAAGTGGGAGGGGGATCGACCCACACACAACCACAACTCAGCAATCCTAGGAACAAGAGAACAAGTATCATTATTCTTGCAAAATAAAATTTTTATTTAAAAAGCACCCCGGGTGCCTTTCATTATTGAAAAGAAAATATCCTGATTAATTAAAAACATTCAAAATTTAACTTTTAAGTTTAGTAAGTGGGGCCTAACATACCCTAATCCTCTCTAAGCCAGCCCCTCCCTTCAGAGCAGGAGCCAGGCTAGAGTGTGAAGCTACTTTGAAATACCGCCAAGTGATGAGCTCACAGCATCAGCAGGGCACTGCAAGCCTCCCATTTCCCTGGTCAGGGAAGCCCGCCCAGGCCCACTACGACTAACTAACTCCAAGGGAAGAGCCAGGTCACCCCGCCCTTAAATAAACAAGCCGTTCGCGGAAGAAAATTGGATTGTAGCCAATCATAACGAACAGGGACGTGATCGGAACCTGCAGAATGAAGGAAAAAAAACTCGTCTGCACAAACCAGCTGGTCTGCCAAGGTCGACAAACAAATTCCTTGCCTGTTCCCAGGCCTAATTGTGCCAGCCAACGAAATCTAGCATTTAAAAAAAAAAACAATTCTGTTACAGTGTACTGCTAATTAAAAGCTCCAGTTTCTAAAAAGACTTTTGTCTAACTAATTCAGCTAAAGGCAAGACATTTAAAATATGGGCACTTATTTAGAAAGGGGCAACTAACTTTTGCACACAAGATTATACATTCTGCATTTGAAAAAAAAAAACGAATTAACATGGTCCATTGTCAGCTGCTGAAGGAGAAATAATTTGTAAAACAACATAAAATGCAGATACATTTCAACATTGTATTTAATTTAACCAGGGGCATCATATCATTTTACATTACAGTGTAATTTAACATGCAAGCTATGTAATCCAAACTAATAAAAGAGCCACATTCATACACTAATAAACAACCAATTATTTTCTAACTGAGTTAGTTAACTTACCAGGAGACGTTTTGCTGACACATTTTATAAAAGAATACATTTTAATTTACATTTGGGAAAATAATAGTGTTACGTTTTAACATTTTTTTTTCAAAGGCACTCGGTTGCCTTCCACTAATTAAAAGCACATGTTACCATGCACTGTCGGGCAAGATTGATTATTCTCAACCTGTGATCATTGCAACCAGCACATTCCTGTCTAGATGGAAACCCCTCAAAGAAATAATTAATGAAAACAGCCCCGTAGCGTGCACTCTAACAGGGCCATTTTATATATTTTTTTTTTGTAACATTTCACTCATTGTCTCTCTCCGTGCAAACCCTTTATCAATCCGACTGGGTGATTTATAACTTACAGTTCCAAGGCAAACCCACACAAATTCCTAGACGCATTTCAAAAAGAATGTGAAATGAACAGAACCCTTTGCAAAGCACAAGATGGTACCTTTCCGTCCAAAAAGCTGACAAAGCACATAGGCAGACCAAGGAACCAAAAAAAAGTCAAAATCAAACCATCAAATAATCCACTGACTTTTATAGTCAGGCCAGATAACCATGCATGTTGACAGCATGTAAAAAATAAAGACTGCCATCTCAACTCAAGATATTAACCCTTTGGCAGCTCAAGCACAATCATTCCCCAATGTCCATGGATACATGGGAAAGTCATGAGCACATCTCTTCCCGTTTACAGATGACACGTACACATATTTTCAAAACGTTATCCCCAAGCACCCGAGAGAGAGATCCAGCTCTCTCCTGCCTAACGTAATGATAACATGCTCCATCCAAGCCATGACCACATGGCGCAATTCACCAGCCATATTTACAAGACAAGCTTTTCACAAACAATAAATCCAAGGCGCAATGCACAAGGAACACAGCAAATCAACATAAGAACATGCACCTCACAAGCCACATTAAAATGGCGCTATTCACAAGCCATATTTACAAGACAGTAAACAAACTCAAAAAATGACACGCTTTTCACAAGCAATATATCCAAAGCACCATTCACAAGCAACACAGCAGATCAACATGAGAACATGCACCTCATAAGCCACAATAAAAATGGCGCTATTCACAAGCCATATTTACAAGACAGTAAACAAACTCAAAAAATGACACGCTTTTCACAAGGAATATATCCAAAGCGCAATGCACAAGCAACACAGCAGATCAACATGAGAACATGCACCTCATAAGCCACATTAAAATGGCGCTATTCACAAGCCATATTTACAAGGAGCTATATTCGAAGAACTCCACAGATCATATTACAATGAACACATTTCACATTGCACAGCATAAGCAGATGCAGCAAGCAATTTAATGGGCAATTTAAAAGCATTTTTTACACACATTCATACAATTGGACCATCACAAAGATGTAACTGGCTTCCTCATGTAATGCCATCCTTCAACTCAGACAGTTTAAACACCAAGATGAAAACCATTCCTTCCACCCTGAATAAGCCAAATGCCATGATGTAATGCAATCTCCTCACGCTGCAACTGTTCAAGCCCATAGGTCTAACAGGCTACATAAACTGCAACATTACGCCAGATGGAACCGGCGCTCAGGGCACTCCCTCAGAACACATGGGAACCTCTCTAAGCACATGGCCAGGACACACAGGATTCGTAAGATGACGACTACGCCAAATGTTATGGCGTTCATGGCACTCACTCACAACACATGGGAACCTCTCTAAGCACATGGCCAGGACACACAGGATTCGTAAGATGCCGACTACGCCAAATGTTATGGCGTTCATGGCACTCACTCACAACACATGGGAACCTCTCTAAGCACATGGGCAGGACACACAGGATTCGTAAGATGCCGACTACGCCAAATGTTATGACTGGATTTTCTGAGTAGATGGGATCAGCCCCTAGGGGCCCCTCCAACCCAGCCAGAACGTAATCACATCCCTCCTCAGGACCAACTATCCAGGCACCTGAGTACCTACCTGAGGATGGGGAACTCGCAATATACAAGCTCATATTATTAAAAACACCACTAAATCTATAGGGATACTAAGAATACTCACTAATTACTAGGGATATCCATACCCTACACCACACTTATATTCACATCAGTTGGTCTCGCGGCCACTCAGACCCAGACCGGTCTACCCTAGGGCAGATATTGCGCACAATCCGGTGCGACTACACATGGGCCTGCAGAACCCAATGCTCCCTTTTCCAAACGATCAACAATCCTGTCGATCTCCACGCCAGTGTCCCCCCTGGCGCTCTCACTTATTCAAGCCACAATCTTGTGGGTATCAGCGCTGGTAATCCCCCCCAGCGTTCTCACTAACGCCGTATATCAACGACGACCACATTCCTATGAACACCTTTATATATATATATGCCTCTTCACTAAGGATCTACTACTACAATAATATTATGGGATAGCCGAATTACTTAGTGTCAACAATTCCCTAGCTCAAGGGCTCCCCGTTCTCCCTATTCATTCAGACTTACCGGATCAGGGGCAACATCTGTTCTGGCTATAACATCTGACTAGGAGGAAAAAGGTTACCTATGCTTTGGAACAGAAGACGCTGTTTACAGGATTATGGGAGGGTGTACTTAACTTAGTCCCTTAGTTGCAAGTCTCCTCTCTCCCTCACTATTACTTACCTGACCAGGGGTAGCATCTGTTCAAACAGCAATACCTACCAGGAAAGATTACCCTCACTGTATGGGGACAAAGATATACACACTATGTGATTGAGTTATTTCTTGATTTAAGCGCTCCTACTCCCTTCTGCCAGAAGCCAGGCTAGCTTTATCATAAAAGAACTCATGCACTGTAGTTATGGGGATGTTTATTATTACAATAATAAAATACACATATACAGATATGTAACTGACAAAGACTATAGGTAGAACACACCGCTGAAAGAGAAAAGATTAAACATAACAGGAACACTCCGCTGAAAGAGAAAAGATTTAAACATACAATAGCCTAGGGAATAAGGACAAGATTAAGATGCAAGTGTAAAGTAAATTAATATAACAGGAACGCCTTCACCTTATTAGTGTGTAGTCTTGTTCTAGCTGTCATCTGGGTTCCTCTCTCGTCTGTGCCTTGGCTCATCTCAGACTCCCTCTCTCTCTCCTGCACTCTTGGGTACACCTCTGCGCTGATCACTCTGTCTCTGGACTCCTCTCCCCCACGCGAACTGTCTCCACCTTCCAGATTCAGTCTTAATGGTTCCTGCCGCTCTGATCACCGTTCATTCCACTAGCTTATTCACTCTGTCTCTGCGCCAATGTCCAATTAACTCCATCTGCTCCCATAGGTTAGTCCACGATCTCTCCTCCGTCTCTTCTAAAAGGCATTACTTCAGACTCCAGCTATTCACACCTCCTCCTGATAAGCAACTGCTTCTGACTGCTTCCTTCAGTTCCAGCTCACTATTCAACTCAGCTCTTCTCCAGCTTGAACCCTCTCTCTCTGCCAACTCCACTCCACTGCTTTCCACTCCTCCACCTTAACACGACCCTCTGGCTTCGCCACCTTCACTCGACTGCAACTCTACTCGACTCGACTCTCTGCTTGACTCTCTGCTTGACTCTCTGCTTGACTAACTGGCTCCGCCTCTGCACTTCACTGATATAGAATGCTGTTTCCTCATGGAAAGTTCCAGCCAGCAGCTTCCTCCCACCAATCCCATGCACCAGGCTCCTTGCGCTAGACGCTCCCACAGTGACCAGTCTGCTTGTTTCGTCTAGAGACCTGAGCCCGGGAACAATTCCTGATTAGATTCAGCTCTGGCCGGTTCTCTCCGGTCCGCTTAGGGCGAACAACAGTTATAACTATAAACTTTGCCTTTGCCCTGAAAAGCCTCTCAGCTTCATCAAGATGGAGTCCCTCTAGCTCTAGGCCTGTAGGCCTGAAAGGGGTGAAATGCTCCTTAGCTCTGTCAGAATACCTACATAAACCATACCAAGGTGTCTAATATGTCAAAGCCAATAGGCAATAGACAGGTTAAAGTCAAGAATAAAGGCATATTAAGCAGCTATCCTCTTCTAGATCTGGAAAAAGGGCTTAAAAGGGCCAACACAGGCTAAGAATACCTATACTAGATGCGAGCAAGATTAATGATCTATATCACTGCTAAATAAAGCCAAAAACGCTGTCATTACACTGGGTATGAGTGTTTGATTGATTCAGATGCTCTGTCCATCACCACCCCTTTTTGTACCGCTTTTGGCCGCCATAAGTGTGGCAGGGTATGCTCAGACGTGAGTCCCTTGCTCACTTTGAGACTGGATTCAAGCAAGCCAGGCTGAAGACGGCTGGAATGCCAGAAACCGGTCCTCAGAAGCTTGTTTCCGCTCCAGGGAAGACATGGCTTGGCAGTTCGGGCTGGACTGTTCCCATGAGGCACAAGGTCAGACTGATTTGCATATAGCCATGTCTGAACTGGGGTGGTAGAGTGGGCTTAAGAACGGTGATGGATTAAACCCAGATCTTTTGACTGGGTGTGAGTGTTTGATTGATTCAGATGCTCCGTCCATCACCACCCCCTTTTGTACCGCTTTTAACCGCCATAAGTGTGGCAGGGTATGCTCAGACGTGAGTCCCTTGCTCACTTTGCCACTGGATTCAAGCAAGCCGGGCTGAAGACGGCTGGAATGCCAGAAACCGGTCCCCGGAAGCTTGTTTCTGGTCCAGGGAAGACATGGCTTGGCAGTTCGGGCTGGACTGTTCCCATGAGGCACAGGGTCAGACTGATTTGCATATAGCCATGTCTGAACTGGGGTGGCAGAGTGGGCTAAAGAACGGTGATGGATTAAACCCAGATCTTTTGACTGGGCGTGAGTGTTTGATTGATTCAGATGCTCCGTCCATCACCACCCCCTTTTGTACCGCTTTTGGCCGCCATAAGTGTGGCAGGGTATGCTCAGACGTGAGTCCCTTGCTCACTTTGCCACTGGATTCAAGCAAGCCGGGCTGGAGATGGCTGGAATGCCAGAAATCGGTCCTCGGAAGCTTGTTTCCGGTCCAGGGAAGACATGGCTTGGCAGTTCGGGCTGGACTGTTCCCATGAGGCACAGGGTCAGACTGATTTGCATATAGCCATGTCTGAACTGGGGTGGCAGAGTGGGCTAAAGAACAGTGATGGATTAAACCCAGATGCTCCGTCCATCACCACCCCCTTTTGTACCGCTTTTGGCCACCATAAGTGTGGCAGGGTATGCTCAGACGTGAGTCCCTTGCTCACTTTGCCACTGGATTCAAGCAAGCCGGGCTGAAGACGGCTGGAATGCCAGAAACCGGTCCTCGGAAGCTTGTTTCCGTTCCAGGGAAGAGATGGCTTGGCAGTTCGGGCTGGACTGTTCCCATGAGGCACAGGGTCAGACTGATTTGCATATAGCCATGTCTGAACTGGGGTGGCAGAGTGGGCTAAAGAATGGTGATGGATTAAACCCAGATCTTTTGACTGGGTGTGAGTGTTTGATTTGGATATTTGGATATTTGGATGGGTATTTATAGAGCGCGAACGTTTGCTCCGGAGGGAGCATCATGGCGTTGACAAACCAAAAGACCGAGTCACAAGGAAGGTAGTGGGGGGCTAGATGGCTGCTTTAGTCCAGTCGTCAGAGAGATTAAAAATCCACGTTTTGAGGTGTTTCCTAAACGGCTTTTCAAGCGTCTGAAGTCTAAGATGCCTTGGCATGCTGTTCCAGGCTCTGATAGCCAGGGTACTAAGTGTTTTACCGCCTTTGGACTTCAGATTGAATTTGGAGGGGGTCATGAGGTTTTCTTGCGAGGATCTAAGGGAGCGGCCTGGTGTGTAGTGGGGAAAGCGGCTTGACAGATATGCAGGACCGGATTTGTTGAAGGCTCGGAAAGCTACAATGAGAATTTTAAAAAGTATTCTTTTATGCAAGGGGAGCCAATGTAAGGCTTTCAGAGCAGAGGAGATTGAGGATTTGCGTGGGAGTTTAAGGACAAGACGCGCAGCAGTGTGCAGGACGCTTTGAAGTTTCAACCGGGTGGACTTTTTGGTCCCTGCCAGGAGGCCGTTACAGTAGTCCACTCGAGAGAGGATGAGGGCTACCGCGATGGTCTTTCTGGAGTCGAGCGGGAGGAAGTCAAAGAACTTTCTCAGGGACTTTATGATGCCGAAGCATTTACCTGCTACGGTCGTGGCGTGGGTATCGAAAGAGAGATCGGAGTCAAAAATAACTCCGAGGTTTCTGGCTGATGAAACTGTCTGAGGGGGGGCAGCGGAATTATCAGGCCACCACAAGGCGGGGCAGAAGGAAGCGTTCTTACCAATGGGCAGGATCTCAGTTTTATTCGAGTTGCATCGGAGGTGGTTGGCATCCATCCATTGAAAGACCGCAGTGAGACAGTGCTTAAGGTTGAGTTCGGCCGTGTTTGAATTGTCGTCGATGGGGATGACAAGTTGGGTATCGTCGGCATAAGACGTGACAGTTATGCCGAACGATTCAACAAGGGTAAGCAGAGGGATGAGATATATATTAAAAAGAAGGGGACTCAGAATAGAGCCCTGGGGAACTCCGCAAAAGACCTTTTTTTCTTTCGAATGGAAGGGACCGAGTGTGACAGTTTGAAACCTGTCGGAGAGGAAGGAACTTATCCAGGCTAGGGCAGAATTTGTAACACCGATGTCCTTGAGTCTGTTGAGCAGAATGGAGTGGGAAATGGTATCGAATGCTGCCGTGAGGTCAAGAAGGATCAGAATGGCCTTCTTCCTTTGATCTTGGAGGATTTTGATGGTATCGGTCAGCTCGATCAGGGCGGTTTCGGTAGAATGTTTAGGCCGGAAACCAGATTGTTGGGGGTGAAGGAGATTATGGGTGTCAAGGAAGGACTTGAGCTCCTTGTGGACTAGCTGTTCAGTTATTTGCCTAGTGCAGGTAACAGGGTGATGGGACGGAGGTTAGTTAGGTCGGAGGGGGGTTTGTTTGCCTTTTTCATGAGGGGTTTAACCACTCTTTTTTTCCAAGAGAGGGGAACAGAACCAGTTTTGAGGGAAAGGTTGACTATTTCATTAATGATAGGATTGACTTCATCAATGATGATGTGGAGGATCTTGGGGGGACAAGGGTCGGAAGGGGAGCCAGATTTGCATGAAAGGATCGCTTCTCTGGTCTGAGTCAAGGTCACTGGGGTGAAGTGGTTGAGACTGTTGGCAGTTGGGGGGGGGGTGGTTTGGATCCAAGATTGAGTGCACAGGGGGGGGAGGTGGGAAGTTTTTATGAATGGAGGAGATTTTGTCATCGAAGTATTCAGAAATCTTATCACACAGCTCTTGGGATGGGGGGATTTCTGGTTGAAGAGCTTTAGGTTTGGTGAAAGATTTTACTATGGAAAAGAGAGTTTTTTGCTTTTGACTGGCGTCTTTGATGGCATTTACATAGTAGGTTCTTTTTGCTGATTTTGTTGTTGAGAGATAATTTTTTCTCTGTTGGATGTAGTAGTTACGATCGTCATTGTTGTAGGATCTGCGCCATTTGCGTTCCGCTTTCCTACAGAGTAGGTGTGCGGCTGTTAGATCAGGCGTGTACCAGGGAGCTTTAATTTTCGATTTCTTTAGGGTATTGTCCTTGTTATTCGGAGGGCATCGTTTTGAGATTTCGTGCGAGAGCCAGTTGTTAAGGCATACGGCGTCAGTATCGATGTTGCCAGAGGAGGAGGGGGCAGTGGTGGGGGAGAAGGGATGGGAACTGAAAATTTTCTCGACGGTTTTCCAATTAATGGATTGAATGGGTTGGCGAGTGCGTTTTTTGCAGATAGGCGGAGGAACGCTTGAGATGTGAAAAGGGATCAAACAGTGGTCAGTCCAGATTTGGGGGGTGGGGGACAAGGTGGTGATAAACGGGAAATTGGAACAAACACCATCCAAGGTGTGACCAAGAGAATGAGTAGGCAATTTGACACTTTGTTGCAGATTGAAGATATCCAATGTCTGCAGAAAATTTCTGGTCAGGGGGTCGAAAGATTTTTCGAGATGTAGGTTAAAGTCGCCCAGGAGGGTGAAATAGGGGTAGCGGAGTAAGAAGTGTCCGAGGGCTTCATGAAGGGAGTCAAGGAACTTCGCTGCGTTGCCGGGTGGGCGGTAGATCAGGCCCCCGGAGAAGGATAGGGTTTGACTAAGTTTAATGGAGAAACCTAGCCCCTCTGTATCAGTGAGAGGGTCGAGGCAGAAGGTGTGGCAGCTAAAGGAGTTCCTCAGGATGAAAGCAACACCTCCTCCTCTACCTTTCTGTCTATCCTGTCTGTGAAAGGAATAGCCAGGGGGGAGGGCTATGGCTATGTCAGGGTTACAGATTGATTCAGATGCTCCGTCCATCACCACCCCCTTTTGTACCGCTTTACCCTAATGAGTCTTTTCTTACTTATGAGCAGGCGGAAGAGGCCTTTAGTCTTTGACCGGGACAATACCTACATTTCGGGGGCCTCCAGGAGGTGGCGAAGCCCACCTGGCCCCAGTACCCAGACGCCCCACCACTGACCCACACCCTAGACATACTCCTTTCCTGTGGCAAGGGTCGTAGGCTGATTTCACTCCTCTATAAGGCCATGAAAAGATACTGGTGTTAGGTATTTGCGGTGTAGGAAATTGAAGTGTGTCAGTGGCATTGCAGGAGACCTTTTGGGTGAGGGTACCTATGCGCGTCCACTGTCCCTGGTCCAGTGGAGCGCAGAGGTCTGCCTCCCTCGGTTACTGACCTTATCTCCCTTTTTTATTTTGACAGTTGGCGGAGAACCATTTAGGTAGTCTAATCGGGATTGTAACTTGATTTCTTTTATCTTTTTTTAGTTCCGTTCAGAGGCATTGTACTACTTGGTCTATTTTCCCCTCATACCATTCCAGATTTCTACTCCCTAGATCCCCCAATTCTACCTTATGCTGAAATTTCCTTAGTTTTTCCAAGTATTCTTCCGTCAACCTTGTTGACGCTCGCTTGGGGTAGTCAACTTGTTGTGGGATTACTTTATCTCTATGTTCTCTAGTTCCCCTATATGTATTCAGCTGCAACGGATTATGATCGCTGCCTTCATTTTGAAGTATCTTAAATCCACGTATAAGAGGAAAAGTCCAAGCAAACATGAATACATAATCGATTGGGCAGTTTTGTGAGCCTTTTTTTTAAATATCTTCTTTGCAGGGAAGTCTGCTTTAAGTCTGCCGTTCAGGCAGAAGAGACCCTTTGTCCCTAGATAGTTTACCAAATCTATATCCTGTCTTGTGGTTTCGCAAGCTGGGAAACTTGCTTGGTTTATTCCGTATGCGTTGATAAATTCCCTGTGCTAGAGGACAACCTTCTTTGGATGCAACTTACGGTTAAAGTCCCCCATAATAAAGAATGCATCTGAACCATACTTTTCACATAGAGAGTCTATATCTTCTTTGAAATTCCCCAGCTCAATTCCGTACTCTGTAGCAGTCTCCCATTGTATATACACATTTATAACAATTACATTTTCATATTTCTAATCCAGGATCAGCAGAGATAGTCTACACGCCAATAGCCATTTACATTTTACTTTTGACAAAATCGCATTTCTTGTTACTTGTCGTTAGAAGGGTCATGATCCCACCAGCCGGGCGTCCGTACCTTTTTTACTTGGCCGGTCGATTTAGTTGGAGGTAACCTTAGAAAGTAGGGGATTCCTCGCATAGCCATGTCTCTTGCAAACAGGCAATTTCCACATTATTTACTAATTTATTTATATGTTCTTGTTTTATTTCGTTTCCTAGGCCATTTATGTTCCATGATAGGAGACTTAGGCTATGCGACACCCCCTCTTCCTATTCCACCTCACTTAGACCACCGTCTTCATCCATTACCTCCATATACTTCATGGGGGGTCCTGTGAGGCTACTTCTTTGGCTCCAGTTACCCCAAGAGTGATCATTTACTGAGTTGTTGACCACTATGTTCAGGATGCTACCCCCTTCTTCGTTATCCTTTAGTAGCCTCACCTGTCTCCTATCGAGACCTGCATGGCACTTTAGGAAGCTACTTCCTGATTGGCCATTTCCCTTTAGTTCTCTCTCTGAGATTAATCTTAGACCTTCCTGAAGTATCTCACTCGCCGCTTTCCCAATTGCCATTTTTACCAGATCAGAGTAGAATAATACTCTTGTAATTTCCTTTCCATTTATATTTTCTGTGAAGCCCACCTGTCTCAGATCTTTTGAACCTATCCCCCTCAAACCTGGGCATTTAGAGAATGAGAGTAGGATTTGCGCCCTATTTAACCACATCACTGCTGTGGTTATTTTTCCCCTGTGCTGGAAATCGGTATTCTCCTGTATTCATGACGAGCTCAGCTCGTCATCAGCACAGCTCAACTGTGCCTCATGACGAGCTGAGCTCGTCATGAGCATGGAAGGGGTTAAGGGGTTCATCTTCCTTAACTTCTTCCCCTTTTGTCCAGATTGCTCCGGTTCAGGGTACAGCCATTTGTTACTACCTACTTCTAACCCTTTCTTGGAGGCTTCTTGATCTATCTGCCTGCAGTTTACCCATCCGGTATACCCCATTTTACTTTCTACTTCTGATTTGCTTCGTAACTGAGCTGCTTCTCCTGGGTTATAATGCCTCTGAGGATTCCTGGTTTGTCCACCATAGGATGAGTTTGCTATCTGATTTATGTTTAAAATTTTAGTTTTTGGTTGCTCCTTTCTTGGACCCTTGCTACTCTGATTCTTTGCTTGTACATTTGGGGCATTCCTCTTACCCTCAACTATACGAGTCTTGACGGGTACCAATGTCAGAGCGGGAGAATTTAAGTTTAACTCTTCCTCCCTTTCCTTCCTTTTTCCCTTTGTTACTGATTAGATTCCCTCTTCCTACTTAACTTTCTTTTCATTAGACCCCTTGCATATTCCCCCTCTTCTTTTTATCAGCATTGGGACTTTAGATATATATACATTGTGTGGGGATTCTACTGTTTCTCTACCTTCGTTCTGTTCTGTGGGCTGGGGGAAGACTACCGGTTCTTAACATATGTTGCATTTTCGCTCTAATTCCTACCAACTCCTCTTCGATCTTTTTTAAATAAAGCTTTTGCGTTTTCAGGACCCCATTGTTAAACATTGTTTCTTCTAGAATACCCTTGAGGGTTTTCTGCAGCATCAGTAATAAGTCCATCATTGAGGAGGAGGGAGTTGCAGAGATGTCTAAGTCTTGGAGGCTATTTCTCTCAAGGGCGTCTGGACTCCCAGTTCTTGATGTTTCCTACTGGGTTAGAGTTTTTATCCCATTTGGATGTTGTACACACTAGTTTCAACTTTGTCATGCATGTGGATACATACATTGCTATAGCATTTGTGCAGATTTTTCACTCTGCTACTTTGAGACAGAAATATTTTAGATAAGAGTAATGAAAGGTACCAATTACTCTGATGAGTGTTCATGTTTAAAGCTGTAGTACAGAATATCATTTCTATGATGTAGGTAGAAACATTTGTGCATATTTATACATCAACTGTATTGCAGCAGGTCCTAATTTAACAAGTGAAATGTAGTGTTCATGTAGGCTCACGTAGAGAACAGTGATTTACAATCCTTCAGATGGCTGCAACAGACGTTTCATGAGAATTGTGACTGAATTCTTCTTGTTATTTAATTGTAAAGTGATTGGAGTTAGTTTATTTAGTTCTGCTCTGATTGACGTTAATATTGAGAATGAGGTTTATGTAGTATTTTCCACTTTGTCTGCTTGGTGCTGGAGGGTTGTCATTTTGACTTACTTGTGGGTGTTGGATATTACCCAATTACTAAATACTAGGCTGTACAGGTTATACATCCTAGCTTGCAGATGAATAGCAGAGTATTTATTTATTTATTTTAAAAGTTTTATATAGCGTTGGCTAGACCCGGAGGTATCAGAGCGCTTTACATGAGCATCAGATCATAGTTACAGGTTACATTGTTACAAAGGTTACACAGTTCTTAGAGCATGGCAACATAGTTACTTGTAAGGTCGAGATAAACAATAAGCACAAATACGTAACGGGAAAAGCAGGCAAGGTGGGAGATTCAGGGGAGGGGGGGTTGGAGCAGGGGAATTAGACAGATAATGAGGGCGGGAAAGAGGAGGGGCGGGTGAGAGACACAGCATGGGGAGAGGAGGGGAAGGGTGACGGGGACACAAACCGGTAGACGAGCCAAGGCAAAGTCCAAAGTCCAGTAAGCTGTGATCCCACGGGAAGTGATATCCCTTCCCTAGCTCTGTTGCGAGAGGCTTCCTTTACGCAGTGGACTCTCTCAGAGGGGTCTCGGAGACTCCAAGGCCTACAAACTGGATCCTTCCCCAACAAGGGGAGAGGGAGTGCTTTGGCAAGGGGTACCATACCATACCTCAAGTGTGAGTGGCTCCCTTGGCGCAGTGGACTCACTCAGCGGGTTCGCTGAGAATCCAGAGTATAAATATTGGATCTTTCCCCAACAAGAGGAGAAGGAAATAATGCAGGCATTAGGGTTGTGAAGAAAGAGACGGATCACTCAGGAAGGTGGTTGGTAGCAACTTTAATAGTTAAAGCTTTGCCCCTAGTATGTGTAGTCTACTATGGCCCGAATGACGATAATCCAGGCGCTCTAGATAGAATGGAGGCATGTTTTATAAATTCCACTGGGCCCATAATAATAGGGGGGGACTTAAATTTGGTTTTAAATAAAGAAAAAGATCGTACCTACAGAGCTAAGTATAATTACCCACCCAAAAACTTTTCCAAGCTGAACAATATAATCAAAGATTTTAATCTATCAGACATATGGAGAAGACGGAACGATGCTTCTAAAGATTACACTTTTTATAGTAAAAAATATAAGCATCACTCGAGGATCGATTTCTTTTTGGTAGATCAAGTATTGTGTTCCGATGTATTAGAAATAAAACATGTTCCGGCTATATTATCTGATCATTCTGCAGTCGAGTTGTACCTGGGAATTAAGCAAAGGGATGCACAAAGGAGATGGACTTTAGATAGATAGAACCATTTTACTAGATGAAAGGATTAGGGCGGAGGTGATCAATAAAACAGACGAATACTTTAAATTTAATACAGATACAGATGAAATCCAGATAGTGTGGGAGGCTTATAAAGCCTATATAAGAGGGGCATTCAGTTCAATATCTGTAGGCAGATCAAGAGATATGAGGAACGCAGAGAAGGAGAAAATTACAAAGATCAAAAATAAAAAAATAGACTTGCAGACTGCGTCTGTGGAAGTAAGAGGGGCCCCGGAATGTTTCATATCTTTAGAAAAAGACCTAGATAACTTCGAGCAGAATATCAAGCTGAGTTGGATAAAAAGCTACTAGATAAGTGGAGAGTCAGTAAGCTTCAGTATTTTTCGCACGGAGAAAAGTGTGGTTATCTGCTAACTTGGAAGGCAAGATCAGATAAGGTTAGGAACACAATAAATAGCCTAAACTTGCGGGGCTCCGGTAAATTAACTTGCAGTGAGGAGGAAATTTTGGAGGAAGCAAGAAGTTTTATATGTGATCTATACACAGAAGATACAAACCTAGAACAGACAGAAGTAGGGAGTTGGCTAGATGCAGTTAGGCTCCCCATGCTGTCGGAGGAATCAACAGTCTCTTTACAATCTGAAATAACAGAAGAAGAAATCCGGGCTCAATTTAAGAGCATGTCTATGGGGAAAGCGGCAGGGCCAGATGGGCTTCCGTTTGAGTTTTATTTGTTAGTAATTGAGAGTATAATGCCAAAGTTGAAAATTCTATTTAATAAAATATATAGGGGTGGTGAATTTACTCCTGCCTCATGGGTGGAGGCCACTGTCATCCTGATTCTAAAACCTAATAAAGATCCGCAAGTAATTGAATCCTTCAGACCGATATCATTACTAAACTCGGATTATAAGTTGTTCACTGGTATACTGGCAACGCGGGTGGCAAAAGTTATAAAAACGGTGGTACACATGGATCAACATGGTTTCATACCTGGGAGGCAGCTCAATGAGTTGACCTTCCAGGTAATGGGAGTCATTGATATGGCTGAAGTAAATAAAGCCCCCTTGACATTAGTAGCCATAGACGCTGCCAAAGCGTTTGATCAGGTTAGTTGGCCGTACCTTTGGCAAACTTTAGAGAGATCCCAGGTGTACCTGTCGCCTGACGGTAAAACCTGGTGGATGCATTCAGTTATGAGGAGTATAATGGAAAGGAGCACAAATGTCAGAATAATTCTCATAACAGTGATAACTACAGGCATGCAGATATCAGTAAGAAAGGAATGATTACTATACATAGTATCAGGGTAAGGTGGTTAACTGGGAGAATGAACTATCATGTTCATTAAGGCCCGATTGTATAGAATTAAAGAAAAACATCCACTTAAGCTCGCGGATATTCATGATTGTGGCAATATTGCCCCCACAGGGTCCTAGATTAGCCTTTTCAAGTATGATCCATTGGAGACTTTCAGGGGAATGGGCTGCTGCTCTGAAATGGTCTACCAAAGGAGCCCCTTGCACCTGACATCTGATTCTGCTCATATGCTGTAGGATGCGCATCTTAGCATTTTGTTGTGTTTGACCGATGTAAATTAAATTACACGGGCATAGTATAGCATAGATAATATTTGCGGTGTTACAGTTGGTCAGTGTTTTTAGTTGTACTGTTAGTTGATTATGTTGAAATTCTTTTGTCTGAATAGTCGTCTCACAAGCTTTACAGTGGCCGCACCTGAAATGACCAATTATAGGTGGAAGATTCCATAGTGATGTTATTGTAGATTCCTGAGGAGTAGGAAGCAGAGATCGTACCACGTGGTCTTTCACACTTTTAGCTTTCTTAAAAGCATGTAGTGGAGTGTCTGTGTGATTGAGGTCATCCGAAATGAGTTTCCAGTGGTGATTTACAGTCTGTTTGATTTTATTGCTCTTGGTCGAGAAGGTGGTGACACAGACTAGGCGGTCTTGTTCCTTGGTGTTAAAGTCTTTTTGGGTCAAGAGTTCTTCCCGGGGATAAAACCATGCTCTTTTTCGTGCTTTGGTGACCAGTCTTCTGGGATACCCACGTTGCTGTAAGCGAATGGACAGATCCTCAGACTGTTGTTGATAATGTTCTTTGTTCTTTGTCCCCGGGTTCTATGGCATGTCCGGGTCCCTCCGGCAACGGCTTCAGGGTGTCTGCTACCTGCTGATGAATAGAACGAAGATCTTTAGTAAAAGCATACAAGTAGTCTATCAACAGAGGATATTCAATTTCTGAAAAACATTTTGGTCTCGGTACCCCCCACACATTAGCGGGGCGGCCAAAAACCACCTTGTGTGGAGAGACGCCTGTTTTGGAATTAACTGTTACTCTGGTGGAAAGTAAAGCTAAGGGAAGTGCGTCTGGCCAACGGAGTCCTGTACTCTATGTATTTTGGCCATTTTCAACTTGAATGTGCCATTGAACCTTTCCACAAGACCCGCGGCTTGGGGGTGTTGGGCTGCATGAAACTTTTGGGAAATCTGCAGAACCTTACATATCTGCTTCATCAATTCAGCATTGAAGGATGTGCCATTATCACTCCAGATCACTCGGGGCAGGCCATACCTAGAGAAATACTCCTTTATCAACATCTTAGCTGTGGAAATGGCCGTGCAGTCTATTGTTGGGAAAGCCTCCACCCACCTGCTAAAAGAGCATACAACCACTAGGACGTACTTGAGATTGTTAATCCTTTCCATTTCAATATAGTCCATCTGGATCACCTCAAAAGGGAAAGAAGGGGGGGGCGAAATTGCCCACTGGGACAGGTATTCCTTTTCCAGGATTATGTCTTAAACATACCATGCACTGTCGTACTAAATGTGTAGCCACCTTGGAGATATTTTTATTGTTCCACACTGGGTCTAGTAATTTGCATATCCCTTTTGCACTAATATGGGCTGGCCCATGAGCCATTGTCACCACTGGGAGAACATATGCGTCTGGAAGCAACCATCGTCTTTTGTCTGATACATCCGTCCAAGATTCATCCGAGTCCAACCGCCCCCCACCATCCTTCCATGTCCTAAACTCGTCCTCAGTCGCTTTTTCTTGTATGTTCCTCACACTCTGCACAGTATCCGCAAACATGTTAACATCTGGTACCCACCTAGCCGGGCCTGCCACAAACATCCGTGGTATTTTCGTCCTAGCTGTCTCCTTTGCTGTCTGGTCTGCAAATGCGTTACCCCGTCCTGCGTCATCCACCACCGCTTTGTGTGCACTACACTTTATCACAGCTAATCGTCTGGGGAGTGTCAATGATGTCAGTAGTCGTAATATCAATGGGCCATTCTGTATTCTCTGTCCATGTGATGTCAGAAACCCCCGTTCCGCCCACAGTCGCCCATAACTATGAGCCACGCCGAAGGCGTATTGGCTGTCAGTGTAAATATTCACATCCAATCCTTCACTCAGCTCACACGCTCGCATCAAAGCTATTATTTCCGCGGCCTGGGCCGAATGATATGGAATTCTAGAAGTCTCCACCGTCTAGGGGTGTGTCTGTTAAATCTACTCTTCCCTTAGTCTCTTCCTCTGTCCGAAACAAACAATCATGGACTTCGTCGTCCTTTTTATCTGAAGGGATGGGTAAAAACGTGGCTGGGTTCAGAGTGGCACATCTTTTAATCGTAACATGGGGTGCGAACAATGTCATTTCGTAACCAGTGAGACGAGCACTAGTTAAGTGCTGCGTCTGCGTTCTGTTCAATAGGATATCCACAGCATGCGGTACCATTACTGTGAGGTCTGAACCCAGCACGAGCCCCGCCGATTGTCTGATAGAGACCGCAGCAGCCACTGTAGCCCTTAGACAGCTCGGTAGCGCTCTCGCCACATTGTCAAGCATAGCGGAAAAGTACGCGCAAGGTCTCTGTTTCCCACCAAAACATTGTGTTAAGACAGACAACTTGCAACCTTCCGCCTCATGTACATAGAGCACAAAAGGCTTCTGGTAATCAGGTGTTCCCAGAACAGGTGCAGAACATAAAGCAGTTTTTAGTGACTCAAAAGCTTCCTGACATGCTGGGGTCCAGGGTAAGGGTTCGCGCACCTCTTTGGTAGTCAGATACAAAAGGGGTTTTGTTAATAAAGCATAATTGGGTATCCACTGGTGACAATACGATGTTATGCCCAAAAATGTGCGCACCTCTCGCTGGGTGTTAGGTACAGCCATGTTAGTTATCGCCTTTATGCGCTCTGGTGTCAACCTCCTCCCCTCCTTCGATAGGAGATGACCTAAGTAGGTGACCTCCTTTCGACAATATTGAAATTTGGGAAGGGACACTTTGTGGCCCTTGTTGGCTAAATGATGTAACAATTTAACTGTAGCATCCTGACACCCGTCCTCAGTGTCCGATGCAATGAGAATGTCATCCACGTACTGTAATAGGACGTTACCTTCGGGAAGTTCTAAATCATCCAATTGAGCTTTTAAAGCCTGACTGTAAATACTGGGGCTCCCTGTATAGCCTTGAGGAATTCTACAAAATCTGAAACTTCGGCTAGCCAATGAGAATCCGAAGAGGTAACGGCTATCCTCATGCACAGGAATACTGAAGAAAGCATTCTTCAGGTCCAAGACAGAAAAATATTTAGCCGATGGAGGGATCATGGTCAAAATTGTGGTAATATCGGAGACCACCGGGTACTGGGGTTCAACCACCTGATTAATGTGGCGTAAATCAATCACGAATCTATAGACATCAGGTGCATCATCCCTGGCGTCGGCTGACTGTCTTTTAAGAATCGGAAGAATAGGACTATTACACCTGTTAGAGTCTTTTTCCTCCACAACTCCCGATCGAATCAAATCTTGTATTATCTGCAACAGGGCCTTTTCGCCATCCCTAGATATCTTATATTGGGGTATTCTGGGCAATTGAGCTCCCACCTTAACCTTGATGGACACGGGGGCAATATCCATTTTTCCCACATCAGTGTCGCTATTAGCCCACAAGCTCTCTGGGATCCCATCAAATTCGTCCGGCAGAGGCTCATCTTTTGAAAAACACTGATGCGCGCGCGCGACAGCAGGACCCAATGTGAGGTATACACCGTCTGGAGAACAATAAATGGTGGCATGCAATCTTTTCAACAAGTCTAAACCCAACAAGTTTTCACCACAATTTGAAGTCAATAGAAAAGGGGAATCAACAGTAAAAGGGCCAATCGTAAGAGCAAGAGGTTTAGAGATGGGGCTAATCACCGGAGTACCTGAGAACCCTACGGAGATATTATTCTTGCCAGACCTTGGGACCTGAGAACGTGCCACTGAACTTTTCATAGCACCCGTATCCACTAAAAATTTCTGCTGGGACCCTGACAAATCTGCAGTCACATAGGGTCCTCGTTGATCAACATTCACAGAAACTGGTCCCTCGCTCTGTCCTACGCTGTCCTAGTTATGAGAAAATCCTGTCAAGTCATCCATAGCATAGTCGTCATTGTAATACTGTCCGTTTCCTCTCTGTTGTCGATCTCTGTCACCATCGAAACAATTTCCTCCCGGTCTCCTATCAGGCTATCTGTCATCCCTACGAAAATCGCCACGACCCCGTCCTCTCCCTTGTCCTGTACTCGACTGGAATTCCGGACAATCTCTCCACCAGTACCCCTCCTGCTTACATTTTGCACACTGATTCTGTCCCAATCGCTCTCTCTTCTCACCCCTTCCGTAACCACTTCCCCCTCGTCCCGCTACCGTAGGTGAGGCACCTCGTCCCTGACCCTTGGACACCTGCTGTAACAAAACCCTTGTCTTCAAATCCTTGGCTTTCTTTTCTTGTTTGTCCTTACTCTCATTCTCTCTATGTTCATAATACTGAGCCATGCTTAAAATGCCAGAGGGAGTGGATGTCGTCCACGTACTCTCCGACGCCTGCAACCTCGCCGATATTTCCGGTAACAAGTTCATTACGAACCTGTTAACGAAAAGTCGTAACCCTCCATCTTGTGAAATGTCCTGACCACTGAAGTCCATAAAAGTCTCCTCGAACCGAGTGAAAAAGTCAGACACAGCTTCATCCTTTTTCTGTCTTCAGGCCGTCAACTTATCCCAGTCCACCTTCTTCGGGGGATGAGAGAATGCATATACTTAATAATCCACCCCGGCAGCGCTAAAATCTCTGCTTTCGACTTCTCCGCCGGCTTTCGTTCCTTGTCCCAATCCTGCAATTCCACCCAGGTACCACCCAGTTCCTCCGTGTGATCAGTGCCCTTCACATGTCTCCACACATCCACCGGGACTAACAATCCCAAAAATAATTTAATGTCCGCTAAAGTCATAACCGTCGAGGAGGCTGCTTCTGTCAATTCTTTATAATAGGCAGTCGGATTTTTTCTGGAATCGGGCAACTGAGCCTTCAAAGCTAACACCTCACTTCTCTTCCATGGCATATATACCCACTGTTCTTGGAAGTGGGCGTCTATATGAGCCCTAGTGACAGCATTTGTTACTGGATCTATCACTTCGGGGGCTTCTGGGTGAAAAATAGGATGTACCTCACGCATTGGATGTATCCCAGGAAAATGGGGTGTACCCGCAGATGGTAATTAATTTCTATACTCTAACAAAGACCTTAAACTTCGCATTACTTCCCGTACCCCAGTATTAGCCCTATTAGCTCCATTCTTTATGTCATGAAGAATTGCAGGCGCTGCCCCTCCGTACCCTTACTCCCATAACGTTATTAATGTTGTTGACATGTGCCATAAAGCGTGCTGCTGCATCAGAGGTTCATAATCTTTCATAGTGGACCAGATGTCTTCAAACAGGTAAATATTATTCCTGGCCCACTGACAAGCCTGGTTAGCCACTACCGTTTTCTCATCCAACCCAACCGTGGAGCGCGTAAGCAATTTTCGCACCTGGGTGAGCAACCCACTCCCCATACCTCGGGACGGAGTCTGTTGCCCACTGCGGGGGGTAGCGCCAGACGAAACAGCGGGAAGTGCAGAGGAAAACACAGAGGGGGTGGGTGAGCTCGCCGCAAGAAGGGAGATCAGGGGTGCAGGCAATGCAGAAGTGACAGAAGGTAAAACCTGCCCAACATCCCCCAACAAAGAAGACCCTAAAATAGAGGAAGCGGGGGCGTCAGACGAGTGAGAAACACCCGTGTGTGGAGCCGAAGCCCCACCTGGAGAAACCGAACTAGTCAACGTGGGATACAATGACTACGGGGCATAAGGGGGAGGGGGCCGGGCACTCAAAACATCCTCCATCTCATCCTGTTCATCCTCTCTTACTACATAACTTTTATTTTCCTGCAGCCTGAAAAGCCTATCTGCGCCCTCAATCCGCTGCTCATTCTCTTTCTTTGTATGTTCTCTCGCTTTCTGTGCCATCGTCTGCGCCGCCCTCTTCTGAGCTACCTTCTCCTCCCTCAACTGATGTTCTTTTACTTCCTTCTGCCACATCCTTAGTGAGTCGAACATGCTCTGGCGACTACGTCTAGCAAACAGTCTGTCTTGTAAGTAGTCTATTTTTGCCACATCAAAAGAGCCCGTCAATGGCCACTGCAAATCCACATTGCCCTTAGTGTATCTGTGCCACAAAGTACTAAACAAAATCGGGGTCAATCCATGTTTCACATACATATCAAAATTAGGGGAGCCCTCCACCGGGGCGGGTTGGCTCTCGGCCAATCTTGTGTCCGAGGCACCGCAACAGCACTCGAAACACCGCAGCTTACTGAAACACGGCATCATCGCTCACACAATCGCCCACTGACGCGAACTCTCACGCACCTACTTACCAACCGTACAATCACTACTGAACACACACACTCATATATCCATACATCCTATCCTATGCGTCGAATCTCCACCAAACATTTGTTGCAAAAGTGGGACAAGGCCCGTCGACCAAGTCCTGGGGAACCTGGACCTTACCGCAGACCGAACAGTACACTAACTGTTCTGAGGCTAGAGGACACATCTGCCACCCGAGCGGCACTACGGATCGCTGTGCACTTTACCACAGGAGGCCTAGGACTCACACCTACCGAATCGCCACCCTAGGTGTTCGGGGTGAGTTCCGGAGCCTACCCGCAATTAGCCACGCCTCCACCACAGTGCCACCCGGTCGGATGACCGCAAACAAATGTCCTCACACCTCCCGTTAAGTCTGTCAGAGCGCCACCCGCACTCTGAGTTCCCCGGAGCACACTAGCCCCAGGAGCACACCGGCTTCTTTACCACTGGAGACACACCGGTCTCAAAGATACACTAGTCTCTCGGAGCATCCCCGCTCCCTCAAACAACAGTCGGACCACTCACCTTCTGTATGCGGTACCGACCTCTACCGTTCTCCACCTCCGGCTGCCAGGACCAACACGGTCAGCTCCAAAGTTCCGCCTTCTGGACCCCGGCGCAGGATCGTGAACCGGAACCTCTCCCGATCAGCAAGGTGGGGCAGCGCTGCGAGAACCAACCCACCGTGCCGACCAGAGGGTCTCCGGTCTTCTGCTACCCACTTACGGGTGAGAAAGATCTTAATCGCGGGGTTCCTGTTCGGGCGCCATCTGATAAGCGTCTCTCAAATCCACCCGAGTGACTTACCACACTCACCTATAGTTACTCAGTAAGAAGTCAGCCGGACAGTGGAGAAGAATAAACAAAGTATTTTTATTAGGCCACAAACTCCCATATGAGAGGGCCCTGTCCGACCTCACCCCTAAGAGTGCGCCGAGAGGACTAACTCATCTCATCATAGCAATACATTATAACATGGTACAGCAAAGCAAAACACGCCCCTTCTGGGAAAGTACTGAACCCCAGAGAGGGGAACAATGGCCTCACACAAGAGGCATCTGCACCTGCAGAAGGAACTTTTGGTTATCTTTGCCCAAGGCCGCGGAGCCGGGCCTCAGCGTCTCTGGTGCATGAGAACATTACAGATAAGGAACTTGTTAATTTCGGCCACAGTTAGCTAAGAAACGAAAAACTGCTGCATTAGGGTTTTTCCTATTCTTACGGGAGGGGGGATGAGCGAGTGTGACTCGCTGACACAGAGGAATACCCAAAATGGAGGCACACAAGCTAAGCTAAGGAAACTGAATATCATCACACGCATAAATGAATAACCATAAGAAAAGTGAAATAAACGCAAAGGCACAAGTGAATACTTCATTAGTTAGACACATGATGCTAACTTGCATATGTAAATGTTAATGGGCGGGGCATCGGTAAGTGAACCCTATCAGAAGGAGAGAGATAAATAGAGGGAGGATGCGGGAGGAGACAACAGGAGAGATGAAAGGAAGTGCAACAATGTGGTTCAATAATATACCAGAAAAAGAACAACAAGTAAACATTAAATCAAACAGTCAGCAATACATTAGGGGAGGAGAGAAAGGAGAGAGGAAGTAGTGGGGGGTAGGGGAGGAGAGTGAGGATAAGGGAAGAGACAACCGTAGAGATGAAAGGAAGTCTGTCTAAAGACCGACTGGGTAGGTGACGACCAAGGAGGAAATCCAGGGCTCATCTCCCCTATAGCTAAACCAGGTAGCTCCATTGGGCATCAGACAAAATAGATCAGTCTCTAGTGGCAAGGGAAGAAGTTCACAGAAAAAGAGGGTGGGGACGAAGGGCAAGGGCATGTGAGGGCAGAGGACAGAAGCTGGAAAGAGTAGGAGCGGAGAGGGGGAGGGTTGGGGAAGAGGGAGGGGAAAGGTAAGGTCAGGAGAGACGGGGACGCATTAGCCCGAAGTCCGGCTGGGTAGGTGATAGTCATAGAAGGGAGCCCAAAGTCAATCTCCCCCATAGCTAGCGAGGTAGCTCCACCGGGCATCATACAAAAAGTATGCAGGTGGCCCCTCAATTCGTATGCCCCAAGTCCAGCAGTAGAGCTCCAGTCTGCACTCATACACCTCCCGCGGTCAGCACAATACCAGGGCATCAATATTGCATAGGGTGAAGGGCGCAAGTCACACAGTACAGCGCGCCTTGCAGCCTGCACATCACCCCACCTCCGTGCTCTTACAATGATGCCAGGGTCCCATCAAGAACTCCTCTTCCAGTCGGCAGCTTCAAGGTGCAATCCCCACAGTCTCGCAGCACCTCAGCCTCCCGTTTTTTTTCACCCGACTGCCTGTCTCTTTGAGCCTTCCAATGCACACGCAATCCGCTAGTTGCTCGTGGGTCCGAGCAGTCGGCCTCCCAGTTTGTGCGCCCTAGCACCAGCGGCATATCCCAGACTGCACGCCTTCACTGTTCGCGGACTCCACACTTCCAGGGCCCCAGCATTGCATGGGGGGAGGGGCGCAAAGCCAGTTGGTGCAAGGAGCCCCCAAGCCGTTAGCACCCTTTTTCATTCTGCTGCGGACTCGAGAGTGGGGCGCCTTCTTAGGGTCAGGTGCGGGGTCTTTTCGAGCTGAGAGTCCCTTGGAGGCCACAAGAATCACTGCCCCTGTGTAGGTGCGCGTAGTGGATGCCCTGATGATCATCAGTTGAGGTGTACAGCTCCCAGTAATTAGTGGTGCTGCCCCAGCGGATTCCCCCACGCTGCTCGCGGGACTCACCGAGCATCGGCTGTGGTCATTAGCAGGAATTGCACACTCGCTGTCCCCAAGGCGGGGAGATTGGACACCCGCTGCACCACAGATAGGATCGCTAGTTCTTAGTCAATCAATCAATTAATCGCATATCTTTATTCTGTATAAAAAATACCATAAAAGTACAGATAAAATACATCAGAATTAAAGACCAGTTTAACAGTCTAAAATTCTCCATATTACACGTTCATTACATCAGTGAATGGGTGCCCCTCCCTTTAGCCAATTCCTTTATAGGTCCGTGAGCATGGGTGACTTCCCGGTCAGTCTATATTCTCCTAATTGCCCCTTGTTGCTCTAAGCCTAACCGCTACCCTTAAAAAAAGTACAGTACAAAACAGAGTCAAAGCGTCTGAGGACAATTTAAAAAATAACAAGGCCACTCTTGCGTGTTTAAATCTGGCTTCCTTTAAAATTCTCTTTAAAAAAAGGTTCCTTGGCTTTGAATGAAAAGGACATAGTAAGACAAAGTGAAGGGTATCCTGTGGAGACAGTTGGTCGCAGCCACATGATCCCTTCATCTCCGTGGATGATGTGTATCCTGCAGGGTCAACTAGTACGTGGTGCAAAAGATTTAACCTGAACCGTGCCATTAAGAATCTGTCATGGGCATTATGAAAGTAAGACAGATAAGATTCAATGGATGTTTTAGTTAAAAGATATTCTCTCACGGACGGCTTAGTCAACTCCCTGTCTTCCCTGAGTGTTGTGACATGCCTAAACACCTATCCTTAACCAGAATCTTATCCTGCATGGATATTTTAGAGGGGTTATTAAAAAGGTCTGCACATCCTATTCCTTCAAGGGAGTCCTTAACGTACTTTAGCCATGGGATATTAAACCCTTGATCACGAGCCGGACTGTCTGCATTGACCTGCCTACTGAATTATGCCTCTGTATTTGCCCAAATTTTGACCCAGCAGATTAGGGGTTTAACTCTCAGCCTGTCCCTGATATAATAAGCGCCAAGTTCTTCATGGGCGATATAGGATGGCGTGCTCTGTGGCACTTTGAGCAAATGCCAAAAATACTTATTTTCCTCTATTTGAAGTTGCTTCACATCAACAAAACCCCATACCTCACTTCCATACAAGACTTTGGCACAGCACATTGAGGTATATAATCTCAAAATTTGCTCAGGTGACCAACGACCTAGCCTTTGTGCAAAATTCATCATCGACCCAGAGCCTGCTAGTTAAAATACGACATTTCTCCTCTAGTAAATATTTAAATTTAAACGGCCATCAAATAAAATCCCCAGATACGAGAAAGAATGTACTTTGCCCAATCGATGTTCACCAATGGTATAATTGTACATATAATTGTACGTTTTACTTGTTTTTTTGCCCACTTCCATAACATATGATTTTGACAGGTTGGGAGACAAATCTAAATTCTCCATAAAAAGAACAAAGCCATCTATCAGAGTCTGTAGCCCTTTAGATGTGCGGGCCAAGAGGACCACATCTTCCGCGTGAAGCAGGACGGGGATCCCTCTAGAGCCAATCCTGGGTGTATCAACCTTTAAAGTGCTAAGTGCCTGATCAAGTCTGTTTATATACAGTGTAAACAAAAAAAGGGGCTAGAATGCAACCTTGTCTAACCCCACTAGAACAAGCAAAGGGTTCTGTAGTATTTCCCTCCTGGTTATATCTGACCGTGGCGGTGGTGTTCCAACGCAAGAATTTTAAAATATTAACAAGTCCCGGGTCCACACCAAAGTCACCCATGATTGCCCATAATTTCACTCGGTTGACATGGTCAAAGGCCACTGCCAAGTCCATAAATGCTAGGTACACGGTACCTTTACTGCCGATGGTATACTTGGCTGAGAGCAGATATAAATTAAGACATTGGTCAGTTGTTTACCTCCCAGGCCTAAAACTATATTGGGTGTCGGTTATAATGTGCTGATCCTCAGCCATTAATCGGCTGAGGATAGCCCTCCCTAAAACCTTTGCTGACACATCTATTAGGGAGATTGGTCTGTAACAGAGTTGGCTGTCTTTATTTTCTTTTTTTTAAATGGGGACTATTGTGGCTGTGGACCAAGATGGCGCGGCATTACAGTATCAACTGCTGCATTAATGACTCTTGTCAGGATGGGAGCCCATAATTTTACCTTGCTCAGAAAGAGATCTGGTGGAATCCCATCGGGACCCGGGGCCTTATTTCGGGTCAGACCTTCAATCCCTGCCTTAATCTCACCCAAGGAAAATCTTATCTCGGGAGTGTCCCGTTCCCCCCTGTTACCTCCGCCTGAGTCTTGTCTATGAAGCGTTTATAAAGTCCAAAAGAGTGCTCTCGCCATTGCCCTTGTCGAATGTTGTTAGCTATCCAGGGTTTATTGGCCTCTTGGAAACAGGGATTGTTTATGACTTTCTAAATGGCAGTTGAATCTTTTAACTCCATCGCCTCCCTCAGATCCTCCCAGGCTTGGTGTTGTAATTTTATTTTACAGCCTTTAACGGCTATCTTATAGTTTGACCTACAAAGGGTCAAACTACCCTTCTCTCTTGGGGAAGATTTAAGAGCAGCTTGCAGCTTTCTTGATGCGCGGGAGCATTGTTTATCAAAATTGCGATTTTACGAAATTCGGTATTTTGCACTTCTCAAATACCACCAACTCAGACCAGGTGGTAATCAGATGCAACCAATTTAAACTGGCCCATAATTCAACAGTGGCTTCTCACAATGGCTGGGCTTTATGTTATAGTCAGGAGGCTGCGTATCCGAGAGGCTGAAGAGAGAAGGAGACGTCAGGAGAGGATCTACAGGACACGCATCACCCTCTTCCAACGCACTGAGGAGGACATCCATGTGCACTACAGGCTGCATCCAGAAAGTATCCTGGAGCTGATAGAGGAGCTGACACCCATGTTGGAGCACCTCACATACAGGGTGCACACCATTCCCACACACATACAGGTGTTGTGCTCACTGCACCTCCTACTGTCAGGGAGTTTTCAGGTGGTAATTACCGCAGTAGGAGGGGTGTCCCAGAGCGCACGTTCGCGCTTTTTCCACGCTTTCCTCAATGCTATGATGCAGAGGATGCATCACCACATCAAATTCCCAGACTCACAGCAGGAACTGGACCAAACAAAATAGGATTATTACCAAATTGCTCAATTCCCCCACGTGATTGGCTGCGTAGACGGAACACGCCGCACTGTACCGCCCATCACACAATGAGTATGTTTTTAGAGACAGAAAATGATACCATTCTTTAAACATCCAGGTAGTCTGCAATGCCAAACATGTAATCACAGACATAGTAGCAAAATTTCCAGGAAGCACTCATGATTCCTTCATATTTAGACACTGTGGTTTACATCGCAGACTCACAAATGGCGAGTTCGGTAGGGATACCTGCTAGGTAATTGTATGGCACACACCAACAGTAGTATGAAATGTCTGAACTTGCAGTATCTCACTAAACATCAACATACTTCATCCCTACAGGAGACAGTGCATATGCTGTACGGAACTACATCCTCACACCCTACCTCAATCCAACCACAGCTGCTGAGTGGAGGTACAACACTGCCCACAGAGCCACAAGAGCCACCATTGAGAGGACTTTTGGAATCCTCAAAAGCCGTTTCCGGTGCCTCCATAAGAGTGGAGGTACCCTACAGTACAGCCCGGAGACATGTTGCAAGATTGTGGTGGCCTGCTCAATGCTACACAACATCGCTACCAAGAAGAGCACCCCAGTGGATCTGACCGATTCAGACACATCAGATGAAGAGGATCCAGCTCCCCAACGCAGATGTGCAGGTGGAGCTGGGGCAGCTGCCGGGCGCCTGAGACGTGATGACATCACACAGAACTACTTCTAGGTAAGAAAATAGACCACAATGACCAATGTTGATGAAAAGTAAATAGGTTTATTCCCTTAAATGAAGGATGTGAAAAGTCACACAGTGTGACTGTATCTTTGTTGTTAGCACAAGTTATTGTCCTCACAGTGCCATATTGTCAGTGAGTTAGGTAGTCCTCATGGCATGTGTTGCCTCACAACATGCCATTGTGCATGCCACCCCTTCACCTCCGGCGTGCACGCCCTGAAGCATCTCCTTCAGCCTGTGCACTTGCCTCGCTGTTGTCATCCACAGCTCTGCCCTGACGGCCACTCCAATGCCTTTCAGCAGGAATAGGTGGAGTCGGTGTGCTCCTGCGAGATTACCCATCTGTGTCTCGGCTTCCTGGCGTTACAATTCCCCCAGTGACAACAGCCCTCAGTTGGTCTAGTGCATGGGTAACCTGCACCAGGCCCCTAGCAACGTCCTGGCAGCAGTGTGCCATCTCATGTTGCATGCTTACTGTTCTCCATGCTAGCATGGATATTGCTGTGGATTGCCGGCTGACAGCCCTTGTGAACTGGTCCAGGCCGTTGTGTAGCCGATGTTGTTCCCTGAGCCGGGCCTGCCTATCCCTTCTGTTTTCCCTCAGATTTGCCTCTAAAGCTTGTGCAATTGCTGTCACCCCAAGTCTCAGCTCCGACATGTGCCGGTTGTGTTGTGCTAGCTGGCGCTGTATTGATGTGATCCCTTTACTTTGCAGGTGCTGCACAAGCAACATGTTGCCCTCCAGCCCTGCGAAGACGGAGTCTGTACCTGAGGAGGCATTGCTGGTGTTGGCCCGTGCCCTCTGTCTTGCACCACTGCCAGTTGTGTTTGATGCGCAGGATTGTGATCTGCCCTGCCTTGGGTTTAGAGTTGCCGCAGCCTGTGTGTCCTCTTCGGCATCCGTAGACTCGGATGCTATTGGTATCAGTGCAGGAACAATTCTGCGCCGTTTGGTTTGCTCTGATGGTGTGTCCCGTGTGGCACCCTGGCTCTCCTGCCCTGCCTGGTCCACATATGTTGCTCTCTCCCACACTGCAGCCACAGTGTCCAGTGTTGTTGGTCCAGCTGCAAAAAATTAACACACATGAGTTGTGTGTCATTTCTTATTTTACATTACAATAAAGCTCTTGATACTACAAATGACATGCCTACTTGTCTATTTTGCACATTGCTAGTGTGACTGTTCCCTAGTATGTACCCTTTGTATGTGTCACAGGACCAACTTTCAGTGCATGGGACTACATTTCCCATAATGCAATACTGGGTGACCCTCAAAACATGGACCAGATTCCTATTCATGCATGGGTATTTTGGGGTATGAGTGGGATGGGTATGTTTTGGGGATATTGGCATGTATCTTACCTTCTGTGGTGTCTCTGGTGTCGGAGCTGTTAAGATCAGCCACGCCCGTCACTGCCTCAGGAATTAGTGGGCCCTCCATCAACTACTCCAGGGGCGTCGGATCTGGTGCAGTGGAGGTCCCACTTCCAGTTGCCTTTGCCTCTACCAATATGGTGGCCACCCTCTCCTTCGATCTCTGCCTCATGTCGTACCACCTCTTCCTTAAGTCCTCGGTGGTACGATGGGTTACGCCTATGGCATTTACCTTCTCTTGGATGTCAGTCCATATTTTTCTTTTCCTGGCCTCAGGAACACGAAGTGAGACTTTCCCAAACAGGAGGTCATGTTGCCTCACTACCTCCTCAGTCAATACCTCAAGCTCCCTCTCTGAGAACTTTTGTTTTCTCTTCCTGCTGTGTTCCTCAGCCTGCTTGTCCCCACCCTGCTTTTCCCCACCCTGGGATTCCATTTCAGCTACTTTGGTTTCAGAGGCAAATCCACACTCCCTCCTCACTGTCTCTCAGGCAGCAACTGGTTGTAATGTCATCATTCTGCAACTGAATTGCTTTTTCCTGGTTTTGCGATTCTTTATTAGCGAATTCGCTAATAAAGAATCGCTATTTGAGTAGTCACACAATAATTCTGTGATTTTTTGGTAATCGCTATTTAATTGTGATGTTTTATCTACATCCCATTTTGCGATTCCGAAAGTGCGATTTGCAGAAAATCGCATTTTCCGAATTACAAAAATTGATTTACCTACATATGCTCCAAAGTGCCTTTCCCTCCTTGGTGTGTTCCCTGTGCGGGCCCTCTTCCAATGTGCATGTCGACCAGTTCCCACACTTAGCTCTCAAATTTGGGCATAGGTGGCAATTAAAGTCGCCAGCTAAAACCAGATGGGAAGCCATCCCCGCTCGCTCTTGTGTGTGAGTGAGCCTACTGCCTAGCTCTTGCAAGCTTGCAGTGTCCTGACCCGACGGCAGTGCATTATAAAAATGTATTAGAATTAACTTGTGACCTTTGTTATAGAACCTAAGCCACTGAACGATATCTGAATCCCACTCCAAGTTAGTCCATCTGCCCTGTAACCTGAGATCAACTAATGTGATTAACCCTTCCCTCGCTCTCCCTGATGGTGTCTTGCAGGCCGGAACAAAAAAGGTCTTATAACCCTCTAGATGAAAGTAGCTATTCTCTACTCCCCATGTTTCCTGTAAGCAGATAATTTGAAATTTCCTTATGTAAAGTACCCAATCTTCATTCTTAAATTTAGAGGATAAACCTGCTACATTCCAGGAAACTAACTTAAATTCTCTTTCATATTGCCTATCTGCGCTATCCAATGTCAGACGGGTGTGGGGCCCTTCGTCTTCCATATTTGGTCGCTAAGCTCTTGTAATCGTGCTGCGATTGCCCACCTGTGTTCGCCACTTCTGTCCTTCCCGGGTCTATGATGCTGGCTTTGCTTACATGGGCATGTACACCTTTAACTTCCCCAGACAAGCCCAGTCAATCAATGTCATTTAAATCTCTGGCATTACTTAGGGGGGCACAAAAATTGTATGTCGGGACTCTGAAACCTCCCTCATACTCTCCCACCCGATGCCCCGTGCGTTCTTGCTGGTTATTCGGGATTATTGTGTGTCTATAGAAATAGCCCAGGAGGAGCATTTTTATACTTATGCCCCCCTCATTTTGATGGAGCCCCTCACTCGGGGAGAGCAGCTTACGCACAAGCTCGGGGTGCCTTAAAGTCACAATAAAGCAGTCCCCTGAAAAAGCTTTCCTAGTACTACCAATCCTAGATACTTTTCTGGCCATCAGAATGTGCCAATAGTTTGTGATATTGAACCCTACATTCCTGCACAACCAATGTGCTGTCTTGTTAATCAGCTGTAAGGTAGATTCTTCTCTATCGTTTGTGCAGGCTGGAACACCCGTCAGAACAACAGTGTATGGGCATGAGGTGGGGGTAAATCTAAAACGGGCAGATCTATGGTACATCGTGCGCTTTGTGTTGACAACTCCCTAAGATGTTGGTGTGGGCTGGCTCTATCCGCTGTGTTGATGGGGGCTGTTTGTTGTGCAGAGATGTTGCCTGCAGTCCCCAACCTAAAATCCCTGTGTCCCCTGGAGGTAGTACTTGTATTATGTCTGTTTTCAACCGGGGGGAATGAGTTTGACGCTCTAGTGTCACCATCTTGTAATCCTGTGGGCTGTTCGTTAACCCCATTTCCCCCCCACTCACCCACTACTACAGCGGGTGCAACTTGAGGTTTAGGAACTTCCACTGCACACTGACTAGCGCCATTGGTGGATGCACTAGTCTGGGCCAGGAGTAACCACGGTTTTGCCTCTATTGATCTTAGGCTGCCTATAAAGGCCCCAAAAGGACAGTTATTAATGTTTCCGCTCTTTTCCAATACTCAAGATCAGCCCCCAACTCTACGCTCCCACGTTCACCACTGTGGGACTTTTGACTGGCATCTAGGTCTGTATCAGACGGCCTAGTTACTTGTGTCTCTAACTTAGGGGCATATTATCAAGGCAGCCTAAGATCAATAGAGGCTAAGCGCGAATATCTCCAAAAGCTAACACCTGCCCTGAGCAGTTCTTAGCCATGTTATCCAATGGGAGGTGGATAACATGGCTAAGAGCATTAGCTCGGTAATGCATGAATATCGCTGACTTTTCAGCGATATTCATGCATTACGGCCGATTTTTATCGCATTTGTGATAAACCTTGGTAATACCAAGGTTTATCTGCGATAAAAATCGCAGCAGCTCAGCTGTAAATTTATGTCTCTAACCAAGCAATAGCGATAATTATCACTATTGCTTGGTAATATGCCCCAACGTTTTTTGTTTCTTGTTGCGTATTAATTTGAGAGACGCCCCACCCCTAATTCGCTTTGCTGGTGGCTCATCACTGTTTATGGGCTTGGTGGTGCTGACACTGCAAAGTTTAGTGACTCTCTTCGAACGGGTAATGGCCTTCCCCCCACCTATGCATGGTGCAATTATATTACTTGTCGTCAACAACATTATGGCCCCAGCCCCCTCCCCCTTCTCTGCAGTGTTCTGGGGAAGGTTGATACAAGCATTTTGTGTCTCTATGAGTTCTTGTGATGGGGGCGAGGCGATGAGAATGGCTCTTTCCCTGTTTGTGCTACCACCAGGTACTGCCGAACATGACTGGTCCATACCATTAGGGGTTTTGTCACTGCTATACTACCCATGGCTGAACGTTTTTGGGCCACAAGGGTGTCCTGGGAAAGTCTTTGTTCTGTAAGCTGAATCTGGTGGGTCAGCAATGATTCAGCTCTAGTCAGAAAGGCAGCCAAAGTCCCGGTAACCCCACCACCTACCAGAGAGTCTGTGGCCTTGTGCTTGCTCATTCTACTCACAAACATATGCACAGGGGTGTCACAAAACAATACCTTAAGAGTCCTCCCTGAGTCTGACTCGTAGTTGCCTTGTCGCCCAAATATCAGGGGGTGGCCCAGCCCTGCCGCACTCTGTTGTGAACGGGCGCAGACAGGCCGTCTCGCCCATCCGTGTCCCGCACTGAGGGAGCCCTGCGGTGTTCTTAACCCCTTCGATGCTGATGACGAGCTCAGCTCGTCATCAGCCACGGGGGGCGTGTGCGGATGACGAGCTGAGCTCGTCATCTAACGCGGCTTTTGAAAAAAAGCCGCGTAGGGGAAAAATCACCGCAGCAGCGATGCGGTTAAGCGCCTCCTGGCGCAGGCGTGGGCGGAGTGCGCGCCACGGAGAATGCTGGGGCTGGTAGTCCCGGCCGGCGTACCCCACTCACAGCTGGAACCTGGACTGTGAGCTGGCCAAATGACTCTCCTGGCGGTGGCGGCAAGAATGAGATTGTAATGAAGCAGGCACCAAGTAAGATTGCCTTAGTCATCCTCCTGAATTCTAGGTGAATATCGGTGGCTCATATTCTAGCTGGAGTTTAGTAACAAAATTTAGCAGGTTGGACAGAAAAGGATGTGCCACCAATTTTTATTCTTGTAGGGTAGAATGATTAATTGGGTGTTAGCCTATAATGCAGAGACCTTTTCAGAGAATATATTGAAGGCTGTGTCTGTAGGAAAAGGAGTCACTTTCTGTTTATTACTTTCTGTGTAATATAAAGTATTTTGACAGTAGATCTTCTTCTAGTGATGAGAAGTCAGTGAAGGGCCTTCAACCCCAGGCAGATGTGGCCTCGTAGCTTTACATGCAGGTGTTGTCTTGCTGCTGTGTTCTGTATCCTTTGGATAGGTATGCGAATGGGGTTAGGCCCTTACAAAGCAGAGAGGGCTAGATCATGGAACGTGTTATACACAGTAAACATGTCTTCGTCACTGTAATCAATACCATGGCCTCACATGAATGAATCACATAAAATGCATTATTGGATCTGAGCAAATGTGTTTTACGTCTTATACTTTAAGAAGCCTGCAGCTGTTCTTTTTTTCCCCAAAAAATCAATATATTTGTTTGTATTCATTGCACACGACTATTGCTTGGAAAAATTGTGAACAGTAAAAACAGTAAAAACTCCATGCAGCGTTGGGACACTCCATGGAGTAGCCGTGTGCTCTATAAATACCCAATTACAATTACAATTACAACGGTGGATGAAGAGAAAAATTAAAATAAGTGTCCTTCATCAGTGAAAGGAAAACACAAATTGTGCTTGCAAGCTCTGGTTTTGAGATGTAAAACTGACTGAGCACAGTACTGGCACAATAATAGGTGCAAGAAACATTTGTAAAAATTATTCACCATTAATAACAAAATACAATTTTTTTATCAGGTTTGAAAACCCTGGTAAATCTGGGCTCTAATACTGATTGCACTGTGGGATTTCAAGGGCCGATTTCGCACACCATTTAAGTTCTGGTGGAAGGCCCACTAGCATGCCAGGTCTGTGGAGGCCTTGGCCTCTGCTAATCTGCAAGAGAACTGTCCGACATAATTGGAGCTCTCCTCCTTCCTGACAGGAATCACTATGCCCTCTAAGCATCCATGAGTGAATGTGCTGCAGGCATAGTTAAATTCTGAATGGGCATTATGTATTTTTCGCCACACTCAGCATTCATATTTGTTTCATGAATTGCTCTCTGGAAGTCATAGTTTGTTTCAGCGAAACAAAAAGTAAACAGCCGTGTAGTGCAGGTATTTTTTTCTCCCTATGTGCATGGGCTGTTGTTTCCTCTGCATGGTGGACCAGGACAGAGAGAAAAGGGGTCACTCACACCCTCCTCTCCCTAAAAGGATGAGTGGAGTGCCAGTCAGACCTGGTGGTCAGTGATGGATGAACTGCCGGATCAAGGGTTTTGAACAGCAAAGCCAGCTGAATTCAAAATATGCAAACATTCGTGACAAGAATTTTCAATTCTATTAAAAGCATGGCAGCGAGGATTATGCTTTTCTCTTCTTTACTACATTTATTAACAGAATCCAATCAGAAAAAACTTTTGTAAAATACTACATTTCCCATGGTACTCTACTATCACATGACTAACCATAGAGCCACTGCCTTATATAACCTCTCAACCACGGCATAGCATCCTTAATCTTTGCACTGATCTCGGAAGAAACAGTTAATGCAATTCGAAACCAGACAATGCTAGAACATCTAAAATCAGGATCATGTAACGACCGGGAGTCCATTCTCAGGCACAGCAAACTTGAGACCCAACGTGGGTCCGCTTTGTAACTCCGACCAGCGGGAACTGATGAACATCTGGAAATTGATCTGAACATCCCCATGGGGAACTAACTCTTCACTGAGCTAGGTATCCAATTGCCCAGGAACGTCCGCCATTCCAGTGATCATTTGCCATCCGAACCTGATAAAAGGCAAAATGAAAGTCATAAAACTGACCTCACCACACATGTCACAATGCCAAGACATTCAAATAAGGAGGGAACATTAGGAAAACAGATCCATTACATAACTGAACTGTAAAACACATATAGCATGGGTGGGATAATCCTCGCCTCCGTGTCCTTAATAGAATTGAAAATTCTAGTCACGAATGTTGGCAAATTTTGAATTCTATATCAGGACCGGAGCCTCTGATTATGCTTGTTCAAAGCTTAGCCACCACAACAGAAGCCACATCAACAATGGGTTTACAATAGAACTTTTTAAATGTAGACTGTGCCGACCTGTCGGCCGCTTTCGCAATGTCAGAGAGGCTAGAGCCTCAGGCAAATGATTTTTAAGCCATCGCCTCACGCGCTGAATTGGCCCCAAACATGGACACATCAATGCCTGCTTCCAACGCACCCACCTCGCCAGTGTGGCCGGTGTCACAGCGCGAAAGGATTTCTGCAAGGCGATCAGCAATTGTCCCTTCATGTCAGAACGAAACTCAGTAGTATTCAACTCATACACCTTCACACACTGCACCACACACAGATTCGGCCACAACTCTAAAAATATACACATCTCACAAAACCAATTTCATAGGACGAGGCAGACAGACCATACAGATGTCCCTCAAAAGCGTGCTGCCCTATCGGTTTACCATGAACCAGGACATGACCCGCCGAAATGGCATACCTAAAGTTATTAACCGTCCTGTATGCCATACCTGCTGAGGCAAGGGAAGACAGAAAAATAATCTCCAAAGAGTAATCTGCTCCAAAGGGATCAGCATCCCGTTCACTACACCAGCGCTTCCAAGCGGAGGAATACCGTTTGTGAGTGTTGGCAGACCAGGCCTGACTGATGAATCTGTTAAATTCTCTTGAATGCCCTGGGACACTCCATCTGTCCTGTAAACCCTCCAAGGCACTAGGTAGAGGTGTTTTGACAAGATCAATGGATGCAGAGATCCCCTAAATCCAGAAGGAGATTCCATTGAAATGGAAGCAGGATCATACCGACACAAGCCAACTCCTAGAGAACTGGGAACTAGGCTTGTGCTCTACAAATGGCATAACCAACACCAATTCCCCTCGTGTATAGTGCAAATGCGCCAACACCCTGGGAATCATCAAAAATTGAGGAAATGTGTAGTATCCTGGGTATTATGTTTTACATGCTTTCCACTCCTCCATCTGTAGAACACTCTTGAGTTGATGTCACTTCGAATGTTGGTGTATGAAGCAGACAGTTGGAGAAGGGCTGAGTGACTTGCTGGCAGAGACAAATTACACTTGAGGCAAAAGCTGGTTATCTGGAATCATGTAGATATTTAATAAGGCACAGTAGACGTTTGTAGTTGCACAATGTACTCAACCTGTGCTGAAACTAGGATAGAGGCAGTCTCAAATTACCTCGGCTGAAGCAGCCACAATAGCACTAGGCTGTAATTGTAAAACGCAGTAGGAACTGGTTTGTGAACAAGTTTGAAGAAATGGCACATTGGCATTGACAGAGACTTGTAACTCCTTGTTCCATGTAAGTAGGGAACGCTGTGGAGGCACACAAACTGTATCAAGTGACGCTTTAGGTGCTGCCTGCGTTGCAAAGAAAGTCTTTTACACACACTGTAGGAACAGCAGGCAAAGTGTGTAGGCATGTAGTTGGCAAACTGATCACACAAGACGCATACTGGCAGGCTTACCCTCACTGAAGAAACTGGAACAGGCACTGTAGTGTTGAGGGCGACCGGTGGGAGGTCACTGGTGGGGCTGATGTGTGCCTTGTGAAGAGTTGGAGCAGATGTAGATTGAGATGTAGCTTGAGGTTGAGAGTGAGAACTCAAGATGTCCTCAGAGGTAGCAGACTCAGGTTCTTTGGTTAAAATTTCGGCCAATAAAATGTAGTAACTGACTCCACGCAGGTAGATGATATTCAGGAGGATTTATTGAAGTTAGTTAGAAGATTAGAAGTACAATGGTAATCAGCCCCACCAGGAGCAGCCAGCAAGGCGCTCAGCCCTTCTCCAACTGTCTGCTTCATACACCAACATTCTAAGTGACATCAACTCAAGAGTGTTCTACAGATGGAGGAGCATGTAAAACATAATACCCAGGATAATACATATCCTCCTTTCTTCCAAAGGAAAACAAGAGAAGATAAGAAATACAATATACGGGGTTACATTATACTGTGTGGCATTATATACCATATGCTACACCTACTTAAATATTATAGTTATGTTATTTTATTATGGCGTACATATACAAGCATTTACATCCTGTTTTACAGTATGCATATAATGTTTCATACCGTGTGGTTTGTACAACACACCTAAATATACACATACACATTTTACTTTGTTCAGTGTGCAATGTTCACACGTCATATGTACATTTTGCTTTGTTCAGTGTGCCATGTTCACACTTCATATGTACATTTTACTTTGTTCAGTGTGCCATGTTCACACTGCATAGGTATTTTACACCACATCTGTGCATTTTTCACTTTGTTTCATGTGGTACAACCACATCTGCGCATTCTACACATTGTTTCATGTGGTTCAAGTTGTTTGACCACTCCACCCTTCCGTGGATTCGTCACTTTTATTGACCGTTCCACTCTTTTGTGGTTTTGTCACTTAAAGCTTCATTTTTACTACACTTTACTTCACAATGTTTTTCTGTTTGACTATGTTTTTTTTACTACTGCTTAACACTACTTCATTTTGCTTGTTCTGTCCACGCCAGTCCTCCACTCTTTCATTGCTTGCTGTACTCTTCATCTTATCACTCCTTCAACATATTGCCTCAACCCTGTACTTTACTCTTGTCAGCCTGGCCAGCTCTCATTATGTTTGTACTTAGGTTGTTGTTTTATTTTAATTGTGGGAGGAAGTGGGTGCTTATATTTTGTGAGAAAGATGCATGAGTTGTTTGTTTTATCTTTCCTGCTTTTCTTCTTTCATTTTCATAAACTCTTATTATTCTCATATGCAACTTCTGTTCCATTGCTCTTTTCTGTTCTCACTTCATTGCATTTGTCTGCTCTGTGCTTCTAGTTAAATTTGACTTTCGCACTGCTTGCTAATAATGTACTTTTCCTTTTCTGTCAAAAAAAAGAGGGTGATGTTATAGTCACAAGTTGTCCTTGTTTCTTTAAGGACAACTTGTCAGCTCCGCGCGCCTGCCCTCGTGCGCTATTGTTATTTGATTTGTCACTCATCCTGGAGCTCTCGTTCGAACCCTGCTGGTCTGTTGGTTTGGCAGTTACGGCGGGGATACCAGGATGAGCGGTTGTGGGTTGTGCTACATATCACGTATGTAACCAATAAAGGTTTTCAAACTAAACCTTTGTTCAAGGACCATCATTTCCACACAAGAACCCTCTTTCAACAAAATGCATAACCCAGACTGGAAGTCCAGTCCTAAAGAAAGGCATCTGTGGCCAGGGCTTCTGGATCTGGGAGCCAACTGAAGAAGGCTGAAGTCTGATGATTGAGACGCGATGCAAACAGGTCCATCATGCAAGGGCTCCAGAGATCATTCAGCGCATGGGAAACTCTGGGACAGAGCCTGCAGTTGCGACAATCTTAAAGATGTTGGGACTGCCAATCTGCAACTGTATTGCTCTGGCCCGGGAGATATTCTGCCACCAAAGAGATTCTGTGTTGAACGAAAAAGTGCCAAAATTCCTTAGCAATATCCTTCAGAATGTGAGATTTCATGTTACTCAGCTTGTTCATATAACGAACCGTTGAGACATTGATAGGTTTCATTTTCCGATGCCCCGCCCACTTACATTTACATTTATGAGTTAGCATAATGTGTCTAACTAATGATGTATTCATTTATGCATTTACGTTTATATTCTCCATCTCATTCTTCATTTATGCGTGTGATGTTATTCAGTTTTCTTAGCTTAGCTTGTGTGCCACCATTTTTTGGTTGCTTCTCTCTGCGTGCGAGTCGCACTCGATCATTCCCCCCTCCCGTAGGAATAGGAAAAACCCTGAACGCAGAAGTTTTCATTTCTTAGCTGTGACCGAAACTAATAACAAAAACCTAATCAGTAATGTTCTCATGCGCTGGAGATGCTGAGGCCCATCTCCGCGGCCTTGGGCAGAGATAACCAAATGTTGCTATTGCAGGTGCAGATGCCTCTTGTGTGAGGCCATTGTTCACCCTCTCCGGGGTCCAGTACTTTTCCAGTATGGGCGTGTTTTACTTTGCTGTACCATGTTATAATGTATTGCTGTGATGAGATGAGTCAGTCCTCTCGGTGCACTCCTAGGGGTGAGGTCGGACAGGGCCCTCTCTTATGGGAGTTTGTGGCCTAATAAAATACTTTGTTTATTCTTCTCCACTCTCCGGCTGACTTCTTACTTTGTAATTATAGGTGAGTGTGGTAAGTCACTTGAGTGGATTTGAGCCACGCTTATCAACATTGTCCATGCACAGTAAGATGCAGCAATCCATCTTCAATGACGAGCGTCTGCGAATTGCAAAGGAACCAGCCAAGAGCTCCAGGCATTTGATGTGCAGGGAGAGTTTGTTCTGAGACCAGAAGCCCCTCCCCCCCCCCCAAGAAAACTGGACCACACTTGACTCCCCAACCCCAACGGTTGGCATCTGACTTGATCACAATATCTGGAGTAGAGCCAAAGATCGCCCTGCCATTCCAGGACACCATGTGATCCAACCACAACAACATCTCCAACCTCCCTTCCTCTGAGAGGGACATTTTTTTGGAATAGCTGAGGCCTTTCCAGAGGTGTTGAATTTTAAGTCTCTTCAGCGCACCATAGTTTAAGGGGCCAGGAAAGATGGCCTGTATCTTTGAGGCCAGTAAACCCACTACTGGGCAATTGACCGCAAGGATACAGTCTGCTTGTTCAGAATTAATCTCAACTCCTTCTTTTTTTAAATGTTTTTATTAGGTACAAAAGATCATGTGCATATATACCAATAGAAACATGCTATACCGATTTCCAGACCTGGACAGTTAGCAAACAGCATGTAAACATTACATAGACTGTGCACTTTCTGTACGCTTATACATTTCTAATTCCACCATTGGGGATACCACAGGGTCTCCTGGATACTTATTCCAATTCGACCATTTCCGGTCCCATTTTCCGGGGCACCTCCTTGCCACAAATACTTCAGTTTCCGCCAGCATACATCTGTCAAACTCTTACGCCCACATGTGGACGATCGGTATACTCACTCCCCCCCCACCCTCTAGCTATCTCCCGCTTAACCAGAGTGTACCCCAGCGTAACAAACAGTTTTTCTACTTCGGTCAATTCAGTCGCCTCCCAGATATTCAACAACCCCAGTTGCGGCGTCAGGACAATCTCCTTGTGCAGGACCGCAAGCATGCTTTCCGAGGCCTCCTCCCACAGGACACTCAATCTCGGGCAGTTCCACTGTGTGTGATAAAATTTGGCCTGCTGGCCACAACCCCTCAGGCAGAGATCATCAGATCTAGAACCAATTTTTGCAATGGACTGTCCCATCATGTACGAGCAGTGCAATATTAGAAGCTGGATCAACCTAAATTTCAGTGTTACGGCTGCCTCAAGGGGGATATCAGGGCCTCCTGCCACTCCTCATCGCTGATACTTCCCAAGTCAGACTGCCATCTCTCTGTGAATCTCGGAAAGGAATCTGGGAGGTTATTGCATAATTTCTTGTACGTGAGAGAAATTGCCTTCGAATCCAGAGTCTGGAATATCTGCGAATGACGGGAAAGGCTCCCGGAGCGCATGGCGAATATGCAGGTATCTATATGTTTCCCCTTGGGTCAATTGGTACTGTGTCTGGAGTTCAGGCTCAAATGTGAGCCCCCTTTTTGACCGGATCTTTGACACCCGAAATACCAATAATGTCCCATTTATCAAAGCCGGGTTGGTAACACAGCATACCCAACTTCTGCGCACACCAGAGTGGAGCAGCATTAGTAAGGATGCCAGCCCATCCCAGGCGAGAGTTTACTATGCTCCAAATCTCCAGCGTATGCCTGGTGGGCCCGAAGAACCTCCCCTTGTTTTTCTTGTCACTGACATAGAGGGCCCCCAGATATCCATAATCGGTCAATCTGATATCGGTCAAGAGCGTACGCCGGATCCTCCAGATGGGCGATAGATCTACCTATTTACAGTCAGCAGTTGTGCTGCCCAATAGTTGAGTTGCAGATCGGGGAGTGCAATGCCCCCATCATACCAACTCTTCGTCAACTTCTTCAGTGCCACCCTCGGGCCCTCCCATCCCACAACAATGTGCGGACCTCCCCTTTCACCGACCAAAAATATGAGTCCGGGACTTTGTATGGACAGTTTTGTAGGATATACAAGAAGCAAGGAAGGGCTAGCATCTTAAAAAGTGCCGCCCGGCCTATCAGGGACAGCGGGAGAGACCGCCAATGTTTCACATTCGCTCGCAATCTGGCCAGTGGAGGGACCAAGTTGGAGCTGTAAAACAGATTAGGATCCGGTGTAACATAAATCCCCAAGTATCTAAACCCGTCCTCCGCCACCACTATGGAGCAGCCCACCGGAAGCAACATAAACAACACAGACTTATGCCAGTTAATCGCATATCCTGAATATTTGCCGAAGTTCGTGAAGATGTCGAGTACCACCACTATTGATTTGTATGACAAAAGCCAGGTACAGCAGTATATCATCCGCATACAAAGATATGCGGTCCTCTACGTCTTCTGCCCATCTCATCCCTTGTACCATAACATCCCGGCGTATCCACGCCGCAAGGGGTTCCAACAGGAGGGCGAAAAGTAGCGAGGACAGAGGGCACCCCTGTCTGGTACCTCGACGCAAACTAAATGTCCTAGAAGTATGACCATTTACCCGCACTTGACCCAGAACATCTGTGTACAACAAACTAACCCACGCTATAAACTTGGGACCCAAGCCCACCCTCTCCAGAACTTCAAACATGTATGGCCATTCTATGGAGTAAAAAGCCATAGATGCATCTAGAGATAACAATGTGGCATCCTCCTCGATGTATTGCCTATGGGCCAGCACGTTATGCAGGCACCCGAGATTGAGGGCTGTATTTCTACCAGGCATAAACCCAGACTGATCCGGGTGGACTAACGTCGTACTAACCGCCCCCAGCCGATTGGCGAGTACTTTCGCTAAGACTTTAGCCTCAACATTAATCAGTGAAATTGGCCTATAGGAGCCACAGACATCCACCGGCTTGCCCGGTTTATGAATCACCACTGTAGTGGCCAGCCTTTGATCCAATGGTAGCCGTCCCACATCTAGGCTCTCTTCATACATAGCCTTCAGATGCTGTATCGACCTGGAGGCGGTGTCTTTCAGGAATTCAACCGGGATACCGTTGGGTCCCATCGCTTTCCCCGATTTAATCTGCCCTATTGCTTTACCAATTTCTTCGCCTGATAGATCCGCATCTAAGTTCTCCCTGTCTACCTCTGAGAGGGTTGGGACATCACTATCTTGAAGAAGCTGGCGTCAGTCCTCCTTTGTATAGAGAGTTGAGGGGGAATACACCTGTTCTAGATGAGCAGCGAACTCCAACGCTATATCAAGCGGATGTGTCACTGAGCCCCCTCCTGACTTTGCCAGTGTATGCACCCATCTCGACCCCTGATCTCACCTCTCTAGCCAAGCCAGTGTCCTATCCGCTCTGTCCCCCATTTCATATATTCTGTGCTGGGTGTGGCGATACTTAGCCAACATGTGTTCACAGGTTTTTATCCTATACTCATCTTGCTTCAGCCGAAGCCTATGTTCAGTCCCAGGCAAAGGATTCTGTGCATGTTCCCGTTCAAGGTCAAGGAGGTCAGCCTCCGTCTGTACCAAAAGTTCTTGTTTCTTAGCAATATATCCCATTTTCAGAGACAGGGCTTGCCCCTTCAGAACTACCTTCCACGCCTCCCATATTGTTTGAGCGGACGATACCGACCCCACATTTTCAGCAAATTAATTCTCTGTTTGTGTACGGAGTTCCTCTCTAATGTCTGGTATGTGCAAAAGCCATGGGTTCAGAACTATTGTGGTGCGTGCCTGTCTTTTCCCAGTATCTCAACTCCTTCTTGATATTCTTGACTTTCTGAGTGGAGAATCAGTCGGCAGCTGAGAAAAGTGATCTGTAACTCTAGAAACTCTATGCTTTGAGAAGGGATTAGAATTGATTTCTGTGAGTTCTCACTGAATCCCAACTCCTTGAGCAGGGAGATAGACCATTCCTGATGAGTGACAACCAGACGAGGGCATTGAGCCATGATAATGATGTTGTCCAGGTAAATAATCAGCCGGACACCCTGCGCCCTCAATGACTACTACCGGCAGCAGGAGCTTTGTGAAGCACCATGGAGCAGGTGAAATGCCGAAGGGGAGGACTTTGTACTTGTAACTGACGTCTTGCCACATTAATTGCAGAAAGCCTCTGTGGGGCTGGAAAATAGAATGGAAAGATACACGTCTTTCAAATCCAGTCAGACCATCCAATCTCCCTTTCTGAGAAGATCTCGCAACAGATGGATACCTTCCATCTAGAAGTGACGGTACCCAATCCAGAATTCATTGAGACTTAGTACTAGATGGGAACCACCCCCTTTCTTTTCCACCAAGAAGGCACAGCTGAGAAACCCGAGAGGGTGAGGGTCCATGATCACTAATGCCCCTTTTTGCAGAAGAGCGTGAACCTTGGAGGAGATTAACTCTTGCTCTTGAAAACGACATTACGGGTGGCAGGGAGAACTATCTGGGGGAGCTGTACAGTTCCAGTTTGTAGCCCTGTGCTGTCTCTAGAACCCAAGTAACTTGTGTGATTGATTTCCAAGCCTGCAGAACAAACTGAATCCTGCCCCCAAAACAACTTCTGGACACAGAATCAGTGTCACCTGTGGTCTCTGAATCCTGAAGAACTCCTCAGGATCCTCCATAACGACCCTTCCTGAAGCAGTTACAGTTGGAACGCCGAGAGTGGTAGAAGGTGGGGGTGTTAGGGTCTTGATGTCCCCCACTCTGTGATAGTAACCCCTCTGAGGGCCCTGCTGGTACCAGGGATGTGGAATTCCTATAGCCCAACGCACAGGACATTTTGTTTGGGGTCAAGAGCAACACATTTTCATGTGTATTTTGTCATTGGGACAAGTAGGCCAACCCTCCTGCAGCACAAACCCTTTAGCTGCCAGTTTGCAGTACCATATTATGGATCAGGGAAGGAGTTAAGGTAATATTTTCTCCATATGTGATTACTGTTCAAACTTGTATTTGTGGTTCTTTAATTGAAAGCCTTTATTATTAGGGTGAGCTCTCCAAGTAAAGCTCTGACTGCACTACTGACAGTCGTTCCAGTATAACAATGTGTGCACACGTTTTCAAAGTTTAGCAAAATGAGGCTATGTATAATGCTCCCAGAATGCTCTCTGATTGGATGCAAATTTTTGCAGAAGCTTGAAAGCAAAATTGATGTTTCTTTGCTTTCAAAATAAAATGTTCATAACAAATGAAAGCAGGAAAAAATACATTTTGACAAACTACTGTAAAATTTCAGGTACCATTTCTTTGCAGCATCATTTAGTAACATGTGTTGATGCATGCTAGTATTTCCCAAAAATATTCATAATGGAAAATCAGTGTAACCAGTTTCAATAAGATTATGAGAAAAACAAATAAACCAGCATTGGCAAACCAATAGGTCTGAAATTGGTGGTCAGCTTTTTAGTTTTGTCAATGTGTGACTTGTTTTGGCATGGTTTTTGTAAACCCTTATTGGTTGGGCAGCTGCCGGGCCCTCACCATTATAACAAACCTTGGCAAAAGCAAAATATGTTTTTGGTCTCAATAAGCACACACTGTGAGAAGATGGCCTGGTATATGCTGTCCAGTAGTTATAGTGGGCACCTTGCACCAGTCCAAACAACCTTTATTGATGAATAGGTTTAAGACAACCTTTATTGAAAGCTATCCTAGTGGTAGCTATGGAGAGCAGCCTTAAGGCTTAGTCTTGAAGGAGTGTAAAGCAGCTTGGTTTACCATTTTATAACCTCTTGAATGACCAAATGAAAGGAGAACCACCCAAAGTAAATATAAAATATATGTATCTATAACTAAACACTCTCTACTAACCTCTTTATGAGATTAGTGAACAAGATACACAATATTAACACACTAGAACGTAAGTAAATAGCACAATATACAATGGGCACATGGGGGAGACCAAACCATACATTAAGAAAGTGGTATAAGAACCACAACTTGACTAGACACAGTGCCTAGAGCACTTAGAATCGCTGGGACCCCAATGAAATACCCAAGGTAGTGACACAGGGGACCCACAGGGGACGCGTACAGTGTGAGAACACAGCCGCGAGCTCCGTACAATCCTATGGAAAAGTCGCTGTTAGAATTGTAAAGATTAGGGACACTTTGGAGAGGACTTGGAGCAAACCCTTTTAGACTTAGAAGGTTCTAAGGCCAGCACCCATGTGAGCACCGGAGTACTTGTGCTAACTCACCCAGGGAAGCCGGGTGCATAGGTGTCAAATGGTGTTGGGAATCATCGCTGTTTTCAATGGCGAGTTGCTGCAAAGTGCTGCTGCAGTGGAAAGGAAAAGTGTCCGGTGTGATCTAAGACTGGATCGGAACTGTGATGAACCTGAAAGCAGAGGGGACAGAGTCTGGGTCACTTCAGGGTGACCAGGATAACGGTAGACCAATGCCCACCAATGTCGGGTGTTTCAGGTGCAATGAGGTGAAGCTTGACTCCACTGCCATGGGGACCAGGAGATGTCAACGACACCCAGAGTCCACAGGCGAGCTGTCCCACGAATGGTGTCAAGTGTTGGGGGGGTAGGTGTTCAGATCGGAGATCAACAAGCCTTGGCAACAGCAACCCGCGCTGTGAGAGTAAAAAGGCTTCAGTGTAGACCAGCATGGTCCTGGTGACTCCCCAAGTGATGGACAGTCAGGGAACGTCTGGATCAACCAGGTAAGCCTGTTTAAAGTTACAGTACCCTTCTCAGGGACCCACAAGTCAACAGACAGGGGATCGCAAAGGGACCTCAAGAGAAATCACTAATTACCAGTCCACGGGTCACTCGTGGAGTGTAGGCCAGTAATCTTTGATGGAATCACTGTTTGGGTCTGGACTACAAGTAGCCCAAAGCACAGCCTCAGGGATTGCCAAGAAGCATATGCTTCTGCAAATGTGGACGGTGTCCAGGAGTTCGGGTTGCCTGGTCCCCACGAGGGCTTTGGATCTCAGGTTTGCTGAGAGCACGGATCAGCCTCGGGGAAGCTTGAAACCCACCCCCTGTGTTGCAAAGTCTTCAGAGTCCTTCAAGAGCTGCGTAGTTGCAAAACGGACAGATGCAAATTTGGTGCCTGTTTGCAGGGGAGTAACTCCTTTACTCCAAGGGAGATTCTTCGGTCATCCAACGAAGTGTAGATAGTTGAAGTTCTGGGATACTGTAGCAGAGTTTCGTCCAGGTAAATCTAAAGTCCTGTAGTCAGGGGTTCCTGGAGGGTCAGGACAGAGGGGTGGGTACACCCATGTCCTTTGTCCAGTTTCACATCAGAGCAGGGGCTGAGTGCAACCTGCAACCGGTTTGAGCTGGACTATGCACAGGGACACCAAATGTGCCCCCAGTGCAGACATCAACCCTTTTTGGAGTGCACCCACCCAGCCCTGATACACTAAAGCCTGTCTGGGAGGTGGTCACTCCTCCCTGTTACAGGAAACCTATTGTCCAAATTCCCCTGCCGGAGTTTTGTCCAGCAGAAGGAGGACAGATGCGTGTCTGTGGCTGGCAGTATCCATTTTGTGATGCCAGGGTTCTGTGAAGCTGGTACCAGGTGTACCGGTGTAGTCATATTTCTCCCTCTAGGAGTGTGGAATCATACCTCCCCCGCCAGGACTGGCGGGGAGATATGATTCCAAGGTGTTTCACACCAAACACAACATGTTTCCTTGCAGTCATCTCAAACTTAGCATTTACAGTGAGGTTATAATGCACTTAAGAGTATATGGTTTGCTGCATCACTGAACAATCCCGAAGAATAGACTCCAAAGGCTGCAGAGGGGCCCTGCTCATACATGGGCACCCTCTCACACAAAACCCAGCACCCTGCCTTCAGGATTGATAAGGCCTGCCATAGGGGTGACTGATAGGTTTATATGTGCAGTGATATAAGGTAGATATAGAGAACCTATATCTAAGTAAGGGGTGCATATACCATTGTCCATCACCACCCCCTTTTGTACCGCTTTTGGCCGCCATAAGTGTGGCAGGGTATGCTCAGACGTGAGTCCCTTGCTCACTTTGCCACTGGATTCAAGCAAGCCGGGCTGAAGACGGCTGGAATGCCAGAAACCGGTCCTCCGAAGATTGTTTCCGGTCCAGGGAAGACATGGCTTGGCAGTTCGGGCTGGACTGTTCCTATGAGGCACAGGGTCAGACTGATTTGCATATAGCCATGTCTGAACTGGGATGGCAGAGTGGGCTAAAGAACGGTGATGGATTAAAACCAGATCTTTTGACTGGGTGTGAGTGTTTGATTGATTCAGATACTCCGTCCATCACCACCCCCTTTTGTACCACTTTTGGCCGCCATAATTGTGGCAGGGTATGCTCAGACGTGAGTCCCTTGCTCACTTTGCCACTGGATTCAAGCAAGCTGGGCTGAAGACGGCTGGAATGCCAGAAACCGGTCCTCGGAAGCTTGTTTCCGCTCCAGGAAAGACATGGCTTGGCAGTTCGGGCTGGACTGTTCCCATGAGGCACAGGGTCAGACCGATTTGCATATAGCCATGTCTGAACTGGGGTGGCAGAGTGGGCTAAAGAACGGTGATGGATTAAACCCAGATCTTTTGACTGGGTGTGAGTGTTTGATTGAATCAGATGCTCCGTCCATCACCACCCCCTTTTGTACCGCTTTTGGCCGCCATAAGTGTGGCAGGGTATGCTCAGACGTGAGTCCCTTGCTCACTTTGCCCCTGGATTCAAGCAAGCCTGGCTGAAGACGGCTGGAATGCCAGAAACCGGTCCTCGGAAGCTTGTTTCCGGTCCAGGGAAGAAATGGCTTGGCAGTTCGGGCTGGACTGTTCCCATGAGGCACAGGGTCAGACTGATTTGCATATAGCCATGTCTGAACTGGGGTGGCAGAGTGGGCTAAAGAACGGTGATGGATTAAACCCAGATATTTTGACTGGGTGTGACTGTTTGATTGATTCAGATGCTCCGTCCATCACCACCCCCTTTTGTACCGCTTTTGGCCGCCATAAGTGTGGCAGGGTATGCTCAGACGTGAGTCCCTTGCTCACTTTGCCACTGGATTCAAGCAAGCCGGGCTGAAGACTGCTGGATTGCCAGAAACTGGTCCTCGGAAGCTTGTTTCCGGTCCAGGGAAGACATGGCTTGGCAGTTCGGGCTGGACTGTTCCCATGAGGCACAGGGTCAGACTGATTTGCATATAGCCATGTCTGAACTGGGGAGGCAGAGTGGGCTAAAGAACGGTGATGAATTAAACCCAGATATTTTGACTGGGTGTGACTGTTTGATTGATTCAGATGCTCCGTCCATCACCACCCCCTTTTTTACCGCTTTTGGCCGCCATAAGTGTGGCAGGGCATGCTCAGACGTGAGTCCCTTGCTCACTTTGCCACTGGATTCAAGCAAGCCGGGCTGAAGACGGCTGGATTGCCAGAAACCGGTCCTCGGAAGCTTGTTTCCGGTCCAGGGAAGACATGGCTTGGCAGTTCGGGCTGGACTGTTCCCATGAGGCACAGGGTCAGACTGATATGCATATAGCCATGTCTGAACTGGGGTAGCAGAGTGGGCTAAAGAACGGTGATGGATTAAACCCAGATATTTTGACTGGGTGTGACTGTTTGATTGATTCAGATGCTCCGTCCATCACCACCCCCTTTTGTACCGCTTTTGGCCGCCATAAGTGTGGCAGGGTATGCTCAGACGTGAGTCCCTTGCTCACTTTGCCACTGGATTCAAGCAAGCCGGGCTGAAGACTGCTGGATTGCCAGAAACTGGTCCTCAGAAGCTTGTTTCCGGTCCAGGGAAGACATGGCTTGGCAGTTCGGGCTGGACTGTTCCCATGAGGCACAGGGTCAGACTGATTTGCATATAGCCATGTCTGAACTGGGGAGGCAGAGTGGGCTAAAGAACGGTGATGAATTAAACCCAGATATTTTGACTGGGTGTGACTGTTTGATTGATTCAGATGCTCCGTCCATCACCACCCCCTTTTTTTCCGCTTTTGGCCGCCATAAGTGTGGCAGGGTATGCTCAGACGTGAGTCCCTTGCTCACTTTGCCACTGGATTTAAGCAAGCCGGGCTGAAGACTGCTGGATTGCCAGTAACTGGTCCTCGGAAGCTTGTTTCCGGTCCAGGGAAGACATGGCTTGGCAGTCCGGGCTGGACTGTTCCCATGAGGCACAGGGTCAGACTGATTTGCATATAGCCATGTCTGAACTGGGGAGGCAGAGTGGGCTAAAGAACGGTGATGAATTAAACCCAGATATTTTGACTGGGTGTGACTGTTTGATTGATTCAGATGCTCCGTCCATCACCAACCCCTTTTTTACCGCTTTTGGCCGCCATAAGTGTGGCAGGGTATGCTCAGACGTGAGTCCCTTGCTCACTTTGCCACTAGATTCAAGCAAGCCGGGCTGAAGACGGCTGGATTGCCAGAAACCGGTCCTCGGAAGCTTGTTTCCGGTCCAGGGAAGACATGGCTTGGCAGTTCGGGCTGGACTGTTCCCATGAGGCACAGGGTCAGACTGATATGCATATAGCCATGTCTGAACTGGGGTAGCAGAGTGGGCTAAAGAACGGTGATGGATTAAACCCAGATATTTTGACTGGGTGTGACTGTTTGATTGATTCAGATGCTCCGTCCATCACCACCCCCTTTTGTACCGCTTTTGGCCGCCATAAGTGTGGCAGGGTATGCTCAGACGTGAGTCCCTTGCTCACTTTGCCACTGGATTCAAGCAAGCCGGGCTGAAGACGGCTGGATTGCCAGAAACCGGTCCTCGGAAGCTTGTTTCCGGTCCAGGGAAGACATGGCTTGGCAGTTCGGGCTGGACTGTTCCCATGAGGCACAGGGTCAGACTGATTTGCATATAGCCATGTCTGAACTGGGGAGGCAGAGTGGGCTAAAGAACAGTGATGAATTAAACCCAGATATTTTGACTGGGTGTGACTGTTTGATTGATTCAGATGCTCCGTCCATCACCACCCCCTTTTTTACCGCTTTTGGCCGCCATAAGTGTGGCAGGGTATGCTCAGACGTGAGTCCCTTGCTCACTTTGCCACTGGATTCAAGCAAGCCGGGCTGAAGACGGCTGGATTGCCAGAAACCGGTCCTCGGAAGCTTGTTTCCGGTCCAGGGAAGACATGGCTTGGCAGTTTGGGCTGGACTGTTCCCATGAGGCACAGGGTCAGACTGATATGCATATAGCCATGTCTGAACTGGGGTGGCAGAGTGGGCTAAAGAATGGTGATGGATTAAAACCAGATCTTTTGATTGGGTGTGAGTGTTTGATTGATTCAGATACTCCGTCCATCACCACCCCCTTTTGTACCGCTTTTGGCCGCCATAAGTGTGGCAGGGTATGCTCAGACGTGAGTCCCTTGCTCACTTTGCCACTGGATTCAAGCAAGCCGGGCTGAAGACGGCTGGAATGCCAGAAACCGGTCCTCGGAAGCTTGTTTCCGGTCCAGGGAAGACATGGCTTGGCAGTTTGGGCTGGACTGTTCCCATGAGGCACAGGGTCAGACCGATTTGCATATAGCCATGTCTGAACTGGGGTGGCAGAGTGGGCTAAAGAACGGTGATGGATTAAACCCAGATCTTTTGACTGGGTGTGAGTGTTTGATTGATTCAGATGCTCCGTCCATCACCACCCCCTTTTGTACCGCTTTTGGCCGCCATAAGTGTGGCAGGGTATGCTCAGACGTGAGTCCCTTGCTCACTTTGCCCCTGGATTCAAGCAAGGCGGGCTGAAGACGGCTGGAATGCCAGAAACCGGTCCTCGGAAGCTTGTTTCCGGTCCAGGGAAGACATAGCTTGGCAGTTCGGGCTGGACTGTTCCCATGAGGCACAGGGTCAGACTGATTTGCATATAGCCATGTCTGAACTGGGGTGGCAGAGTGGGCTAAAGAACGGTGATGGGTTAAACCCAGATCTTTTGACTGGGTATGAGTGTTTGATTGATCCAGATGCTCCGTCCATCACCACCCCCTTTTGTACCGCTTTTGGCCGCCATAAGTGTGGCAGGGTATGCTCAGACGTGAGTCCCTTGCTCACTTTGCCACTGGATTCAAGCAAGCCGGGCTGAAGACGGCTGGAATGCCAGAAACCGGTCCTCGGAAGCTTGTTTCCGGTCCAGGGAAGACATGGCTTGGCAGTCGGGCTGGACTGTTCCCATGAGGCACAGGGTCAGACTGATTTGCATATAGCCATGTCTGAACTGGGGTGGCAGAGTGGGCTAAAGAACGGTGATGGGTTAAACCCAGATCTTTTGACTGGGTGTGAGTGTTTGATTGATTCAGATGCTCAGTCCATCACCACCCCCTTTTGTACCGCTTTTGGCCGCCATAAGTGTGGCAGAGTATGCTCAGACGTGAGTCCCTTGCTCACTTTGCCACTGGATTCAAGCAAGCCGGGCTGAAGACGGCTGGAATGCCAGAAACCGGTTCTCGGAAGCTTGTTTCCGGTCCAGGGAAGACATGGCTTGGCAGTTCGGGCTGGACTGTTCCCATGAGGCACAGGGTCAGACTGATTTGCATATAGCCATTTCTGGACTGGGGTGGCAGAGTGGGCTAAAGAACGGTGATGGATTAAACCCAGATCTTTTGACTGGGTGTGAGTGTTTGATTGATTCAGATGCTCCGTCCATCACCACCCCCTTTTGTACCGCATTATTAATATTCTGAGCAGAGAAAACAAGGTCCTAGGAGGATGAGATAGAATCAAACATTCCCCACATAAGAGCAATATGGGAGGGACTAGCAATATACCCCAAAACAGACAAGATGCAAATTGTTAGAATGTGGAGAGAGTGGCTGCTTCCACCACTCTAGGCAAAGCCTCTGCCCAAATGTTCCCATCCTGAGCCAGATCCAACCATTAGGGCATCAATAGGGAGCAACACAAGGGCCAGCGTCCAGGAGATCTTTTATACGCGTCTCCGTGCGTTCATTTCAAACCTCTCAGAACCGGAGGCATTTAAAATGGCCGCCACGCATGTGCAGGGCCGCCCATCGTGAGTAACAATGCAAGAGGACTGCGCATCAGGCAGCCGCGCGGCCCTGCTCCCAAACTCCCGCTCTACAAAAGCAATCAAGCACAGGCTGGGATGATAAACGCTCCCTCAATCAAACACTCAGCGCAGCTGTGCAGACAAATAAGCAGATACGGAAGGCTCCCGCCGAACTAACCATATGAAAAGAATAATAGTAAACGCTATTAAAATATACCAATGAATAAGAACATTCAAGTAATATCAGTAATAGCATCATACACACAAAATAGAGATTAAATTCGAAGTGTACTTAACTGGCTGCGAGGCAGCAAAGAAAGTGGATGCTGTGCCATTGTGGAGATGTTGTATTGGGCAGTGGCTCTATGGTTGGCCACTTGATAGTACAGTATCATGGGAAATGTAGTATTTTACAAAAAGTAGTATTTTACAAAAAGTTTATTATGATCGGCTGCTGTTAATAAAAATAGTAAAGAAGAGAGAAGCATAATGGGAGTCTCTGGTCCTTACATAGAACTGGCACCACCTGCACCTCGAGGCGTGGTGGTGGCGCCCTAGTAGCGCCATGGGTGGGAGCTCCATTGCACTCAAAGGGAAAGTCTAGAGTGCTGGGGGATTATGTCATCAAGGGGCGCGCATGGCTCACCCGAGCCTTTTAAGGGCAGCAGATCTCTGAGACATCGTTTTTGTCCCCTCCAGCATGCCTAGGACGGTGTTGACCGGGGAAGATAGTTACCCACCCACACTTCCCTAGACTGGCTAGGTCCCTGGCAGCAAAATAGAAGGGCCCTGTCCTTTTCTGGTAGCGTTGTGGAAATTACTGGGCGAGTCGCACATGTGCATACTATAATGCTTTCCCTTTCGGAAACCCAGCGCTTCCCCATCTCTAGATGACCGCAGGTTTGGCAGTCAAGGAACTCTAAATGAGACCCTAAGTGTCTTAATTCATGCTAGTTGTGAAGCCTATTTACATAGTAGTCTTACTACGTAATTCATTGTTCTTTAATTTTTTTTATAAAATATTGTTTGCAGTTTTGTGTAGTGCGACCAGAAGGTATTGGAGCACTTTACATGAGCACCAGTTACATTACACAAGGACACATCATTTTTTTTATAGGAACAGGGAGATTGTGGGATTTGGCCAGAATGTGGAGCTGTCCCGCGAGAAAGTCAGCAGCTCTGACTGTTACACCACATACTCTCCCACACTGAACTATAGTATGTACTATAGTATTTGATAATGTTTTTAGAAAAAATGGCTCCACAAACGCACACCGAACAACCACACAGCCCACAAGGACGCCACCCGCAGACACCCCCACCTCATCAGATTAGCCAAGAGATCCTCCTTCAAAGACCGCTTAGACAACAACGCACACGACAGCAAAGAACTCTTCAGCATCGTAAAGGAACTCTCCAACCCCAGCACCAAAGCCAACGACATCCCGCCCTCATAAGAACTCTGCGACTCACTAGCCATCTTCTTCCACTGCAAGATCGCTGACATCCACAACAGCTTCAACACCACAACCACCCCGACTACGCCAGACTCCACCTCCTCTGTGAACACCACCAGCGCCATCCGCCTGACCTCCTGGTCCAACGTCAATGACGACGAGACACGCAAGGTTATGAACTCCATCCACTCAGGATCTCCGTCAGACCCGTGCCCACACCACGTATTCAACAAAGCAGATGCAGCCATCGCACCCTAACTACGATAGGTCATCAACATCTCCTTCAAAACAGCGACATTCCCGGAAAGCTGAAAGCACGCCGAAATCAACGCCCTCCTCAAGAAGCCCAAGGCGGACTCCAAGGGCCTCAAGAACTTCCGGCCCATTTCCCTGCTCCCGTTCCAGGCAAAGGTCATCGAGAAAATCGTCAAGAGGCAATTGACTCGCCACCTGGAAGACAACATCATCTTGGACCCGTCCCAGTCCGGATTCAGACAAAACCACAGCACCGAGACAGCCCTCATCGCCGCCACAGACGACATCAGGCGCCAACTAGCCAACGGCGAATCATCAGCCCTCATCCTTCTGGACCTGTCCGCCGCCTTCGACACGGTCTGCCATCGCACTCTAAAGACATGCCTCTGAGAAGCCAGAATCCAGGAGAGGGCCCTTGACTGGATCAGGTCCTTCCTTTCGGCATTCCTGACTAGGGCCCCTCCAGAGTTCAGTTGCTAGTTGCAACAATTGTATGACCCTGCTCTGACCCTCACAGCAGGCTCATAAAATAGCTACAAGTAGGCCACAAAGGTCCTGGAAAAAAAATTGCGCTGCAACAGAAAGCAAATTACAGATAAGGAAGCAGGTGCCAGACTGGAATTTTAAAACAGTGACACATTAATAAATCAACCCCAAATTAATTCATGTCATTTGAAGCAGGGCAGGTGTGCTTGCTTTTTCCCTCCATAATCTACAGTGATGATGAACCAGAGGGTGGCATTAATGTACTAGAGGGTGGCATGGGTGAAACAGAGGGTGGCAGGGGTGAAACAGAGGGTGCTGGGAACCTGTGATGATGAACCAGACGTAGAAACAACATAATCGCGACCGTTGCGAGCCGACATGTAAGTTCGCAATTGCGAACTGGTACAAAACCCTAGCGAACTGGCAGAAATCCTTGCGAACACAAAAAAAAATCCGCAAATTCGCGAGAATTCGCGGATTTTGCGGATTGCGAGTTCGCAAATTCGCAAAATTCACGAACGCCAGATTTGCAAAATTCGCCCATGCTTACTCCTCACCCATGCACACAAAGCACTCCACAACGCCGGACCATCCTATCTTAACAGTAGACTTAGCTTCTACACCCCCACCCGCCAGCTTCACTCCGCCAGCCCCACCGATGTCCCCTGCATCCAACGAACGACCGCCGGCGGCAGATCCTTCTCCTACCTCGCCGCCAAGACCTCGAACACCCTCCCTACCCACATACGGCAGACCCAAGACCTACTCGCCTTCAAAAGACTCCTCAAGACCAGGCTCTTCGAGCAGTAGCAGCACCACCCCACTCCCACCCCCTCCGCGCCTTGAGACCCTCACGGGTAAGTAGCGCGCTCTACAAGTACTCTGATTGATTGATTGATTGATTGATTAGTTGTGTCCTTTTTGGTGAAATTGGGCAACATTAAGGTTTCGTAACTGTTCGTTTCTTATTATAAATATGACAAACTCATCTTTTGCTAAGTATATTTCTAAGTCACCAAACCAATATCATTCAGGGTGGTTTGTCATTCTCTTTACAGAAATATACTTTTATAGCGTTGAATCCATCAGCTTGGATATACTTTACAATCATTCAAACCCAGGTTAAAGCCTGGATGAAGAACCTTGTAGGTCCTAGTTTTCAGGAATTAAAAGGGTGTCTGTCTCTTTGGGCGTGCTACACAGAAGTAGGTGTGTATTTTAAACACACATGAAGGACAATTTAAAGTTAATCTGCCACTGTTAGGTGCAGACACCATTCTGGTAACATGTCACTGTTACTCACACTACCTCACCGAGACCTTCTCCAAGGATCCCATCAAATGTACATTATTTAGGATTATGTCGAGAATAGGGAGGTACTGTTGCGATTCTTACATAACCCTGTGCTGATAAATGGTAGCAGAATTTTTATTTTTTATTTTTTTATTTTATGAAATGGCAGCAGCATATGAAATAAAAAGCAGTCATCCTGAGTCCACCAATCAACACAGTGTAATCCAGCCTAAGAGTTAATTCAACTAGTTAAGCAGTGAGTCTGGGGCGGCAGGGTTGAATAGGCAGAAGTGGGTTTTGGACCATTATATGAAAGCTGAGATTAGTAATGCCTCTGGCAGCTTTTGTAAGTATCCTTTTGGCTTCATGATCAGTGCAGTGCTCTTGTTTTCCTCTACTTCCGGTTGCTATACTGGGTTCGGAGAAAGGACCATCATGGCGTCTGAGTTGCCATGTTCTGGACATTCTTCCTTCCAGTTTGCAGTATCTTACTGTAGCCTTCCAGTTTCGTGGTATAGAGTTAGTATTCCATAGCGTATGCTGTGTTGCAAAAGCTGTTTTACAGGATGCTAGTCTCAAAGATCTCAGACCTATGTGCACAAAAATGTACCTTTGTAAGGTTGTTCAAGATATTGTCCTATCAAAAATAGACTATAGTAACGCTCTACCGAAGCCACGAACGAACTCACTTGCCCTGCTTCCCTTGTTCATTCAGATTTTCGGCTATCAACAAACACCAGTGTCATTTGCTGCTGATGATGTGCTGTTTATTGGGACAGGCCCCCTGGACGTCAGGGCCCAGTGCTGTATTACAAATATGAAAATTAAATTATGTTTTAAAAAAAAACAACAAACACCAGGGGCCTCATTTATGACTTTTTGCCGTAGGGAAGCGCAGCAGGCCTTCCTGCTGCGCTTCCCTACGGCAAAAGAAAAGGGCAGAAATGCGCTGTATCTATAAGATACGGCGCATTCCTGTCCTTTTCCCCTGTGCGGGCGCACAGTGGGCTGCCGTGCGCCAGCGCAGGCACCCTTGCACAATGGTGCAAGGGTGCCTGCGTTGCGGGGAAGATTATTTTTGTACAGGAAGGGAAACCTTTCTGTACAATAATAATCACAAGAGGCTTTTCCTCTTTCTATGTGTGCTGTAGAATGCAGCACACATAGAAAAAGGAAATACGAGGAGAAATAACTACAATTCTCCCTATTGCGCCTCCCTTACGCCTCCCCTGGGGAGGCGTAAGCTTTTGGCACTGCTTCAGAGTTAAGATTTCTCGTAAATCTGGGGCAGTGTCAAAAGGCCATGGATGTTGCTGGGAACGCCCCCAGCAACACCCATTGCACACCCCTTTAACGCAGTACACTGCGTTAAAGGGACTGATATTTATCAGGCAGCAGTACGCCACAAAAACTGGCGTACTGCTGCCTGATAAATACCACGCTGGCTTCTGCGCCACGGAACTTCATGAAAAGTGAAGTTCCGATGGCGCAAGGGGCCTCATAAATGAGGCCCCAGAAATTTGATCCCACCACCTCCATTTTGAAAGACCTCTGGCTCCCCCTGGAGACAAAGATTACATTTGAGCCCATCTATTTGGCCTGTAAAGCCTTGCAACTGGCTAGCTGTCCTAGCTACACTCCCCTCTCTGCCTATCTGGCGAGGTAAGAACACTGAGGAGCAAAGAATCCCTCCATTTGGAAAGCAAGGAATCCCACCAAGCCTCACACAGATCCTTTGCTGCTGAGACCCATTACCCTGGAACTCTCTGGTGGATAAAGTCAAAATGAAGAGATTTAGGCAATTTCTGGAAAAAAAAGTAAAAACAATAATTTTTAAACAACATCTGAGTGTTGGAAATGCATCTAATAAAATGGCCTAATTGAATGTTGACTCCTGATCTTGGTATTTACCTTTGGTTTCAAGAGGTAATTCACTGTTTACTGATTGTAAAAATACACTTGTTGGATGGCAAATTGTATTGTTATAAAGTGGAACAGTTTATAGGTGGCACGTTTGTGGTGTCAGAGAAAACATCCAGAAGATCTGTGAAGAGAGTAGAGTTTTAGATCCTACGGATTACACAACCACACTCTTTGTAGACATTCAGTTTCAGTGGCCAGTGTCTTCACAATTGTAGTCACCATGTATATATTTCGTTACATTTCAATTCAATTGCCAAACCAAATATTTAATTTTGATCCTAAGTATTTCATTATTGAATTGAGTATAGCTTATAGCTGTTATTTCTGATGGCTGAGGTGTTTGTTACCCGGGTCGTGAGCCTTTGAGGTTGTTCATACTCTAAGGGATCTATTCTGGTTCCAATTGAAAACAGATTGCATATAATGTCATTTTCTGACCTTCGTGTCAGTTACATGGAGTCTTGCAAGTGCAATTTGAAAACTGTGTAGTACGTGGAGCGTCTCAAAAATAATCTTCATTGCCATGAGACCTACACTTTCTCATTATATGCCTCAAATACCTTGTAGGAAGGTGGAGTATTATGTGGTGATGCTGGTTAGGCTTCACCAGGCACTACTCCCAAAAATCCCAAAGATGGTTCTTGGATTCACATGAATAAATCCTAAGCTCAGCCCTGGCAGAGTGCAAAGAGCAGTCAGGCTTTACTAGCGGAACATGCGTTAAGCATTTCAGAGTACCAATGTGGACAATAAGTAATTGAGACAAAGAAATCTGACAACAGTTGATAAAAATAAAACAGATTTTTTATCTTAATGTAGACACCAAAACGAACAAAATCAGATACATATAACTGGAGTTATGGATTTTTGAAGCAAAAGTAATTCATTGTATTATAATACTGGGAACATTTATTATTGTGATCAATGATAAAAAGCACTAGTGACATTCTGTCACTTGCAGGTTGAATCGTGTGGAGCTCAAGTAGGGTAAAGGTGACGTGGGCCCTAGTACCAAGACATGATAGCTCAATTTTACCTGGCTTAAGAAGCCCGGGTGCAGAGTTGTTCTGGCTTTCCTTGGTCCTGAAGCGGGAGCCACTGGAGAGCTGGTTTTACCGCTTAAAGGATGTTGGTGGCAACAGGGTACAAAATATCGACAACGAAGCGACTGCTGACGTTGGATGAAGGTTTTGCGGAGTTCCCTTAAGGTGCACCATCAAGTAAAGATGGTGGTTGCCAGACTGGCGCCACTAAGCCATGGCAGTGGTAAGCACAGCAGAAAGTTGATTTGATGTCCGGAGGTACACTGTAGCAGCCTGAAAATTTGTGGAGGTCAGGACTACATTTCCCACAATGCCCTGGAGCATTAATTCTGGGTGATCCCTTGGACAATGCACTGGATGACCATCTACTTCTGGGTGATACCTCAGAGGGCCTGATGGCCAGCGATTCTTTGGTTCCATAGGTTGTTTTAACTGCAGTTGCAAGGGACTAGTGCCATAGTACAATAGAGTCTGAGGGTGCTGCTTCTGGCTGTCACAGGGCTCCCTCTGCCTGGGGGAACTGATCTTTAGCGTTCATGCAGTTCCAGGAAGGTTGCAACAGGTGCAGAGTTTTATGCCTTTGGTTTGTGCAGCTCCTGTTGTCTCAGTTACGGGTCTCTTCTTTTTTTCTTGTTGCAAGTCAGATCAGAACTGAGTTTCTCGTGTCAGAGGGACCCCTTGAATCTTAGATTTAGGGACGTTAGGGGTGTAGTTGCAAGTGACCAATTGGCTATGAGCCCCAGCGGCTAATCCACCCTTGAACAGACCACAACTGGGGATGTAGGCCACCTTTTCTACCCAGAACCCACAATTCTACCACTCATTTTCCACCTGCGTGGGTACAAATGTGCCTGGTGGCAGGGGCAGGGCTATTTTCTCCTTTGGGATGCAGCCTGGTTGCATATCACAGGTGGTGCAGCCTTTGAAACTCACCACCTTTATGTGCCACTTCACTAGCCAGCCCGTGAGGGAGTTGTGACCTCCTTCCTGTCCAGGCCATTGTTTCTGACTCCGGTGAGAGTTCACTCCCCCTAGCAGGGGGCCAGATTCCTGTCTTGGCAGCAGCAAGTGTGGGCTGGCAGCCAAAGCACAGGAAAGGCTGGAGAAACTTCTGAAGTTGCCACCTGGGTGCATGCCACATCGTCCTCGATACGAGATTCATGTCAGGGCTGAGGACACATATTGTTTGATACCAAACATGATATATTTAGGTGGTACCATAATGAAGCTGCCAACCTCGGGCTTGTCCGTGTGCCAGTCAATGTTATCCTATGAATCATCTATCACTTATATTGTCCTTCAGTGGTAAAGGCCACTATAGGGACATATAAACTTGCACTTACACGTCCACACCTTTAATATAATGCACCCTGCCTCCCGGGCTTAGGAGGCCTTTCTTAGGCTTTACTGGCATATATTAAAAATAGTGCATTGACTTTGCCGCACATGGTGTGGGCGAAGTCGAGTTCAAGCAGAGTCTGTAATGGCAAGCCTGCTGTCAGTATTTAACTCGGGTCACTCAGGGTGGCACAAACCATGCTTCAGGCCCTGGGGACCCCTTTAACACCCTTGTCCTGGGTACCTCTGGTATCATATACTAGGGATTTATAAGAGGGTTAAAGTCCTTGCCAATTGGGGTTACCAATTCACACATATGAGTTATGGGGAAAGAGCACGGGCACTGGGACGTGGTTAGTAGGCTCAAATACGCAGTCTAATAGAGGCAAAAGTGGGGGCATCTCCAAAAGGGGCCTGTTTTCTTACATACCTCTGGCCCACTCTTCTTGGCCATTGTGTTTTTGCTTGTTCAGTACAAACATAATAATTGGGTAAGGGGTCAGGTATAAATGGCTTCAAACCAAAGGGAGAGGCTAAATATTTGTTTTATATTTAACGGTATACTGTGGTTAAATGTCTATGGGCCTTATTATGAGTTTGGCAGTCTTGGAGCGGGCAGCCACACCAGGGCCCCGCTCCAAGACCGCCAAACCCATACTGAGATAGCCTGCCAGATTCCAACTGGAATCCAGGTTGGTCGGTCCTGCGGTGGCTGGCCCACAGCAGTGCCGTGCTAAGGCTCATATGTGAAGGCTCATATGTGAGCCTTAGCAAGGCATCGCAATGGGAGCGTTACTGCAGGGCATGGGCTGTTTAGTCCATGCCCTGCAGGAATTGGAGGTGCATGCATACAGGGGGCCACACCATGTGGCCCCCTGCATGCTCATATGTGAGCCTTAGCAAGGCATCGCAATGGGAGCGTTACTGCAGGGCATGGGCTGTTTAGTCCATGCCCTGCAGGAATTGGAGGTGCATGCATACAGGGGGCCACACCATGTGCCCCCTGCATACATCTCCTGGCGCAGAGGCAACAGGGTGTAGTGAAGACAGGGCCCTGCATGCACACATTGCAGTGTTAGCATAAGCTTATTAGAAGTTTGAACGCCATTTTGCCACTTTGCAGCTTTTGCACATGACACTACATGTAACTGTTGCTGTAAGTTAAACTGCTTGATTTTCCTTGCATTTTTTAACATCCCTAGACTTACATCGCAACCTTAGTCTGTACACCGAGTGCAGAAACCTTCAAGGTCACTATAGCAATGTATGCTGTTATTCAGGTTGATCGGCCCACGCTCTAGACACAACATGAACACAGCTGCAGCTAACTGAAATTCTAGTGCCTTTAATATTGCACTGGATGCATGATTTTGAGCACTTGAAGAAAAACCTTTTCCATTGAGGGAGAGAGCGTTGCTGATCCTGATGTGATTCACTTCTGCTGATCTTGGAGGTATGGGGTTCCCCATTCAAGCCTAAGAGACAATTCTATTATTAAAAAACCTAGTTCCTAGCAGGGTAGGGTGGTTCATAAGGCGCTATATGACCTTTTTCCACTATCATTATGACATGATTTCTCCCTTTGTGTTTTATGGAATTGTAACAATGCTGATCGTATTATTTTTAATCAGAAGTCTGCTTATGTTAGCAAGAATACTGCATCTTAGAGCACGTCGTTAAAATAAACATTTTAAACTTTTCCATGTCTCTAATTACTCACGTTGTGGACTGGTATGAGAATAAAATGAAAGATTGTTCTTGATTCCCACCACTCCTGAGAGTACCCTAAGTCGCTTGTGATGGGTTGTCTAACCCCATCGCCGCAGGGCTAATTCCCCCGTGGCGCGGTGGGAGGGGGCCGTGCACGACGCCGTAGTGCTATTGACGAGCTCGGCTCGTCATGCAGCACGGTGGTGCTGTGCTCATGACGAGCTGAGGTCGTCATGACTCCACCCACTCAATAGAACGCCCCACACAGGAGGGGAATTATCCCTGCGTGGGCATTCCGCGGCAGTCATGACGAGCTCAGCTCATCATGAGCACAGCGCCACTGTGCCTTATGACGAGCTGAGCTCGTCATGAGCACCGAAAGTGCTAGTCATTGGTAGCTTCGCTATAGGATGGAGAGCTAATGAGACACTGATGCTAGTTGATTAGGGGTTCTGGGTACCGAGGTGAGTTTTTAGGTACACCACAATTCACTGAGGTCTTGGTTTCCTGTGCATAGTTCTGTGCATGAGCAGAATCCCGCAACATGGCACACCTAACGTTTGGTCTTATATTTGAGACTCTCGAGTAGTACTTATAACAGTCCACAACACCCTCACTCCTGTTTCCGGTTGACGGTAGTGATGGATTAACCTACCTATATGGATAAATTATAGGTTCATTCAAGCTTGATTTTTAAAAAGGTTCTTACTTTGAATTACTACCCGATTGTGTTACATTTCATTTACATTGTTTTTTCTCTACTGTGTCCTCATGGGTGATGTTGATATCGCCCTGCATAGTCGGGGGCCCCCTCGCATTCACTTGATGGCTTTCGGGGTATCCGTTGAAGGCATGGCGGTTCTTTTTGTGGTGAGCGCTGATGCTACACACCCATTTGAGCTTTTCAACTCATGGGTTACATTTCCTGCTGTAAATGCAGATGATGGTACGTTCCATACTTACACTCACTCAGCTGTGCCTGCTGTGTTTACACCATATAGGACACAGGAGGTTCCGATTTCTGCTTGGCAGCATCATGTTTGGTTTAATGGTGCCCTTCCCCACACCGTGGGTGAAGTTCGTTTGGGTCCCTTGTCTACTCCTGGGGCCACTTGGCCTGTCTTGGCCGGGTTTACTCCTCACCCACATTACCTTACGGTCCCTATTGCGGACTTGAGAGTCCTTTATGGCTCTGTTGTAGGGGTGCTTAGGGCTTTAGGTGCCCCGCAACTTCCAGATGGGGGCACCTAGTGCTGCGGCGCAACCATTTGGACCGGCCGGGATAAATATCAGTCCCATCATGGTTAATGCGGTAATGGGCAAGCACCCCCAAGATAAGGACGATATGCCTTTTTGGCTTGCCGAGAAATTTGACCAACTGAAAGCAGTATTTCCTAACACGACTCCTGTTAAGAAACACAGGATTCTGACCATTAGTTTGTCGAAAGACTTAGTACCAGAGGTAACAGATTGTGAGACCTGGGGCAAAGTATTTGCGGCAGTCTATGCAAAGTTCTTCGGCACGCCGTCTGCTTTGCGCAATGTCCCCGATGCTGATAAACCCCAGCAGTTACCGGATAGTATTACGGAGGCTTATAAGACCATTGGCTGCAATAGTTTGGGTGTTAAACCTTTTGCTAAGACAGCAGCTCAACCGCAAACTCAGACGGCGAAGTCTAATAAAGGCAACCGTCCAGTTTTTTCTAAACAGAATTGGAAAACTAAAAAACAGGGGAAACAGCAACAGAAACAAGGGTTGCGTCCTGCATCACCAATACCTGTGTCTACTGAGCGCACATATAATTTGCGCGAACACGCGAGTATTAAGTCACCTGATCGATTTCAGGTTCCTGATCAACGTTCTCCTAGTTCTTTGCAGGAAACGTCGGTCTCACAAACCGGTGAAGTAGCAGAGGCTGGGGTGCCCCACTAGGACGCGAGCAGCCCCGCCAGATGGAAGGTAAAGACAAGCAGGACGACTTTCAACATCAACGCCCTCAGTTTCAGAAAAAGAAAGTTTCTGCGTTAACAGCGAGGTATGTCATGGATAGAGAGAACACAGCTTCGGAACCTGACATGGGCGCTGACGCTGCTCGACAGTGCAGCGGAGGTTACAGTAGTGCGGCAAGCACTGCATCCGTATCTGAAATCGATAGCAACTGACACGTTCATCATTGTAGAAACTGCTGACACTAGAGTGGCTCCCCCTGATGGACTATATGAAATAGTCCTTTTAATTGAAGGTGACATACAACATAAAATAAAAGGGATTTTTGGCGAAAATCTGACCTCTACATGTGACACTTTGTTAGCGGAGGCAGACTGGCCCCCACCTTTTGTTTTGGCTGCTCTGAAAGGGGAGAAGGTAATCCTCCTTAATTTTGCACAGACAGTGCCGAAGGAGCAGGTGCTGAATTTTGCAGAAGACTGGGCTAAGGTGCTTGCACAGGCTTTGTACTGTACTCAATGTGAATGGGACAAACTTTCACCCAGACATCAGATACCATTGCGGTCTATGCCACAGCCTCAACCCCAATATCCCATGCGGCGTGAAGCGAAGGCTCTCGTTGCAGACATCCTTTAACAATTAGAATATGATGGTGTGATTGAAACGTGTGTCACCCATGAATAATCCTCTTTTTACTGTGACCAAACCTGATGGGTCGTACCGCCTAGTATTGGATTACCGGCATTTGAACTCTCATTGTCGGACCTGCACGGTACAGAATACTCACAGTTCTGCCCTTGTGGATAGTCTTGTGAGAAAAAGGTTTAAAACCATACTTGACATATCCAATTGATTTTTTAGCCATAACCTGTCCTCTCCTAGTAGTCAATGGACGGCTTTCACTTCTGGCAGCAAACAAAAACAGTTCAAAAGATTAGCCATGGGCTACAAAAACAGCCCAGACGTATTTGCCGCTTGTATTGTCTCTCTGTTAGAGAGACTCGACCCTGATGCATGCTTGTATGTTGATGATACTATTCTCACAGACGACAAATTATGGCCGCATATGTGTCGCGATGACCGCACCATTGTTCTGTTTGCGGACTTCAGTTACAAATTTAACGTTTGCAAAATCACACATTGCAGTGTACACAGTGTTATTCCTGGACTATGAGCTCAACAATGAAGGTTGAGGTTTAGCACCTCACTTCCTGGAGAAATGCGCACTATTGCGCACTCCAACAACTCTGAAAAAACTACAATCTTTACTGTTTTTTAAAATTTGGGGCGTACTTACAGTCCCGAATATGCCCAGCGTATCAAGCCGCTATATGCCTTGGTACAACCAACTTTTACCTAGCTGGCTGCCTGAACATTCAGCTATACTGCAATCTTTGCAGTCTGATCTTCTTGAATCTAAATACTTACTGACTCATGACAATCACACAAACCTGGTAATAAGAATTGTGCCAGGCGCAGTGGGTTTCACATACTTGACGTTTAATGAAGGATACACAGTCCCTAATGCCTATAAGTCACACTTGTACACTTAGGCTGAAATGTGATTTACGTCTGTCGAAAAAGTTTTGACCGCAGTGCAGATGGCGATTCTAAAAAGAGAGAGCGCTGTCGCAGGGTAAACACATGTTGGTTGTTACACCGTATCCTTCCCTTGAGGCAGTGACGGAAGCCAGTGTACCAAATTCAAAAGCTTTGCATCCTCGTTGGATACAATGGGCCACATCTTTGATGTCTCCGGATGTCACGTTTATTTTTGATTCCTCTTTGCAAACTCAGGAGTACTTGCAGTATGAATTTGTTCATCCTGCTCCTTTGTCCTACGCCCGCTGGAGGATAACCATTGTATCATTTACACTGACGGTTCGGCGCAACCGGAGACAGAATCTAAGCATGCTTATTCAGCAGCCTGCGCAATAGTGGTGGGTACCATGGTGAATGGAGAGTTCAGGTCCAATGTCGTGCACACACAGACATAGGGGACTGTACCGTGCAGTTGGCAGAGCTATATGCTCTGGTGCTTGCACTGGAGTATGCTGACCCTCTTGTGACTACTCTTATTGTAAGTGACTCTTACTACTGTGTACAATCTTTCAATGACAATTTATTCTTTTGGACTCAAAATGAATATCGTGATTCCAAAGGTAGCACAATCAAACACAAAGTGCTGTGGGTTTGAGTCGCAGAACTCAAAGAGCGTCTGCCTCTCGTGAATGTAATTCATACTCTTGGTCACCGGCAAATAGGAGTACACGCTGTTGGTAATAGTCTTGCTGATGAAGCAGCCAAGACAGCAGTAGCAACATATGTAGTAGCAGCAGTTACACGTTCCAAAAGTAAGATTGATGATGCCATCTTGGCACGCATTGCTGCAACAGAGAAGGGAGGTCATTACCATAGAGGTTTCCCTTCTAAATACTCTTATCATTTAAGTCCTGATACAGTTACCTATGTGAGAATTAACGACGTTGGTGACAGATTGATTCCCAACGCGGACCGCAGGCTTTCCTTGATAACAGCCGCTCACGAGGGCATGGCCTCGGCGCATGCCGGCGTTTCAGCGACTGTCTCTATCTTACAGCAGCATTACTGGTGGCTGCGTGATTATGTCCTTATTTGTGACATTTGACAGCAGATCAAACCTTCAACTACTGCGCGTCCACCACAAACACAGCTGTACATATCTAATAAACCACTTGGGTGTGTTTATTTAGATCACTGCGGTCCTTTCTTCTCATATATATATACATATATGTATATAAGTACATCTTAGTCACAGTGGATTTGTGCACATGCTTTAATTGTCTCTGGCCACAAGGTAGTGCTGATGCTCAAACTGTCATAAGGGATTTGCGTGTCTTTGTGGGAATTTTTGCCTGTGGCACCCTTCATTCAGACCAGGGTCTAGCGTTCGCCTCTAAGGCGTACAAGGATGCCATGATGTCATTGGGGGTGCAGGTCAAATTTTCGTCTCTATACCAGCCTGAGGCCAATTCTGTTGTGGCGCGAATGAACTGTGACTTAAAGCAATCCGTGACAGCTAGGGTTTTAGGTACTGGCAGGAACTGGCTGGCCCATCTGTATAGCGTTCAACGTGCACTTAATAATCTCCCTAGAAGGTCTCTGGTAGGCAGACCCCATAAGAAATGCTCTTTGGCATCAAAATCTTTGTTCCGGACCTTGAGGGTCTAGACATGGTGGCGTCTGCCGCACCCTTTGACGTAGATGATCATTCTGCTGTATTACAGAACCTACAGGAGACTTGTGACAGTTTTGCAAAGGAACACTTGCCCTCCACAGCTGATGCTACACTTCAGATTCCGGTAGTTGGGTGGCTACCCCGAGTCGGTGACCTGGTCCGTGAGAAGATGGAGAACAAGAAGGAGTTCGGCCCCTCATATCGTGCACCACTTTCTGTGCTTGCCATGCAGAGTACACGAACAGTCATTTTACCTCCACTTCCTGGTTGCAAGGATAACAGGTACATCTCCATTGACAATGTCAAATTACGAGTGGCCGATTCTTCTTAGTAGGACACCTGCGGTCTCTTGTCCAGCGAAGCTGAGAAATTCTGTTTTGGTTCCGGCGAATACCAACAGGCCTGACATTGCCTTTGAGATGCATACAGTTACTAATTCATTATTAAATTCACCAGCTGGTGATCCCCATGATTATATTGAGTACACTTATCCGACAGATGTGTTGTTGCCTGGTGTGCAAACAAGTGCAGTTGACCAGTCACGCTTTTCATTTGACACTAACTCTACATCATCGAAGTACACATCGAACGTTTCTATTTTTGCTGTTTGGTTTAAAAGACATTTTTTTGATACCCCCTTGGACTTACATTTGTCTGGTAATTTTTAATTTTTTTTCATGTCAATTGGATTTGTGCTTGTATTTTGTCGTCTAGTAAATGGGCATTATGTTAAAGAAAGATCTACAATTAGGTTAATTGATGGAACTTTGGCATCCCACTCCTCATCCCACATAATGAACAGGGACCAGACTTTTGTCAACATCACAGCTTGGCCTGTATTAGATGGGATTGTGTGGGATGCTGTTACGTTTCAGATACACGGCCCTAAAGAGGTTATAAATGTCCCTAATGTACTTCGTGTTTCAATGGGGGATTTTGTAAAACAAAACATACGATCTGACGATTGGGATGTCCAAGCCGTAGAGGCTCTTTTTTCTGATTTGAAATATTATGCAGATTTTGATGCTGAAGATTTGTACTTAGAGTCAGCCAATTATACTGACTTATACTGCTACCAACACTATGGCAATCATTTTCTGCATAAACCAAACACATTTAGAAATGTGGTTAATTATACACAATGGGAACATTGCCCAGCTCCCATTGAAGGCAGCTCGAAAACTCTTTTGAAAAAGATTACTTATTTTACTCAAACCAATCCTGACGCCTTTTATTTTAAGATGACTGCTAAGTCCTCTTCCACAGTTAGACTCACCCACACCAAATTACTTTATTTGAAATCCTATATCGATCAATTAGCTATAGAGGGCTATGAGCTGTTGAAAGATACTATTGATCTTAAATCTGTTTGGGGTTCTAAAAGCTGGCAAGTGCAAGGCCTGAGGCTTTGCATTGTGCATGTCTCATCCCGAACCATATGTTGTTTTTGAATTCGAAAATTTTACAAACTACTTGCTTTGGATTGGCTACATCTAAAAAATTAAATGCCCCTTCCATTCCTGATTTGGGGGAATACCCTACATGGTACAATGATAACAATAGGTCCATTGATGAATTGCAGTCCCTATTAACAAATTCTTCCTTTAGTATTTCCAGCTTGGATCCCCAATGTGAGAAAGTGGCTCTATATATACTGGGCCAGACTAAGGTACAGTGTGTATAGAGTCCACAAACCCCAGAGGTATAACAGAGGTTAAAGCCAGGTGTGACCTTACTCTCTAAAGTGGTAGCTTGGTTGAGCAGTAAAGCAGTACCAGAGGACAGTGTAAAGCATTTGCTGTATACACTCAGTCAGAAAAAGGTTTCACACACTCAAAGACTGAAATCCAGGCCAATTGTTTTTATACCAAAGATATAGATGTTTTATTTCTAGAACCAACAGGTATCAAAATATACTGTTCTCAATATGAGAGGTCTCAGATGAGTACTTTGCAGAAAGGTAATAAACTTTGTAAACACAATAGATACAGGGGTTGCAGTAGGCAACACAATTCTACACACAATTTAGCATTGAGCACAATGGATTTTCTTATATAAACACAGTTGATTACTTTGTAGATTACTTTGGTAGTTCCAGGACTGGCTCCTAGATTCAGTCCTGGGGTCTAAACTGAAAACAGTTTAGTAAAAACGTTTTAGGTGTTGCAGTGATTTTTCAGGACTATAAATCTATTTTAAAAGTTCAAACTTAGAAACTTTTCAACAGAAATCTGGCAATGTTATCCAATGGGAGAAAATTCAGGTTGCAGGTAAAGTACGATCTCGTTACTTTGGTAATTCAGTACTGGGCTCCTGGGTCCAGCACTGGGGTCTCAACTTAAAACAGGTAAGCATTTTTGTTTCAGTATTTCGTATGATTTTTAAAGGATATTTAAAGTTTCCAAAAGTAGACACTTTGAAGAAATTTCATAGAAAAGCAGACAATGGATTCCTATGGAGAAAATTCTGATTACTAGTAAACCCGGAAAGGAAAACTTTTGCGGTTCATTATTGGGCTACAAGGTACAGTACTAGCTTCTCTCCTGATCACAGGTGAGTACTTCGGAATTCAGAATTCGGTTGATTTTATATGAATATTTTAAGATTCAAAAACTTCACACAAAAGATTTTCGAGTCAAGCCAGTCAGTGTTATCCAATGGCAGGTAAGTGAGTTACCAGTTTCCAGGTGAGTTGTGGTTCTGGGCATAGACTCAGGGGTCACCCAGGGTCAGGTAGGTACAGTTGGTTCACCCTCATCGGCGCAGGGGCGGCCGGGTGCAGAGGTAGTTAGGCCCAATGTTATCCAATGAGGGAAAGGGGGCCTCCGGTTGGTGGCTGCTGGCTAGCAGGCCACGTGGCTGTGGGAGCTGGGCTCCTGGTCACTTGCTCAGGGGCAAAGGGGGAAGCAGGATAGGGCAAAGGTGGCACAGCCAGCGGTACTCGGGCAGCTGGGTGCAGGATGCTTTTGAGCCATCGGACGCTCAATGTTATCTAATGGGATAGGTAAAAGGGAACAGAGGCTGCAGGCTCAGGGTGGAGACTCTCCAGGGGCGACCAGCACATCGAGAGGTAAGTTGGGATCTTGGAGCACAGGTAGGTACCCCAAAGGGAGGCACAGAGGGCTGTAGGGCACCGGGTTCAGGGGTATCTTTGGGTGTCGAAAAAGCTTACCCTCAGCTGGTCGCGGTTGGGGTGGCCCCTGGTTCTGAGTCTGCAGGCGTCGTCTGGTACGTCAAGGAGGGTATTTGGGCACTGGACTTCGGGTCCCAGTCACCGGGGGGACGTCCTCGTGGTCTTGGATCACTCGGGCACGGGCCGGGCTCGGCGGGTGCAGAGTGGGCTGGTCTGGAGCTTCCTGGCTGGCACCAGGGGGGTTGTTGCAGCAGAGCCTCTGCTGATGGGAGTCCCAGTCTTTAAGAGCGTCAAGGCAGGCAGGTCCTCTGGGTGTCCCAAGGATGCTGTCCGCAGGAGTTGCCGGGATTTAGGCAGGAGCAGGTTCCAGGATCGACAGGCCGATAGGGCTGGGGCCAAGTCAGTTGTTGTCGTCCCTTTGTTAGCAGCTGCACGGCGGGTCTTCTTCCTCTTCCTCTTGGTCTTCTTTCTTCTTTTCTTATCGGGATCTGAGGAAGGAAGGTTCAGGGAGCCCCTAAAAACTGAATTTAGGGGCTTTACAGGTAGGGCAAGGGCAAGGACCAATAGGTCCCTGTCTTGGGGTGGGTACACCCCCTAGCCTGCTCCTCTATTGTAGGAAGGTGGCAGGAGCCTAGCTGTGACTGGACAGGGCTCCCCATCTTCAAGATGTCCGGAGCCCGGGGTTGTGCTTCACCTCGTCTCCCCCATCTGAGGGGTGCGGTTGGCACAGGCTGGCACCCCCACTTCCTGACGTAGTTTTTCCCGCCAGTCTTTCCGCCAGAGTGGGGGTCAGGACTGGTGGGGCCAGTTGCTGGGTATAGCAAATGGTCTGGAGAAGCTCACAGAGGTGGCATGCCTTTGAACCTTCTCCCTGCCCATCCAGGATGTGCATTGTTGCAGGCCCAGGAGAGCGGGGAGCTCTCCACCCAGGGATCCATCAACATGTCTGCTGTGTGGCAGCCTCTGCAGCCACTCAGCCCAGACATGGATTGTAGGTTAAGTTTCCAGGGGGCATCTCTAAGATGCCCTCTGGTGCATTTTACATTAAATCCCACACTGGCATCAGTGCGGGTTTAATGTGCTGAGAAGTTTGGTACCAAACTTGTCAGTCTTCAGTGTAGCCATTATGGTGCTGTGGAGTTCGTAATGACAATCTCCCAGCACCATATACTCTTAATGGAATCACTGCTCTTACAGGGCCCATGAATGGCCCTGGGTACTGTAGGGGGACAGGGCTCATGCACCTGTGCCCACACCTCTGGCATAGGGCACCCAGCTAGAGGGGGGACTGAAGTATGCCAGGGCAGTGGGTTCTGTGGGCATGGCACACAGAGGTGTGTGCCATGTCGACTCTCTGTTTAGTCCTGTACTTAACTCAAACAACAGGAGAGTGTTAGTATCTACAACAGACAAACTCTACTAGCCTCAGTTGGTACTAAAAACCGCTAAGTTGTTAGACAAGGCTGTTATTGTCAGTTGGAAAGGATAGAGTGCACGTGTTCAAAGAACTAGCTAAAAGGACCCTCAGGCCCCAGTGGAACACTGGTAGCCAGTTGTCTTCATTGGGTCCCTTTTGTCGCTAGGGAAGTGAAAGTGAATCTAAAAAGAGTGCGCACTACTCCTCAAAATTATTTAATAAGAGGGTAGCTGTGACTCTGTTAAAAACAGTGATCGAAAAACATAAATTTTTCTGGACTACACCGGGTTGTGCAAGTTTGAACCACAAAGTCCCATTTGAAAAGTGAAAGGAAATATTTTTAAAACACGGTCAACATGTTTCTGCCAGTTGAGCTGAGTTCGCTCGGCATTCGTCAGGACCAAGAGGAAAAATCAACTCACTGTTCTGGGCACCCTAAAGTGCACAGATACAGGGAGTAGTGTCACTTGATGATACGACCTGTAATTTGTCGAAGCACTTAGTAGGAAAGTCTTCCCCAAGTTGCTATAGGCTCCTTCTTGCAGGAGGCACCATTGGATCTGTGAGGGTAGATAGGAAAAGTGAGAGAAATCAGAATGTGAAATATCAAACTTTGGAACCATAAATATATGCTTCTACCCTATTAGAGCTCCAAACTTGTGCACCTAATTATTTATACCAAAGGTGTCTTCATTCAGAAAAAAGGAGAATTGCACCTCCAAAACACCAGAGCGGACCCATTTATGTTGGTATGTCCACCACTCAATCAAACTGTAGACAAAGATATTACTTTATCTTAGCAGGCATTAGATACCAAAAATAAAGAGGAAATGAAATTGCATTTTTTGCAAAAAACAGTGCTTAGACAAAACCGAGTGAGTTTAAAAACTCGGGAAGAACATCTGAAAACACACACACACACATCTGCAAATGGCATATAGAGCACAAAATACTCCACAAGAGGTAAGCCGAGGTGTACACTTACTTATCATTTACTGAAAATGTGCCCCATGGGCAATGCGGCAGGAGGAATCTTAACGTTTGGGCACTGGAAAAAAATTATTTACAAAGACGCGTTATAGCGTATTATCCAAACTAGGAGTAGTTAACTGACAAGAGTGATGTCCCGTGTAGGCTGACAGGAGACTTACTTTACACCAAACGGCTCCCTGCTTGATCACCTACAAACGGCCACATCCGCCGCCCGTATCTACCAGCGCGGTAAAAGCTCTGTGTTCTAAATAAACGCTGAGAACGCGCAATGCGTCCCAGACGGTGACGCCGATCACGTGACCCATGTGATCGCGTATTTTTTAAAGGGGCCGGTTTATTTATGTGCACAGGGTAGAGCGATCATTGCACAAACGTGGAGCTATGAGGAAGAAACCCCAAACAGGAGGACAGACAGCGTAATTGCGTTGTACCGCCCAGTCGAACAATCACAATATGTATTCATGCTTCCAGTTGAATGAATGTATCAAATTGTTGTTATATTGTGAGTGGAACAAAATGCAGAGAGGTTACTGCATGTATCGTGTAAGTGGGTAGGGCATTGTCTGATTTCCATGATAACTGGGAAAAAACGATCAAAACACCATAAGGTGTCAAAACTGATAGGCAAATGGTCAGAAAACAGTAGGCTAATAGTCACAGTGAGTGGGCCATCTATCGGCGCATTACTTATCCCCAGGGGATGTCGTCATTGAGGCCCCGTATATGCGTTGAAAGACGGTATATCCAACGCTGCTCCTTTTCGAACAGTGTATTTTCATTGGTGTTGTTCAGCTGTTCAATTACCACCCACTTGACGTCATTAGCACAGTGGCCTAGCTCCAAAAAATGAGTGGTCATTTTGGTAGTGGCTCTGCCACATCGGATGTTACTGCGGTGCTCTCCTATTCTTGTTTAGATTTTTCGCGTGGTCATCCCTATATACCTAAGACCACAAGGACATGTAATCATGTAGATGACGTTACATGAATTACAGTTTGTGTGATTTCTTAGGTACCAGGTTTCGCCCTCCTCCAGTTGTAGTGTTTTTTTAGGTGATGTTAAGTGGCAGACGCTACATCCCCCACAGGGAAAGTGGCCGCTTACCGAAGGCAAACCCCAAGCATTCAGAACGGTGGCACCCTGTTTAGGTTGATTGACTCTTGGGCGGGTATGCACCAAGGCATCTTGCAAACTCCTTTCTTTTTTGTAAGAAAATAATGGTTTCTGCCAATTTCTGCCATTACTCGTAAGGATTTGCCAATGCTTACCAATGCAGCGACTTACAGAGTTGGAAATGTTACTGTAAGTAGTTACGCAGGTCAAAGGGACCTCAGATTCACTTTCCTTGGTATTGTCCTCCAGGAGCGCTTCCCTGTTGTTATTTCTTGCTCTTTTTCTACTCTTTTGTAGGATTTTACTAGGGTAACCTCTCTTTTCCAATCTTAGTGTTAGGTCATCCGCTTGTTTGTTAAAGTCAGCAAGATTGCTGCAATTTCTACGTAAACGTAGGTATTGGCCAAAGGGGAGGTTCTCGCGTAAAGATCGCGGGTGAAAACTGGAGAAATGGAGCAGATTATTTTTACTTGTTGGCTTATAGTATGTCTTGCTCGTTATTCGATTACCAGATTTTGTAAGTGTGACATCTAGAAAGGTAATAGATCTAGAGTCATACTGGTGGGTGAATCTTAAGTGGGGGTCACAAGTATTGACCCAGTCAAAAAAGGATAGTAGGCTCTCTTCTGTCCCTTTCCAGATTAAAAGCACATCATCAATGTACCTCTGCCACAGGATAACATTGAGAGTGTAAGGATTGGTGTTTGACAGGATGTGCGTTTTTTCGAAGTTGTAAACATACAACCCCGCTATACTGGGGGCAAAAGTACTGCCCATCGAGGTGCCAGTCTTCTGTAGATAGAGGGTGTCTCGGTATTGGAAAAAATTCCATTTTAGTGCCAATGTGGCACAATCAATCACAAAAGTCTTGGAGGTGTTGTAAGACCATGTGGTCTGGTCTAGGATGTCTGCCAAAACCTTTAGAGTTGCGTCCTGCGGAATACATGTATACAAACTTTCAATGTCTAAGGACACCAGATAACAAGGTTCTTCTGGAAGTTCTACATTAAGTAACATTGAAAGGAGGCTTTTCGTATCCTTGATATAGGTACTAGTAGATTGAATCAAGGGTTTGAAGAAGAAATCACAGTATTTAGAGAGGGGTTCCAACTGGGACCCAATCCCAGACACAATTGGTCTTCCCGGCGGTGGTGTACGGTTTTTGTGTGTTTTGGGAAGGGTATAAAAGTAGGGGATTTTTTCTTCAGAGGTGGTGAGAAAATCGGCCTCATGTTTAGTAATGTAACCATCTCTTTCCGCAGTAGAGACCAACTCAAGAATTTCATCTTTCAAGAAAGGAGAAGGATCTTGGTGCAGCACGGTGTAGCTATTAGAATCCCCTAGGAGCCTCTTACATTCGGCATCGTAGGCTGTGGCATCCTGAATTACTATGCCACCCCCTTTATCGGCACTTTTGATTACGATTTCCTGGTTCTCTTGTAGAGATTTGATAGCCTTGTATTCACCTGCTGTGAGATTTTTAAAGGTAGTTGGCTCAGTCAAACTCTCCACCTCCCGGGATACTGCTAGTTCAAAAGTTATGATGTCGGCCGGTACTAGGTGGGTAGGTGGATTGAAGTTAGATTTCCTTTTGAAATTAGTGTCACTCAAAGGTGCTTGGGCTTGTGTATTTTGTTGTTCAAAGAAAGATTTTAGTCTGAGTTTTCTAAAAAATTCACCCAGTTCACATTTCAATTTGAAACGATCCAACCTGGGGCTGGGTATAAACCCAAGGCCCTTTTCTAACACTGCGATTTCATCAGTAGATAGTGGGACTTTCGATAGATTTGTTATCAGACTTGTTGGTTGCTCGGTCCTGCTCTCTGTTCCTGCGCCTTGCTCCGTGTGTTGTCCCCCACGGTTTCTGTAGGGCCCCAGTGTACCTGATTGCCTGTTTTTCTCTTCCCCCTGCCTCTCCGGCCAAATCCTAAAAAAGGCTGTGGATATATGTTTGAAGGGAATTGTAGTGGTGGGGGGCCAAACGCGTCTTTCAACGCATATACGGGGCCTCAATGACGACATCCCCTGGGGATCGGTAATGCGCCGATAGATGACCCACTCACTGTGACTATTAGCCTACTGTTTTCTGACCATTTGCCTATCAGTTTTGACACCTTATGGTGTTTTGATCGTTTTTTCCCAGTTATCATGGAAATCAGACAATGCCCTACCCACTTACACGATACATGCAGTAACCTCTCTGCATTTTGTTCCACTCACAATATAACAACAATTTGATACATTCATTCAACTGGAAGCATGAATACATATTGTGATTGTTCGACTGGGCGGTACAACGCAATTACGCTGTCTGTCCTCCTGTTTGGGGTTTCTTCCTCATAGCTCCACGTTTGTGCAATGATCGCTCTACCCTGTGCACATAAATAAACCGGCCCCTTTAAAAAATACACGATCACATGGGTCACGTGATCGGCGTCACCGTCTGGGACGCATTGCGTTCTCAGCAATCTTTCTTTGAACAACAAAATACACAAGCCCAAGCACCTTTGAGTGACACTAATTTCAAAAGGAAATCTAACTTCAATCCACCTACCCACCTAGTACCGGCCGACATCATAACTTTTGAACTAGCAGTATCCCGGGAGGTGGAGAGTTTGACTGAGCCAACTACCTTTAAAAATCTGACAGCAGGTGAATACAAGGCTATCAAATCTCTACAAGAGAACCAGGAAATCGTAATCAAAAGTGCCGATAAAGGGGGTGGCATAGTAATTCAGGATGCCACAGCCTACGATGCCGAATGTAAGAGGCTCCTAGGGGATTCTAATAGCTACACCGTGCTGCACCAAGATTCTTCTCCTTTCTTGAAAGATGAAATTCTTGAGTTGGTCTCTACTGCGGAAAGAGATGGTTACATTACTAAACATGAGGCCGATTTTCTCACCACCTCTGAAGAAAAAATCCCCTACTTTTATACCCTTCCCAAAACACACAAAAACCGTACACCACCGCCGGGAAGACCAATTGTGTCTGGGATTGGGTCCCAGTTGGAACCCCTCTCTAAGTACTGTGATTTCTTCTTCAAACCCTTGATTCAATCTACTAGTAGCTATATCAAGGATACGAAAAGCCTCCTTTCAATGTTACTTAATGTAGAACTTCCAGAAGAACCTTGTTATCTGGTGTCCTTAGACATTGAAAGTTTGTATACATGTATTCCGCAGGACGCAACTCTAAAGGTTTTGGCAGACATCCTAGACCAGACCACATGGTCTTACAACACCTCCCAGACTTTTGTGATTGATTGTGCCACATTGGCACTAAAACGGAATTTTTTCCAATACCGAGACACCCTCTATCTACAGAAGACTGGCACCTCGATGGGCAGTACTTTTGCCCCCAGTATAGCGGGGTTGTATGTTTACAACTTCGAAAAAACGCACATCCTGTCAAACACCAATCCTTACACTCTCAATATTATCCTGTGGCAGAGGTACATTGATGATGTGCTTTTAATCTGGAAAGGGACAGAAGAGAGCCTACTATCCTTTTTTGACTGGGTCAATACTTGTGACCCCCACTTAAGATTCACCCACCAGTATGACTCTAGATCTATTACCTTTCTAGATGTCACACTTACAAAATCTGGTAATCGAATAACGAGCAAGACATACTATAAACCAACAAGTAAAAATAATCTGCTCCATTTCTCCAGTTTTCACCCGCGATCTTTACGCGAGAACCTCCCCTTTGGCCAATACCTACGTTTACGTAGAAATTGCAGCAATCTTGCTGACTTTAACAAACAAGCGGATGACCTAACACTAAGATTGGAACAGAGAGGTTACCCTAGTAAAATCCTACAAAAGAGTAGAAAAAGAGCAAGAAATAACAACAGGGAAGCGCTCCTGGAGGACAATACCAAGGAAAGTGAATCTGAGGTCCCTTTGACCTGCGTAACTACTTACAGTAACATTTCCAACTCTGTAAGTCGCTGCATTGGGAAGCATTGGCAAATCCTTACGAGTAATGGCAGAAATTGGCAGAAACCATTATTTTCTTACAAAAAAGAAAGGAGTTTGCAAGATGCCTTGGTGCATACCCGCCCAAGAGTCAATCAACCTAAACAGGGTGCCACCGTTCTGAATGCTTGGGGTTTGCCTTCGGTAAGCGGCCACTTTCCCTGTGGGGGATGTAGCGTCTGCCACTTAAAATCACCTAAAAAAACACTACAACTGGAGGAGGGCAAAACCTGGTACCTAAGAAATCACACAAACTGTAATTCATGTAACGTCATCTACATGATTACATGTCCTTGTGGTCTTAGGTATATAGGGATGACCACGCGAAAAATCAAAACAAGAATAGGAGAGCACCGCAGTAACATCCGATGTGGCAGAGCCACTACCAAAATGACCACTCATTTTTTGGAGCTAGGCCACTGTGCTAATGACGTCAAGTGGGTGGTAATTGAACAGCTGAACAACACCAATGAAAATACACTGTTCGAAAAGGAGCAGCGTTGGATATACCGTCTTTCAACGCATATACGGGGCCTCAATGACGACATCCCCTGGGGAACGGTAATGCGCCGATAGATGGCCCACTCACTGTGACTATTAGCCTACTGTTTTCTGACCATTTGCCTATGAGTTTTGACACCTTATGGTGTTTTGATCGTTTTTTCCCAGTTATCATGGAAATCAGACAATGCCCTACCCACTTACACGATACATGCAGTAACCTCTCTGCATTTTGTTCCACTCACAATATAACAACAATTTGATACATTCATTCAACTGGAAGCATGAATACATATTGTGATTGTTCGACTGGGCGGTACAACGCAATTACGCTGTCTGTCCTCCTGTTTGGGGTTTCTTCCTCATAGCTCCACGTTTGTGCAATGATCGCTCTACCCTGTGCACATAAATAAACCGGCCCCTTTAAAAAATACGCGATCACATGGGTCACGTGATCGGCGTCACCGTCTGGGACGCATTGCGCGTTCTCAGCGTTTATTTAGAACACAGAGCTTTTACCGCGCTGGTAGATACGGGCGGCGGATGTGGCCGTTTGTAGGTGATCAAGCAGGGAGCCGTTTGGTGTAAAGTAAGTCTCCTGTCAGCCTACACGGGACATCACTCTTGTCAGTTAACTACTCCTAGTTTGGATAATACGCTATAACGCGTCTTTGTAAATAATTTTTTTCCAGTGCCCAAACGTGAAGATTCCTCCTGCCGCATTGCCCATGGGGCACATTTTCAGTAAATGATAAGTAAGTGTACACCTCGGCTTACCTCTTGTGGAGTATTTTGTGCTCTATATGCCATTTGCAGATGTGTGTGTGTGTGTTTTCAGATGTTCTTCCCGAGTTTTTAAACTCACTCGGTTTTGTCTAAGCACTGTTTTTTGCAAAAAATGCAATTTCATTTCCTCTTTATTTTTGGTATCTAATGCCTGCTAAGATAAAGTAATATCTTTGTCTACAGTTTGATTGAGTGGTGGACATACCAACATAAATGGGTCCGCTCTGGTGTTTTGGAGGTGCAATTCTCCTTTTTTCTGAATGAAGACACCTTTGGTATAAATAATTAGGTGCACAAGTTTGGAGCTCTAATAGGGTAGAAGCATATATTTATGGTTCCAAAGTTTGATATTTCACATTCTGATTTCTCTCACTTTTACTATCTACCCTCACAGATCCAATGGTGCCTCCTGCAAGAAGGAGCCTATAGCAACTTGGGGAAGACTTTCCTACTAAGTGCTTCGACAAATTACAGGTCGTATCATCAAGTGACACTACTCCCTGTATCTGTGCACTTTAGGGTGCCCAGAACAGTGAGTTGATTTTTCCTCTTGGTCCTGACGAATGCCGAGCGACCTCAGCTCAACTGGCAGAAACATGTTGACCGTGTTTTAAAAATATTTCCTTTCACTTTTCAAATGGGACTTTGTGGTTCAAACTTGCACAACCCGGTGTAGTCCAGAAAAATGTATGTTTTTCGATCACTGTTTTTAACAGAGTCACAGCTACCCTCTTATTAAATAATTTTGAGGAGTAGTGCGCACTCTTTTTAGATTCACTTTCACTTCCCTAGCGACAAAAGGGACCCAATGAAGACAACTGGCTACCAGTGTTCCACTGGGGCCTGAGGGTCCTTTTAGCTAGTTCTTTGAACACGTGCACTCTATCCTTTCCAACTGACAATAACAGCCTTGTCTAACAACTTAGCGGTTTTTAGTACCAACTGAGGCTAGTAGAGTTTGTCTGTTGTAGATACTAACACTCTCCTGTTGTTTGAGTTATGGATTCATAGGGGTATGAGAGTGTTTTCTTACAACCCTTACTCTCTTGTTGATGAAATTAGTCCTGTACTTAGACACTCAGCCTGCAATGGCAGTGTGTGGGTGTCAGGGTACAGGGCCCCCGAGGGTGGCACAATAAGTGCTGAAGTCCTCAGGGGTCTTCCCTGGTCACCATGCCCTGGGTACCTAGGGTACCATTTACTAGGGGCTGACAGGAGGTCAGAAATGCCAATTAGGTTTTAGTTTTAACACAGTTTTCGGGAAGGAACATAGGCCCTGGGTACCTGGTTGGCAGGAACCCAGGGCACACTCAGTCAAAGCACATCAGCAGTTCAGAAAAAAGTGGGGGCATACCAATGCAAGAAAGATGGCACTTTCTCACACTCAAGGTTGGTTATTATGGCAAAAAATTTCAGATTCAAGCCAAAATTGTTATCTGGGTCTGGGCCCTTGCTACACACAGGTAAGGGTGGATCCCTGTTTTGAAAACACCCATTCTGTTACTACCTATTCAGTAGGCGGATTATGTCAGAACTGGCTTAAACATTTCACTTTAGCTTCAGTTAAACTTCATTTGTCCAAATTGACTGATGATGTTGATTTGAATCACTTTGTTAAAGGCCCTGTAGGAGGCAGGTCAAAAAGATAGATATATGCTATTTACAACGAAGTTTGGAAACTGTCTCAAATTGAAGCTGCTTCTAGATTGAGAGCTATTGATTAAGCTAATTTAGAAAAAGTGCTTGCAGTTGTTGGTAATAGCATTAATACCCTTTCTTCCCGAATTTACACATTAGATAATATTGTTTAATCTGTTCTTGATATTGTACAGGATGAAGCGTCTGTTTTGTACCATGGTCAAAATGAATTACGCTCCATTATGCAGTTTGCTTGGACTTTACAAACTTTAAAATCTGGGAAAGTGTCTTGGGACTACATGAATACCTCTCCTCTAATTTTGTCTTTTAATTTGACTGACAAACAACAATTTATGCCTATGAAGGATGCTGCATATTCACTATTGCATATTGAAAAGTTGGAACCTTCACCTTTTTCTGTTGCTGAATCTAATTCAGCTGTATGGCTCATTCATGGGTTATTTACACTGCCCTTTCCCTTGTTTAAATTCAGTTCATGTATGAAACACTATGCCTTGGTCAGATATGAACCGTTGGGAAGCGCCTATCTCCATGAAGTTTGGTCTCTGCCATTTACCTATAGATGCCTGAGGGAGGGTAAAGAAGTTTATTTAAAGGGCGAAGAGTGAACTTCTACACCTGATCACTCACTGGTTTGCAAGAACATTCAATTGCACGGCTCGTGTAACAGGCATGCTCTGAATTTAGCCTGCATTTTAAAGGGTAATCCTGTCCCAGCAATAACACAAACTTTCACATTGCTAGCTAACGGTAGCTATTTACTTATAAATTATAAAGATGGCTGTGGTATGCTGACAGGGATTCCGTACATTGTGACCGTCTTCCAACGTTTAGTTTGCTGTAAAAATTTGCTTTTCCCGCCTCCGCATGGGAAACTCGATGTATCCATCCTGCCTTCCATTCCGACCTTGAAAGCAGAGCTCAACAAGATGAGTCGAATAAGGGCTCTAGTGTCCCAGAAAGAAGTCGCCCTTACTTCTTCCCGTGAAACATTTGCCCTTCACAAGGCTAACACCCGCACCGAGGTGCATGCGCTTTTAAATACTAATCTCCAACAGCATTCGGCGCTTTGATTCACACTATATTCAATGCCTCGTCGACAACTGGCTTGGCATATTTTTTTAAAGTAGTAAGCACTGGCCTTGTGACTTAATTCCAAACTATAGTTGGTGTGGTACTGGCATTTTTTCATTCTATTTTTTCCAGCATCTTCGGCGGTTTACCATTAATTCTCACCATTGCTGCCGGTGTACTGCTGTTAATTTGCTTGCTAAAAAATGGCTGCACAGTCTGTGTCACAAGACTACCTACCCAGGCTGCTCCAGCTTCGCAACCAGATGCTTGAATACTATGGAACGCTACCTCTGGCTTCCTTGAGTGTAGCATATGGATTGTCCTTCCGGTTCTCCTACTTTACATGTGTGCAACCTGTTTTCCATTGCCTGGATTGCTGTTTTGAATGGGCTCTGGATTTGTGTCTCTGTAAATAAAGTGTCTCCTAACCCGGAGTATGATCAACTAATGAGTCTCTTAGTAGCTCATCAGTTGGACTGTTCTGGTATCGGGATTATGGCCTGTGTGGCGGTGCATGGAGTCCTAAAGAATTGGAATATATGTGCGGCTGCACATGACTTCCTCGCACGCACTTATCTCAAAGAACACCTGAGTTGTCCACTGATGGTGCTAGAGGCTCCGGCTGTCGAAGAACATGTGTGTTCCTTCACGTTGTTAAATTGGATGGCTGAATTATTTTTAATGAGAATAATGACTTCCTCTTGGAGGCAGTTGCAACGTACTGTGCCTATACGCTGATGGATTGAATTGGCATTTGTCCATCTTCAACGTGTACTGTGCTTGAATTCTTTTGACTGTTTTTTCCATTTCCATGATGGGCAGTATACCACCCCTTCTTGGTTTTTTAAATGTTTTCCTTACTACTTCAAACGTATTACTTCCGATTATCCACTTTGGTGAATTTTTTAACTTGGTTCTGTCTCACTCGAACTTGAACTCTGCATTTCTGATTGCAGAAACCTTTAAGGTCACCATAACAATATATGCTGTTATTTAGGTTGATCGTCCTGTGCTCTAGACACATGAACACAGCTGCAGCTTACTGAAATTCTAGTGCTTTAATATTGCATTGGATGCCTGATTTTGGGCACTTGGAGAAAAACCTTTTCCAGTGAGAAAGAGAGCGTTGCTGATCCTGATGTGATTCACTTCTGCTGATCTTGGAGGTATTGGGTTCCCCATTCAATCCTAAGAGACCTTCTATTATCTTACAACCTAGTTCCTAGCAGGGGATGGTGGTTCACAAGGCACTATATGACCTGTTTCCACTATCATTATAACATGATTTCTCCCTTTGTGTTTTATGTAATTGTAACAATGCTGCTCATGTTATTTTTAAACATATGCCTGTTATGTTAGCAAAAATACTGCACCTTAGAGCACGTCATTAAAATAAACATTTTAAACTTTTCCGTGTCTCTAATTACTCACTTTGTGGACTGGTATGAGAATAAAACAAAAGAGTGTTCTTGATTCTCACCATTCCTGAGAGTATCCTAAGTCGCATGTTCTGGGTTGTCTAATCATTGGTAGCTTCGCTATAGGACGGAGAGCTAATGAGACACTGATTCTAGTTGGTTAGGGGTTCTGGCTACTGAGGTGAGTTTTTTGGTACACCACAATTCACTGAGGTCCTGGTTTCCTGTGCATAGTTCTGGCATGAGCAGAATCCCCGCACCAAGGGAGCGCTGTAGGGCCCCCTTTGTTTCCTCACCGCCACACTTTTCATTGCAGTCCCACCACCATGAAAACTGTGGCGGTGAGGAAACTAGTAATATTCTTAGCAGTGCCGCAGCAGCATCGCCAGCATATTACAAGCCTCATATTGCTGCAAGACTGTCAGGGAGAACGAATCCCTGGCAGCAGCAGTGCTTTTGTGGCGGTTCGACTGTCAAAGTCGAAATATGGCGGGTGGATTGCCAGTCTTTACAAAAAATTAAATAAACAGGGCTCGGACTTTGCTGATGAAGAATTTGACCCAATGTAATGGAAACTTTTGGTCATTGTTCAAAGCATTCACCTATAAGCATAAAATAAATCAAAAAAGTTACACTGATTCCCTCTTCTATTTGTGATGCAATAAACCTATAGACTATACAATACACACGTGAGACATGCTTGCATTCCACATATTTTCTTGCACATCATTGCTGAAGTCCATTTTCTTACTATGTCATATGAATGTGATACAGTCATTGAGTAGCTTTCCTATTTTTTTCTTTTGCAGGTGACAAGACACGGCTCTTTGGTCAACCTTCACAACACCCCAACCTTCGTTACCTTGGGGGTCACCTCTTCGGTGCCATGCCTCCCACTGCCCAATGTTCTTCTCATTGCCAGGATCAGCAAGCTCGATGAACAGTCACTAGCAGAGGCAGACATGGGTGATTCTGCTATGGAGCTCAGTAGGTAAAGGATGCCTTGGATACTGTGGCGTCATTTTGGATCACTGACATTTTGCTCCCTGTTGACGCAGCAGGAACTGGGCTTCCTTGTATGCAGTTTTTGTTTACTGTTTATTTGTTATGGATTTATGTGTATGACTTGCTTTCCCACTATCCTATCTTGATTCCTGATTGCTAGATCAAATGAACCACTTAGCTTGCAGGTACATCATCGACAGCTCCTCCAATAGAAGAGATATGCTGCACTCTGATGTTTTAGAAGAACACACACCAGGCATGCAACGATAATTCTGCTCTAAGGTTCCTTATGGCTTGATACATATAATCTATATTCCATAAAACATATAAATACATGCATACAGAATAAAAATCAATGTAATCCACAATGTGATCCCATATCCTTGTTAAATGGTAACCAATCAGAAGTACTAATACTCATGCATGGCAGCGTACAATAGATTTTACTACAACAAATGATTTCGAAGGTTGGAAATGTGGGTCAGGATTACTGCCTCTAGATCAAATCCCTCACTAGATCAAATCCTTCATATTGTGCTGGAGCCAGCAAGTAAATATTGGAGAAGCCACCTCAGCTACCAAACCGCTTACATGTGGTGCAGATGCACTTCAATAAATATATGCAGTTTCAGAGTGCACTTTCAAATCAGCGCTGTTAGCACGCAAGTCCACTTCTGACTCGAAAACAACCAGCAGGTCTGCTGTATGATCTCTAATGGCCTGAGACACATACTGTATCAGATGAAAGAAAACCTAAGTTGGTCCAAACCCAAGGTTAGGATGACAAGAAACCCTGAGAACCCTCTACTACCATTTTAATGGTCACCAACTCTGGATCAGGGCCCGATACCAGTAAGTTGTGTAAAACCCCTCAATTCCCTGTTTGACCACAAACTATTGTTCAGTTAGCAGTTGCAAGGAATACTAACCTCCATGTGATGAGACCACAAAAGGCCCGGTTCCAGGAATTTTTATCTGGATGAACCAAGGGTGCATTCAGGTGGGCCAATGTGGACCCAATGTATGTCAATTCTGGAGGTAGCCTGCAAGCCCTAGATTCACACATGGACGTTGATTCACCAAAATTCCAGGGATAGTGAAAACAACATCACACATCCTTGACTTTAATGACAGTACAGGAAGTGACCTTATATGACCTTTGACTCTCAATCATCCTACGAAGTGATGTCACTTGACCTTGAATCTGATAACATCATAATAATTGACATCTCTGAAGTTATAATAAAAGCATGTCTAGTATAATAACACAACCTAGATAAATGTCAAGATCATTAATTGTTTCTCTTAGTATTACATGGAAAATTATGTGTTCATCTGAAGAGGATATAGTGCTACAAAACACAAAACAGCACTGGGAATCTACATGTTTTATACCACAAACTGTAAATATTTATTAGTTACCCTCCTGTATACTTCAATGAGAAATCTATTGATAAATCATAGAGACAGAAAAAAGGTATTTAAATAAAACAATAGTAGTTATGTCCACATGTTTTAATTGATGTAGAGTTGACCCTATAATGACTATAAACTATATTATTGTCCTAAGTTATTATTTACTGTGAATTCATTTGATTTAATATCACCTACAAGGTTCTATCCTGTGAAGCACAGAGGTGAAGGTTTTATTCAGGCACTTAGTTTTTTTATATATTCAGGATAAGGAAAGGCAGAAAATTGTTTTAAAAAGTTTCCCTCTTAGTTCATTTTCTTTATTTAATCAGAAAATAGCACATTGTACTGCTGAATTTATTATTAATTTGACAAAATCTAACATGTAATCTCCCAGTTCCATTCTCAGTGGAAGCTGGAAAAAGTAAACAGTGCTCATGAAAACAGTGTTTACCAGCTGTTCATGGAGTCACGGCTAGTGATTTTTTAAAGTGGTGGGCTTTAATACTTGCCCCGAATTGTAGAGAGTAAAGCAAGTGAGCATGACATCTTCTAGGGAGGCTTCCAGGGGGTCTCCCACTATGAACATTTTTTAAAAATGGGACCAGATAGTGCATTTTAAAGCAGGTTTTTCACATACATTTGCTAAAAAGCCATAAGTTCTCTTATCATTAAATCTTAAAGTCTTTCATGATGTGCCAGGCCAATGTAACCTGATGTTCCCAAGAGTTCACCCCTTTTTTCCCAAAATGTGCTAGAGGTGCTCCCATACGTCAAACATTACCACCATTGTGCCAGAGACAGCATAATATGGGTGCTCCTCATATGCCATATATGACACCTAACTGCAAAAATTACATACAATATGCCACTTCCGGAGTGTTGCCACTAGTGCCATCCATGAACCATGGGTGATTCGAACATTAAAGATTATCTCCAGTAGCACTTTGTCATAAATTGCCCTCCTGGTTGTCCTTCCTATGCCAAAAATGACCTTCAATATGCCAGCATTTTGAAACAGGTGGCCCCTCTGCGAAGGATTTTCTTCAGTATTCCAGCAATTTTATAAAGTTGCCCCAGTGCACGAATTACATCCAGTATGCGGATGCTAAGTATAACGTCTATCGTGCCCTTGTTTCCTAGCATTTTGTCACAGGTGACTGTCATAAAATAAACTGCCTCCAATAGAGCTATATCAGAATTTTTCCATGGGTGCCTCTTGAAGTTAAGAATTGCCTTCAGCATCCCAGAGTCAAGGGCACACTCACAAGCATAACACCACACTCTCCTTCATTCTCACTAACTTGCACTCATTCATTATCACAGTTGTGCTCACTCATTAACAATCAGACTCATATTCATTCTCATCCACATACTCTCACTTTTTATTGCAGTCACTCTTTTTCTCACTTACTGACTTACGCATACTCATTGACACTTAGAGGCACATTTACTAAAAAAATAGCCACATGTAGAGCAGCATCAAAAGTTGCTATGCTGCACTTCACTAGGGGAAGAGTGCATTATAGAGCCATATCTACTAAGATATGGCACTGCTGCTCTCTTTTTCAGTACGTGTGCACAACAATCAATCAATCAATCAATCAATCACGTCATTTGTATAGCGCACTACTCACCCGGGAGGGTCTCAAGGCGCTGGGGGAGGGGAAAGTTACTGCTCGAACAGCCAGGTCTTGAGCTGCTTCCTGAAGGCGAGATGGTCTTGGGTTCGCCGAAGGTGGGTGGAGAGGGAGTTCCACATCTTGGCTGCCAGGTAGGAGAAGGATCTTCCTCCGGTGGTGGCTCTGCAGATGCGTGGTACGGTGGCGAGTGCGTGGCCGGTCGATCGTAGCTGGCGGGTGGGCGTGTAGAAGGTCATGCGGTCATTGAGGTACTTGGGGCCCAGGTCGTGGAGAGCCTTGTGTGCATGGGAGAGGAGTCTGAACGTGATTCTCTTGCTGACGGGGAGCCAGTGCAGGTCTCTCAGGTGTCCGGTGATGTGGCTGTGTCGGGGGATGTCGAGGATGAGTCGGCCTAGCACCAATGGTGTGTGTGCCCACTTTGTGCAACCTGGGGCACTGTGGTATTTCAGAAGGGGCTGCAGACACTTGTGCAGCCCCTTCTGTAATACTGATAACTCCGGCGCACATGCAGAGCCAGCGCTATCTTCGGGCATGCATTTTCTGAATGTGTATGTGATGCAGCTTTAGGCCTTAAAGGTTGCGGGGACACACGCTCTGCAGCTTCTGTGCATGAATCATCAGCTGTGTGACCTCTTATTGTAACAGAGTTCCTTATCAAAGCTAGTCCTATGCTTTGAAAGGCAAAAAGTAAACAAACACTATTTGGGAAATATGACGAAATAGAATAGATGAAATTCTGCCCTAAGAATTTTACATAACTGGTTTTAATTTGGCTGTAAAGTATATGCTGCAATGTACACAGAGACTTTTCACTTATCTGAAAATCTTATTTTGTTTGAGGGAAAACTTTGGTAATGTACATTTTCAAATATACTTGTGCGTTGAGTTATTTAGCTCTGAGGTAAGTTTGGATAATTATTATTAATGCCACTGTGTGTATATCATGCTACATTGCATAACCCAGGGTAGCCGTTTATTGGACTGAATTATGAGCAGTTCCATTGGGAGTAGCTGTGATTAGACAAAGAGTAAGATCACTGTCACCAGGGCCACTGAAATTATGCAGTAGGGAAAGACCAAATTGTGCTGCAGGGTTGAATAAATTGTGCTGCAAGAAAAGGCAAAATATATGGCATAATGCGCCACATTTTGTGATAGTATTACTTAATTATTTTGTCATTTTAAAAAAACTTGTTAACCCTGTCTGAGCATAGGTTGCACCTCATTAGTACACAACCAAGAATAGCAATAAGCAACAGAAAGGTGACAAGCCAATCTTTGCAAAGGGTCCTCAACTGCACGGCAACATGAGTTGCAGCCTTTTTAGTAACTTTTGATCTGTTTGAGCTACAAACATTTTTTTATATCTGCAGATTATGTGGCAGATGATGGATTGTGTGGCAGATGATGGATAGTGTGGCAAATGCGGCAAATCCATAATTATGTGGAAATCACCAAAGCAGCAAAATGACATAATTCCATTGACCATGACTGTAACCCGAGAATGTGCAATGTACTGCAACACGATATCAAAATATAAAATGCTCACATTTGTTGTAAACCTTCTGTAAGGGTGAGAATGACTTCAGCCCTGTACAAAATATTAAATGATAAACTGGTTATTTATTTTACCACAGCATCTGGCAGGGAACAGCCAGACACACATACTCTAGTAGGCATTGTAATTCACATTTATTTTTAGATAATGGTCAGACTTCTATGATTACCTTGTGGCTGCTCACCCAATGAATATGTACTGCCACTATCTGAAATGTATAATGTATGATCCATCCTGCAGCATATTACTGCACGCATCATACACAGACTAAAATACATAAACAGTCTCAGAATTGCCACACAGAAACGTATATAATTGAGGTTCAGAAGAATGCTCATAGCCCAGTTGCTCCTGCTGCATCATTGGCTGGTAATCCCCTGCCCCCCCTCCGCCCCCCCCCCGCCCCTAATACACACTGCTAATTGAGTCTTGCCTCAGACTCAAGCTAGGGTTGCCCCAGGGCCATTTTCTTCGAACATGAATATGTCAATGTCTCCGTTAGTACAAAAATCACCAAAAGCCGGTATTTTTCCCCGTTCCAGTGCATACTTAAAACAGTATTTATAAAAACAATGTACTTTCAAATGGGTTCTAGAGGTTCCTTAATGACTCCTGACTAGGTTTGCCACCTGGCCAGTTTTCTACCAGCGCCACCAATATTTTAGTGTCCCGGCAGATTCAAAAATAAGCGAAATCACCTAAAGTCGTTATTTTTAGCACTTACCATTACATACTTCAAACAACAAATATAAATAGAAAACACTTTTAAATGTTTTGTAGAGCTGCAAAGATTCCTGACTAATAAATAAACTAAATACAGACAGAAAAGTAAAGTTACAAATGAATCAATTCGATTTTATTCATAGACCTATTTAGTATTGTGTCCAGGCCTTTGCACACTCTTAAAACTACAACTAATGGCTGGTATTTTTCTTTTGGAAAGGTGTCAAGCCTACCGCTGACTACCCACCTGGCCCACCTGCTTGCTGCAAAAGGTACTCCTGTTGCTCCAATTGTAACACAAAGTTGAATTTACTAGAACCCTCATACTCTCAAGACCAGACTGTTGTTATATTGCCTACATTTGTGCACTAAAGAAACAAACATTCAGAAACTCCCATAGTTGCAGAACCAAACTGTGAAATCTAAAGAAAAATACCTTATCACCCCAAGCATTAAACAACTGAATTGCCTCCAAGTACAACAAAAAATGATATTCAAAATATTGGGCATCATGTTCAAGTGCTTCAGAGAAATATGGGGCTGGTTAGGATGGCGATCAGACTTTTGTCTGACTGCCATCCTATCGGAGGTGGGACCGTCCGACAGGATGACGGTGGTCCCGCCAATGAAATTACAATGTGACTGTCTCCAAGGTGGTCGCAATGTCTATGTTTTGTATTGCGGTCGGTGCTGCGTGCTGCAGCACTCGCCGCAGTGCAAACATAGACATAAAACGTATCCCTGCACTACGTGACAGGCACCATGCAGTGCCTGCCACATGGTGCAGGGATATGTAGGGAACACCATAGGTGACCATCAACACCCAAAATCAAATACCAGGTGGAAAGGGGGGCCTGCTATGGGCCCCAGTGTCGCTTTCCTCCAGCCTTTTCATGGCAGGTAAACCGCCATTGAACGGATGGCGGGGAGGGGCATCATAATCCCTACGGCGGTGCCTGGCGGGCACCACCACCATTGTAGGGATTATGGCTGCCTCCGACGCACCGGCTGGCTCAAGGATATGTAATATGGCAGGCTGGAAACTTGCCTCCGATGACAGTGAGACCGCCATTGTAAGTGGGCCCCTAAGTTCTTTTAAATTCCTAAAATTACCCACTTATTACAAACCAGTAAGCAAGCTCAGACTTTGCAGCAACAGTTTGATCCATGCTCCCATATACTGAAAGAAGAAGCACACAGGAATACTTAAGAGCTTAGGGAACTTCTCTCTTGAATGCTTTAGACTCCCTCTCTCTCTAGAGAGAGCCCTGCCCAATTTAGCATCCTTAAAAAGCCATGAACACACAGCTTCTCAAAGAAGCCTACAATCCATTAGAAGACTGTATAAGGACCACCTCACCCTGCTGTACGACCTAGGGCCCTCGTTCTAGTACAAGCCCACCTTGATTAGCTCCTGAGTGCTTTAGTAACATACTGGATCTATGCTCTGCATAGTTCTACCCTTCCTTAATTGCACTGCAAATTAGCCTTGGCAACATGTCGGTGCAGTACAAATCAAATAAATAAACAGGTAAAAAACACAATAAGCTACACCACCATAATGAGTCAGAGAACAATGATATCTTTTAACCAGTCTGCCTTTCCTAGGAACGGTCCGTTATAGACACAAAGGGCAACCATAGTGTGTGGGCAACCACTTCCTACGAGGCATGCTCGAAGCAGAAACTATTTCCGGCCTAGCGTTTGACCCGGGTGCACTTTTCCAGGCACGTGAAGCTTCTGTAATAGACAGGGAACTTCCTCTGCCCTCTAGGTACGCAGCCATTTAGATTGTTCAGCTCGCCACGGTTATTATCCCTCAGAAGAACATTCCTAATTAGATGCGTCATTGATTAACATTTCCTCGCAGATGCCCTTATTTTTAACACCGTCTCCTGCTCTCTCCGTTTTAGGCTTCTTCCGTTGAGGTATGTCCGACTTTCAATCCATAACAAACATCGGCGCCTGCTGAAGCTGCGGACGGCCAACCAGAGGAATTATTACCTGCAGCTGCGTGACGAGCACCCCGACACAGTCTTTGAGCTCTGGACCCGGCTGGTACACATCCTGCACTGCGGCCTGTCCATCACATGCAAGGACCCATGCATCATCATTCCTTACAGCTTCGTGCACAAGGAGGTGGATATGGGCTCCTCTTCAGAGGTCTGGTACTCATTAACACAGCTTTGTATTTGTGAGATCCCTCACTGGCCTACTAGCCGAGATCCTATGCGACTAGCCTTGCAGGGATCCTTTATTCGATGTCATAATCTGTTGCCGTCTATCTCTTTAGACTTATCCTTCAGCCTCACCTATGCAAAGCTGTTTCAGAACAGATGTGGTACCCAAGCCACTTCAAAAATGTTTGCAGTCCTGTGCAAATCAGCATTTTGTCACGCCTTCCTCTTGCATTTAGGACATATGTTTACTGTAGACTGCAAATCTGTTGAACCTTTCTAATGGTGTTCAGACAAACTATTGAGTCAGTAATATCGACTGACACAATTATCGAATTGGAAATATCCTGACACAGAAAAATCGTGAGCAAGAATATCGTGGACAAATGCATCAATGTTAAGGTAATATCGATTTTTAAAATATAGAAGTAATTATTATCGTTTGCAAAAATATAGTTGTTTAAAATATCGATTTTTCTAATTTGTGTTATGTATTTTAGTATATATTTTAAATGTATGTGATGTAATTTTTTGTACAAATATTTTTTTTGTTTTTTAATGTATGTTTAAAATTGTGTGTAGTTATTACATTTAGTTTAATTAAAGTTTACGTGTTTTAGATCCGTTGCGGGTTGTGGAGATATAGGGGAATAGGGTGGGAAGTAATTTAATTATAATAAATTAATGATTATTTTGTTATTTAATTATATTTATTTAGTAGCGCTAATTGTGCTTTTCATTTTTTGGGGTACATTTTATGTGTGGGTTGTGAGGTTTATAGGGATAATTAATAATTATTTGTTAATATTAATTAATTGATAATTATGGTAATTGTGTACATTTTTTAGGTGCTGGTTGTGGGGTTTATAGGGGTAAAGGGTGGGAAGTAATTTATTTTTAATTCATTATTAATGAGTTGTTAATTAATATTAATTAATGAATTGATCATTAATTATGGTAATTGTGTAATTATTTTTAGGTGCAGGTTGTAGGGCTAATAGGGATAAAGGGTGGAAAGTAATTTGTTTATAAAAATTAATAAGTAGTTTATAATTAATATTAATAATTGATAATTATGTTAATTGTTTATTTACATTAGTGTGTTGGTGGGATTCGGATTTATAGGGGTAAAGGGAGGGGAGTATATTAATTTAATTTATAATTAGTTAGTAAATACTATTAGTTATTTAATTGAAAGGTAATTTAAATTTTGTAATACATTTTTATTAAGTTCAATTTTAGGTGTAGGTTGTGGGGATTATATGGGTAAAGGGTGGGCAGTTTTTATATTTTTGATGTGGGTTATGTAGAGGTAGGGCATGGGAAGTAAATCAATTTTAAGAAATTAATATTGTTTTCAAACTAATAATTATTATTAATTTAATAATTAATTGTTTTGTGTTTTATGGGGTTATATTGTGGGAAGTGCATTCATTATAACAAATTGATAATGAAAACGTAATTAATAAAAATTAATTTGATAAATATTTATATTAATAGTGTAAAATTTTTTTACGTGCAAGTTGTGAGTTTGTGGTGTTAGGGTGGGAAGTAACTAAAGTAAGTTTATGTAATAATTAATGTTTTTGTTCATAATTATTTTCTAAAAAAAATATTTATTTGTTAGAAATTCCTTTTTTGGATTTTATATATATTTGTTTCTATTTGTGATATGTATTTAACATTATAATTATAATATATAAGTTTTTATTTTTAATATAAAAAATTATTTTAATTTTGTTTTCAACATATTTATACATTATTTACTTTGTTTTTAAAATATATTTATTTTGTTGAAGATATTTTATTTGTTTTTAATGTTGAACTGACTGGAGTGGGAATAGTAAATTTTACTCTTCTGCTATTCAACACTTTTCCTACTGTTAGATTTATTGGAGTGGGATTAGTAAATGTTATCCCTCCGCAATCCAACACTTTACCTACTGTTGTACTGGCTGGAGTGGGAATAGTAAATTTGATCCATTCGCTATTCAACAATTTCCCTACCGTTGCACTCACTGGAGTGGGTATAGTAATTTTTACTACTCCGCAATCCAACATTTTTCCTACTGTTGTACTGACTTGAGTGGGAACAGTAAATGTTATCCCTCCGCTATCCAAGACTTTCCCAACTGTTGCATTTATTGGAGTCGGAGTAGTAATTTTTACATCTCCGCATTCCAACACTTTCCCTACTGTTGTAGTGACTGGAGTGGGACTAGTCCATTTTACCCCACCACAATCTAGCGCTTTCCCAACTGTTGCACTGACTGGAGTGGGAATAGTCAATTTTACCCCTCTGCATGCCAACGCTTTCCCTCCAATTGCACTGAATGGAGTGGGAATAGTAGATTTTACCCTCTGCAATCCAGCCATTTTCCCTACTGTTGCACTGACTGGAGTGGGAATAGTACATTTTACCCCTCTGCAATCCAACGCTTTCCCTACTGTTGCACTCACTGGAGTGGGAATAGTATATTTTACTCCTTCACATTCCAGCACTTTCCCTACTGTTGAACTGACTCGGATGGGAATAGTAAATTTTACCCCTCGCAATCCAACACTTTCCCTACTGTTGCAGTGACTGGAGTGGGAATTGCTTTTTTTTGGTAATTATAAATTTTATTGTTGTGTTAAGTGTAGTGGGAATAGTAAATTGTAGTATTTTGTAATGTTAGATTTTACGCAATTTTATATTTATTGTAGTTAGAAGAGTAAATCTTTTTTTGGGGGGGTGTAAAATATTTTGTTACAGTTGTGTTAGGTGGGAGTAATTATTTTTATATTTATCTAGTATAAAAATGTTTTCTTTTTAATGTGGTGGGAAATGTATATGTATTTATTTTAATTTGTTTGAAATTATTTATGTTGTAATTTATATAGCTATGTGTTTGATTTATTATAATAATCATATTATAATTTGCAATATTTTTTGTTAGTAACATATTTTTACTTAAATTGTAAAATATGTGTGTTGTTTAGTTTTTATTTAAAACTAGCTTAACCGTCGCGCGTTGCTGCGATCTCAGAAGAAAGGAAATTTAAGGAAACTTGATATGATAACATTCAATTTACATTGTGTCATTTTTATTGAAACTTATCATTTTGTTATGGAAAACATTTTAAAGTGTTGTTTTAATTCTGTTCATTTATTTGAGTGCTTGTGGATACACGGTATTTTTTGTTTTTCCGTCTGGTGCGTACACAAATAAATCAGAAGGTTTTCCGACGCGTGAGCTGGCCACATACAGTTGTCCATGTGAGAATCACAGATTCTCCAAATCTAGTCCACACACTTGCAGCGATTGTCCTTGTGCTTTGTTGATGGTCATTGCAAAAGCGAGTCGCACCGGAAACTGTAAACGTTCAGTATTGGAAAGATTATGAGGGCCCTGGGGGGCCGGGGGGCCGATATTTAACAAATTTGTCTTTTTTTTTTGCCAGAAACCTTTGCGGGAGTGTACTCAACAACTTCCCAAAGTTTCATGGCGATCGGATGAATGGTGTAGTAATGCATAAAGGACAAACAGACATACTTTCGTTTTTATATATAAAGATTAAATTGATTTCGTTTTTTAATATATTATGTTTGTGGTATATTTAAATATCCTTCTATATATTTTTGATAATATTATGCTATTTGAGATTTTTAAAATTATATTATTAACTAAAATAGTTTATATTTTTAATATATGTATGATTATATATATATATATATATATATATATATATATATATATATATATAGATAGATAGATAGTTTTATAAATATGTGTTTACATTTTTAAAAGGAAGTTTATTAGTTGTATTTCTTAAAATATACATTTAATTATACTTTTTTTATACATGAAAGTTAGTATTTATCATATGTTTATTTTAATATTTTAAATTATATATATTTTAAAATCAATATTTAATACAACTATATTATTGTAAACTGTATTTTTTTCTGATATTTTTGTACTTACCTTTTTAAGTCTAGGGAGTCGATATTTTAGTATTCTACATTTTTCCCTCAATATTTTTTACCTCTATGTTTTTGTGGCCGATATTCTGTCAGTGAACCCTTTCTAATTGTGGCATCGTAGGCAGAGGTCTAGTATTGTCTTGTCCTATAACCAGCAATTGTATTTTGTAGAAAAGGCAGCTTTTCCCTTACTTTTGCAGTCATTCCTTTCTAACCTGACCTAAAATCTGTGGAATTGTTAGCAGACACCTGAGGCCAGATTTCTTACTTTGCACCAGTATTATTAGCCTGTTATGCACAAGTCCAGTCTACATCACTCCATTCTAATCCACTCCACCAAACTCTATGACACTCTTCTCTATGCCATTCTACTGCATACCACTCTACTCTATGCCACTGTCTGCTAATCCACTGCGTACTACTCTTCTTTATGCCATTCTGCTCTACACCACTCTATTCTGTGCCACTCTCTGCCAGTCCACTAGTCCAATTTACACCATTCTACTTCCCTCTGCTCCACGCCACTCTACTCCATCCCACTTTACACCACTCTGCTCCATGCCACTCTTTTCCATTCCAAAGTTTGCCACTTTATGCAACTCTACTCCTCTCTACAGCTTTCTGGAGCACCCACTCTACACCAGTCCAGTCTACACCACTCCACTGTACTCTATGGCATTCTACTCCACCCAGCTGTATGCCACTCTCATCTATGCCTTTCTACTCTACTCTAAGCCACTCGATACCAATGCACTGTACACCACTCCACTCTATACCAATCTGGTGTATGTCACTCTACTCAGTGCCACTCCACTTCACTGTACGCTATTCTACGCCACTCCACTCTACTCTATGCCACTCCGCGCCACTTTATGTCACCCTCCTCTACTCCACTTTATTCCACACCATTCTAATCCATTCCACTTTACTCCATCACACTCTATGCCACTACGCTATGCCACTCCCCACCACATCCACTCTACTCCACTTTATGCCACTCTAATCTACGTCAATTCCACTCTACATCACTCCACTCCACACAGTGTTACTCTGTACCACTCAACTCTACTCTATGCCACTCCACTTCACTCTGTGCCACTCTACTCTACGCCACTCCACGCCGCTTGATGCCACTCTACTCTGCTTCACTTTACTCCACACCACTCTATGCCACTCCACACCACATCCACTCTACTTTACACCATTCCACTCTACACTACACCACTCCACTCCACACAATGTTACTCTGTGGCACTTCACTCTACTCTATTTCACTCCTCTCTACGCCACACCATTCCATTCCACACCCTTCCACTATATGCCACTCCACTCCACTTTACTCCACACCATTTTAGTCCACTCCACCCCACTATATGCTTCTCTACTCCACTCTATTCTAGGCCACTCTTTGCCACGTCACTCCATGCCAATATACTCCCTGCCACACCATTCTAATCCATTCCATCCCACTCTATGCCACCCCACTCTATGCCCCTTCTACTCTACACCACTCTGTTCTATGCCACTCTACTCCAAGCCACTCAATGCCACTCCTCTCTATGCCACGCCATGCCACTCGATTCTACGCCATTCTACACCACTCTAAACCACTCCATTCCACACAATGCAACTGTATGTGACTCCATGCCACTCCACTCTACACCACTGTACGCCACCCTCTCAACACCAGTCCAGTCTTCACCACGCCACTCCACCCCACTCTAAGCCACTCTACTCCAAGCCACCCCACACTATTCTACTCCACTCTATGCCATTCTTCTCCATGCCACTCTACTCTATGCCACTCCATGCCTTTCTAATCCCCTCTACACACCCACTCTACACCAGTCCAGTCTACACCACTCCTCTGTACTCTACGCCACTCTACTCATGGCAATTTACTTCACTCAGCTCTATGCCACTCTTTTCAATGCCATTCTACTCTACACCACTCTACCCTATGCCCCTCTATACCATTCAACTCTACACCAGTCTACTCTATGTCTCGACACTCTACTCTACACCATTCCACCCTACTGTGTGCCAATTCATGCCAGTTTATGCCACTCTACTCCATTTTACACCACTCCATTCTACTCCACTCCAGTCCATCCCACTCTACTCTACCTAGTGCCACATCCACTTATTGCCACTTTACGCCACTCCACACAATGCCCCTCCGCATCACTTGACTCTATTCTACTCCACTCCACTCTGTGCCAGTCTGCTCTACGCCACGCCACTCTATGCCATTCCACTCCACACTTGTCCACTATGCGGCTCAACACTTTACTCCATGCCACTCCACTCTACTCCACCCCATTCTATGCTTCTCTACCCAACGCCACTCTATTCTACACCACTTCACTCAATGCCGCTTCACTCCACGCCATGACACTTTAATCCACTCACCCCACTCTATGCCTCTCTACTCTACTCTATTCTACACCACTGTACTCTATACCACTCTATTCCACACAATGTCACTGTATGCCACTTCACTCTACACCAGTCCAGTCTACACCACTTCACACACTAGGCCACTCTGCTCTACGCCACTCCACTTTACTCACTGCATTTTACTCAACTTCACCCAGCTCTATGCCACTGGTATCTATGCCATTCTACTCTACACCACTCTACTCTATGCCAATCCACTCTACAACACTCCACTCTCTCCTACCCTGGTCACTCTACTCTATGCCACTCAGTGCTGTCTCTCTCCACTCTATGCCACTCTACTGTACGCCACTCCACTCTACTTTATATCACTCCATGTCACTCTACTCTATTCTCCTTTACGCCACTCCACTCTATCCCATCCCACTCTACTCTACACCATTTTACTCTATGCCACTCTACTCTGCCCTACTTCACTCTACGCAACTCTACTCGATGCTACTTCACTGTCCGCCACTACATTCTATGCCACTCTACTCTATGCCATGCTACTCGACTCCACGCTAAACCACTCCATACTACACAATGCCACTCTACGCCACTCCACTCTACACCACTCGACTGTACTCCACTCCACTCACAACACTCCCTCTCTGTGCCACTCTACTCACCTCTATGCCACTCTACTCCACGTTATTCTACTCTACGCCACTTGACTGTATACCAGTCTACTCTATGTCCCTCCACTCCCTCCAGTCTATGCCACTTCACTCCATCCATTCCACTCCACTCCACTCAGTGCTACTCCATGGCACTCTATGCAACTCTACTCTATGTTACTCTACCCTATGCCACTCCACTCTACCCTATTCCAATCCACCCTACGTCTCTCTGTTCTACGCCACTCCATTCCGCTCTGCTTGACGCCACTTCCCTCTATGCCACTCTACTCTGTGCAACTCTGCTCTGCACCACTCTACTCAATGCCACTCTGCTGTACGCTGCTCTACTCTGAGCCACTCTACTCTGTGCCGCTCTACCCTAATCCACTCCACTCTCCACAACTCTACACAATTCCACGCTACTCTATGCAGCTCCATTGACTGCCACTCTACTCCATTTTCCTGTACGCCACTCTTCTCTATGTGACTCTACTCTATGCCATGCCACTAACTTTTATCTATGCTGACAGCAGCCAAGCTGCTGTACCACATGGCTAAAAGACATTGACAAAGCCAATAGCTCTCACTAAACGAGGCTTATTGGTTTTGTCAATGCTTGCTTCCTTTGCTTTCAGCACTTCATGGGAGTGCATGTGTTTTTAGGTCTCACCTGACACAGTAAATGCGCTGCCTCTTGTGAGACATTTTATTACCTTAAAGGGGGCTTAGACCCCACACATTACTTGTCATTGATTGACTTGCCCGCCACTCTCATTTTCTTGCTTCTCACTAGTCAGCATATGCCAGCTTCACTTTCTCTTTATGTGTTTGTCCCTTCTCTGAAACATGGTCCAAGTACTGCTTCCTTTTGGCGCCAAATGTCTTTCCACTGCATGTGTTCTTTTGAAGGTACTTTTTTCACAATTATAATTGCAGCACTCATAAGAATGCATGCATTTGCAGGTTGTCCCTCTCCTACCTCTGTCCTTTGTTCCTGCTTGCACCCACCCTCATCCCTCCCACCCCCTCCTGCATTCCATTGTTGTTTGCCTCTGTCCCTCTCATCTCCTCTTGCATTCCATAAATGCTTGACTATGTCCCTACCACCCTCTGTCGCATTCCATTGTTGTTTATTGCCCCGTCCCTCCCACAACCTACCACATTTCATTGTTACATTCCCCGTCCCTCCTACCCCTTCTGCATTCCGTCCTTGCTTGCCCCCGTCTCTCCCACCACCTCCCACTGTCTATTAGTGTTGCTTTCCCCAACCCCCACCAATGTGTTGCTTGTCCCGTTCCCTGTCACTCCTTATCCCTGTTGTTGCTTGCCCTGTACCTGTGCCCCTTCCCTCTATCAGTGATTTCCCGTCCCCCTGGCCCCATTGTTGCTTGTCCCTTCCTTCGTCCCCTCCAGCCAGAAAAAAACGCTCTGACACAGCCAGCACTGGCTGTTCATAGCGTTTTTGTTCTACCCCCCCGCCCCCAGTACCTCCCCTATTGTCGCTTACCCGTAGCCCCACCATTGCTTGCCCTGTAACCCTAAGCCCCTGCAGACAGGTCTCGGCTTTTCTGCTAGATCTGCCTCCACCGAGATGAACGCACACCCTGCATTCCCACTTTGGCTCAGATTTGGGTGATGGGGATTGGTCAACCTTATCACGAGGAGAAATTGTATGATGAACTGGAGGAGGTCAGTGGCCCAGATACCTCCCTTGAGTCTGGGCTCCTTTCACTTCCTATTCCCACCCCTGTGCAGAGTGCTTTTTAAGCCAGGGTAATGTGTAGGGTGTCTAAGTCCTTGAGCTCCAGCTTTCCACCTTGGAGGTCAATAGCTCTTCTTAGAGAAGTCCTCCAGGTGAGGTAAACATCCACTGATTCCCTCTTGCTTTTTAACGAGGCCGTTACGGATACTTTGTTGAGGGCATTGGCTAAAATTGCTCTGGTCCTCTGATCAGCGGCCAGATTGTACAATGCCACAGCCCAGCCTCTGGCGACACTGCGCCTTTATCTCAGCAGCCCTCACCTGAAAGATTGGTGGCGCAAGCGTCTGCTAGTATGTCTAACACCAACATGTTGCCTACTACTCCCCCAGACCAGGAGTCTAAATGGGTGGAGACATTCGGGAAAAGAGTGTTCTCGTCCACTAGCTTGGCACCTCATTCAATGATACCAGCTGCCTGCAGGGGCACTATTCCCATGCCCTTTGGGATTTGGTGGATCAAGTTCCTAGTTCAAGTAGAGGTACCTGAAGATCTTCGACCTGTCCTCACCCAGGTCACACAGGACGGTCATGATGTGGTCAAGTTAATAATTTGTTGTGGCTTGGTCACCACTGTTTCCATTGGGTGGGCCTTTGGCACCACTGTGGCCATACACCACCATGCCTGGCTGCGATCCATCGTTTTTTCAGGTGATGTCCAGTTGTCCCTCATTGACATGCCAATCGACTGGATTTGCCTGTTTGGAGATGTGAGAAAATGTGGATTATTATATGGTGTGGTTATGAGACCTCAAAGTGTAATAAACTCATAACACTGTCTTGGGTCAAGTCAGATTAATTTGTGAAACCTTAGCTCAAACCTGAGTAGCTGTGGCTCTGAGGATTCAGGCTTCAGCAATGGAATAAACATAGAACATTTTAAACAACACCAAAACAATTGGACAAGAAAGAAACAGAACTCTCAAGAAATCAGACAACGTTGTATACAAATAGACTGTTTTTATTAATTTTTAGACACCAAAATGAAAAAGATCCACCGGAGGGCTCAGCAGATACAATTACTTGAAGAAACAGTAAATCTCAAGTTTTCATTCATCTGTGAACAAGCATTGGCAAATTCAACAAATTTGACACTTAATAAAACCTTTTCAAGAAAACTTTGGTCAGAGTTGAATGCGGACACTTTCAGTCACTTTGGGTGACCAACACTGGCAGGGAATAGGTCCCAAAGAACAGGTACCTCCAAGAAGAAGCAGTCTGCAGTCCGGTTCCAGCGTTAATGGCAACTTGCCATTGACTACTATGCAGCGGTCCTGATGCAAGAGATGCAGGATGCTGAGAATACTGAAGATGCCGTTCATCTTCTTGGGGCTACTCCTGGGTCCATGGTTTTTGTGGGGCGACTTTGACCACGAGGGTTGAACAAAAAGTCAATTTGCCACTGGACTACTGGTCTCCAGATACAACAAAACCAGCAGTTTCCTTCTTCTGGTAATAGTTCTTCTTCTGGGTGACCAAACTGCACTCCGACAACTCTCCCGGGTTTAGCAGACTTATATGCAACTTTGGAGCAACAAGGCTCGATCTCCCAGGCTGCACTGCGACGATGAGCAACAATCTGGTGATCTGGGCTACCAACACGCCCAGGCAGCCTACTCCAGCTTTTCTGGCCCTAGTGATGGCACAGGGCGTCAGCCAACTGACTCTTGAAGCCTTCACTTCTGTCTTGTCTCACGGATGACTTCTCCATGAGCGGGACACCACAAGCACAGTTCTCTCTTCACTAGCTCAAGGAGCAGAAGGTGCAGTCCAACTTCGGTGCAGCCTCTTCTTTGCCAGGTCCAAGGTCAGCAGGGCAATCCTTCTGTACTCTTCTCCAGTCCAGGCAAGGTATGAGTTCTGGGGCAGGGGTAACTCCTTTATACCTAGAAAGTGCACTTGGAAGAGTTTGTGGTCACTGGCCAATGGTCTATCTGGATCCCTCCCGCATGATGACAACTTCTTATGAGGTTTAGCATCTAGCTATCCCAGAGTGCTCTGTTCTGCCCACTCCCAAGATAGACAAATCCCTCTCTCATGTGTGGAGCTCGGTAGCCCACTGTAGGAACTGGGGTCACCAGTTCCCCGGGGGGTAGCCTGGCTCGAGCAGGTAGGCACCCGAAAGCTTACGTGTAAAGTGACCACACAGCACACGCATCCACTGAGACAGGGAGCGCACACAATGACTGAGACCACACCAGTAAGTTTTGATTCAAATCAATACATTTTATCTAAGCATCAAAATCACGGCTGGTGAATCATTTAGAGCAGATCAATAATCACAGTAGCAATAACTCATTAAATCATTTATTTATTTATTTTATTTAAAGGTTTGTACCGCGCTAGAATCGACTCCCGTAGGAGTATAGGTAACACTGTGCTGAAATCTAGGAGAGTTACTGAGCCTGGAATAAGAAGGTTTTTAGACGTTTTCTAAAGATCAAATGATAGGTGCAAAGTTTGAGAGACTCAGGGAGTTTATTCCAGAGGCAGGGTCCCAGATAAGACAGAGCCCTTCCGCCTTGTCTTACTTTTTTAACAATTGGGACTTGCAGCAGAGATTGATTGCTGGAGCGGAGGCTACGTACCGGGTTACAAGGGATGAACTTTTCCGCTAGGTATGAGGGGCCAAGACCAAGAATACCCTTATGAACCACACAGCAGGCCTTGAATTTGACGCGTTGGCGAATCAGTAGCCAGTGTAGTTTTTCTAACAAGGGGCGTGAGGGGGATCTAGGTGGAGCATTTAGAATCAGCCTTGCAGTAGTGTTTTGCACCATCTGAAGTCTGCTGAGAACACCCTCATTTGCCGATGCCAGCAGCCCATTACAGTAATCCAGGCGGCTAAGCACCAGTGCCTGGACCAGTGTCTTCCTGGTTATATCTGGGAGTAAAGGGAATACTTTACGTAGTAGCCCAATTACATGAAGACAGGATCCAACTGTCTGATTTACGTTATACTTAAAAGACAGATCTCGATCCAGCCGCACGCCCAGGTTCTTTACCACCTGTTTGGGGACAGGGACAGGTCCTAACTTTGGGGGCGCAAATGGAGCAATTCAACAATCAACATAGCATGTCGCAATAACCATTTCAGTAAAGCAATGAGCACTTCACTCTATAACTGTAGGCATTAAGTTCACCTTTCATTAGATATGCATCAACATTTCATCAGGTAAAATGAATACTTTCATTAGGCAGGAATAACCAATTCATCAAGCCAGAATAATCATGGCATTAAGCAGGAATAAAACATTTCAGATAACCTCATTAGCAGTACTGAACATTTCCTTAGGTAAAAATAAACTTTTTCCTATGTACTCAGGCCCCATAGGTGTTTGGAAGGGCCCTGGCCCAGTTCGGGTCCTGATAGGGGCTAATTGGGGCCAACGGGGCCCAGACACCAGTCTTCCCCAGGGAGGGGCGAGCTCAGGGCCTCCTCCGGCCTTCCGCCCTCCTCCCTGGGGGTTTACCCAGCTCCTCGCAGTCAACTAGGGCCCACGGGACCCAGCAACAGTTTCCCCCGAGGGGAGGGGCGATCCCGAGGTCTCCCTCCTCTCCCAGGGGTTACCTTTAACCTTCGACCCTCCGGGGCCCTTGCGGAGGCTTCTGAACAGCCGGGGGGCTCTGGCTGTTCCCGGAGCCCTCCGAGGTTTCCCACTCGGTTGGGGCCGTAGAGGGTGTAGAGGGGCGGAGGGGGCTCGCGCCGGCTGGTGAAGGGGAGGACTCCTACGCTCCTCGGAGCCCTCCGGCAGTGTCTCGTCCTGTTCCTGGGCCCACGAGGACGTCAGAGGCCCGGGAACCGATCAGGAGGAAGGGGCGTTGGAGGCAGGGCCTGAGGACCAATGAGGGCGTGGGCGCTCCCGCAGCCGCCTATGGCAGCGGGGCCTGCGGGGGCACGACGCTGGTGGCCAATCAGAGCACGGCAGGGGCGGGGTCACTTCCGACGCCCTCGTCATGTGATGCTAATTTCAGACTTCGGGCCTGGCGAGACCGACTGCAGCCTGACTGAAATTCACGGCGGCCCTCTCCTGGCTCCCGGGGGCCGCCGAGGTGGTGAGGAGGTCGGCGCTTCAGGGCCGGCTGCAGCCGCGACCGGCGTCTGAGGCTCTGGCGAGGCGACAAGGGCCACGGCGGTGAGTAGAGCCGCTAGCTCTTTTCTCCTCAGCGCTTCACGGTACGGTGCTAGCAGGGCTTCGCAGCGCTTTGTGGGCATGTACGTCAGCACTCACGGCGCTCAGGCTCGCAGCCGGTGACAAGGGCCCAGCGCTTCTCGGTGGGGGCAAATCGGCACAATGGAAGGCAGGATTCAGTTGTGGACGATAGCGCTTCTCCAGGGGGCCCAGCGTTTCAGTGACACGCGATATGGGGGGCACCCACAGCAGTTCTGGCAGGTTACAACGCTTCTCAGGGCACAGTAGGAGAGCGCTGAGTAGGTAGGCAGTCCAGGCAGTTTAAAGAGGACAGGCCAGGACCGGAAAGGGGATGATGCAGGACAGCGTTGGGGACCAGGTCAAGACAAAGGGGGGCAGAAGGGGCACAGCCCAATACCTGGTTGATCCCCAGTAGTCCTGTGGCAGTTAGGTTTCTTCTTGGTGCTTGGTGGTTCCTGCGCCCTTGATAGGTAACAGTTTCTTGGTTTCTTGAAGGCGGGAGTTGAGTTGAAGGCTGCTGACAAGTTTCCTCAGCAGGTCACTTCAGGTGGTCCCTGGGTTCCCCTCCCACCGGGCCAGATCAGTGGGCTAGTTCAGTGTTCCTCACACAGCTTGGTGGGCAGCGCCTAAACCCTGTCACCCCCAGTGGTATAGGTTCGTGACTAGGCCCTACCGCCTAAGTCTCCTGCATAGGGTCCCCCAGGTCAGTGATGCCCCAATTGACTAAAACTTTCTCTCCTTTCTTTATATATGCCCAGGTCAGGTGACCACCCTCTAAGGCGAAAAAAACAGACTCCGCCCCCATTCTAGAAGGTTCCAGGAGCTTCCCAAGTCTCTATGGGCAGACAAGGCAGGCTGGTATGGCAACAATGTTTAAGGGTTCCAGCCAGCTCCTGGCAACTAGAGTGCGACTAAAAAGACCACGCTGCAGTAGCAGGGGCCTGTGGCAGACATGTTTGAAGTAGAGAGCACCTGCACCTTAGCATTGATTAGCAATGGGAAGGTGCTCGGAGATCTAAGGCCAGCAAAAAAGAAGGTGGGAAAAATGAGGCAAGGGCGAAAAAAATAGGGAAAGACCACCCTAGGGCTGACAGGTCTAACACCCACCCTAGAGGTGTGGCTACCTCTGGGCTACACGCCGCAGGAAAACCGTTCTAACTTTATTTTCCCCTCACTGTCCCTCACATGCTTCTGTCTACCTAGACAAAAGAGCTGCCTTTCTTGATTGCAATTTGCCCAGAAAAGGTGTCTTCCCTTTAAAAGGCTCATGTGTGGCATTTCCTACCAAGAGGAGATAACATCTCTTCCCCCTGCAGATCCTTTCACATTTTCATAGTAGTAGTTTACATGTCTTCCCAGGAGGCCAGAAGGGTGCTGTAAACCTTAGTCTACAATGTTGGTAACTTACTAAAGTTGCACTGTGCACGCTAGTGGCATTACATTTGATTTAACCATTAACTTAGATTTAATGCAATGATTATTTTGATACCTTGAAGTGGTAGTTCCAGTCAGAAGTTATCAGAGCTGAGATGTCAGCCTGTAACTCTGCACTCTCGAATGGGACTACTAGCCTTGCAACAGTAAAAATTACATTGGTAGTTTTTACTGTTAGGATCTTGAACAAATGAAAATACAGGTCCAAACGTAATATAATACACCCTGCCTTTAGGACTCAGTAGGTCTGTGGTAGGGGTGACTTACAAATGTTAAAAAGGAAGCCTGGGGTTTGCCAGTTGCTGGAATGACAAGGTTGAGTTAGCAGTTTAAAACTGCTCTGCCAGCCAGCAATGGCATTTGCCTAGTCACACCAGGTGTCGCAACTAGTGCTGCAGTCCACAAGAGACACTTTATCTTACAGGCCCTAGGTACCCTGGTACCGTATACTAGGGACTTACAAGTAAGTCAAGTTATGGCAATTTAGAATGAACCATACCTTTAGAGCAGAGGTCTTGAAACGGGAGACCGTGGCTGCATTCCCAGTGGGGTGCAGATGGCTCAACAAGTACTTGCAAAGGAAGGTGGCCTGGATGTATACCTAGGCAATTATCCAGGCTGTCTTCATTTACTTGCAGGCCTTGAAATGGTTAAAAAACACATACATTCTCATAATGTTAAAGAATGTTATTTCCATCGGATTAGGTCAACTTGAAATTATTTTTCGTTTAAGTCTTCTGTATTATTTTATATGCAGGTAACTGAAAGAGGAAAAACAAGACAATTACAAAATATTTTATTCCTATTATCCACATGGTGGCAAAAAAGAACAAAATATTCTACAAGTGTTTTGTTTTTCATCGTTATGAAATTTCATTTGGGTAATGTGACCACTGTAGATGTGAGTAATAGTGACGTGTATTTATATGCTACAAAGTCCCAGCCTGGAGCCGAAATCACTGTGAATAACAAAGTCATTATTTTAAAAAATGTATTATACACAGTATAAGTTAGACTGCTGCAAAACGATTTGATGTTTTAAGATAAAGTAAGTGCTTTAAATGTATATATTTTAGTAGTAAGTAAATAATCCCTAGTGCACACATTTGTCTATTAAAAGTACACTTTCTAGAACTCATCTTATAACACTCTGACATTAAGTATGAAAAAGAATAACTCATTGTCCCCATGTAGCCTCAGGTGATTCCATCAATTAAAGCCTAAACTGGCTTCCAAGAAGCCTTTACATTTGGTGATTTAACCTACTGCACATATTTACATTCTTTCAGGTAGCAGACACACTGGTAAGAATGCCTGTTTCATCCTTAGCTCTGTGCCCCTCCCTGAGCTTCACATCACAGGAAACTCCTCCACACCCCTAGTGGAGCACAGGTACCTGGTAGGAAGCACAATCTGATGATTCATGCATGGTTGGCAGACCATAACATCAGATAGATGTGTACCGCTAATTGTTTGGCAGGGTTAGGCTCTACTTTTCATTCTTTTGTTGCTGTACCTTCCACCATCCTGATGGAGGACCATCTTTCCATTTTGCAGCAGAAAATACAAGCCCTATTGGCCAAAGAGGCTATTAAGAGTGTGCCTGTACTCACGTAGGACATAGTTGATATTCTTTCTACTGTTTGGTGCCAAAGGAGGACAGAGGCCTTCATCCTATTTTAGACTTGCTCCCTCTCAACACCTCCCTCCGGGAGGAAAAATAAAAAATGCTCACACTGGCCGATTGCTTGTCTACCCTCGACTCTGGAGAATGGATGGTGGCGTTGGACCTGCAGAACAACTATTTCCATTTACAAGTCTTGCAGGCCCATCAGCGCTACCTGTTGTTCATGGTAGAACAGGAGCATTTTCAGTTTGCTGTGCTCACCTCTGGTCTCACCAGTGGCCCTCCGGTGGTCACAAAAGTAATATCGGTGGTGATGAAGGTCAGGTACACCAGTCTTCCCCTACCTCAATAATTGGCTCCTAAAGGTGGTCTTGTCCCAAGCAGTCGTCATCCTCCTTAAGACTATAGAGAACATTCTGTCATCTTTGGGGTTGACTATTAATGTGGCAAAGTCACACCTGACATACTAGATACTCCCCTTCTTTGAAGCCATTCTGGACACGGTTTGGTTTTGTGCCTTTTCCCCAGGAATAATTACCCTGCGATTTTAGACTATGCCCGATCCTACAGCCTTGGTCCTGGATTTCTGTGCGGTCGACTCTGAGACTCCTAGAATTGATGGCCTACTGCATCCACCTGTTCGAATATGCCTGGTGGCATATGTGGTTGCACAATGAAAGCGCATCTGCGCATTGGAGTTTTCAAGGTGTCTCGTGCTGGGAGATGAGTTCCACCTCGTGTGGAACTTGGGACTCCTGTATGCCTTTCCACCAATACCACTTCTGCCCAGAGTTCTCATGAAGATCAGGACTAACTGGGCTGAAATCATCCTGTTGGCCCTGGATTTGGCACAGAGACTATGGTATCCAGAACTCCTGAGCTTGAGCATCTGTCCTCCGATCAGGGTGCCCCTCCGGGAGGGTCTGCTGTTGCAGCAGTAGGGCAGGGTTTCGGGCTTGCACAGTATCCTCTTTTGAGCTTGGAGATTAAGGGGACAGCTAAACACCTTCAGCCTTCCGCAGGAAGTATTTGATGTCATCTTGGCAGCCATACTTCCCTCAACAGAAACTGTATATGCCTGTCTTGGTTTGGCTTGGTGCAATACTCCAGGCTAGTATACTCCTACAGGCTAAATGGTCTGATGTTTTGTTATTTGTTTTGTCCATGCCTGGGAAGGATTTTTACTTGGGCACAGTTAACATGTACTTTTATTCTTGTTTGCCTTTTTTTACAGTTGCAGTATTAACCCTTATTGCTTAAGTCTCCAATTGTTAGGCGCTTTTTTTAAAGGTTTCTAGCATTTGTTTTCTCCCTTTCCCTTTGTCATGCCACAGTGAGACGTTAACGTGGTCCTGATGTTTCTGATGTGCACTCCCTTCCAGCTGCTTCACAGTTGCTCTTTGTGGCTTCACACCCTCAAGACCGTTTTTCTTGTTGCCATAATATTGGCACAGCGGGTGAGTGAGCTTCATAGTCTCTGTGCCAGCACCTGTATTGTTTTGAGACATGCTGGTTTTGAGGACACTGGCATCTTTCTTGCTTAAAGTTATGACGCCCTTCAACACCAGTCAGAACATCAACTTGCAGGTGCTTTTGCTCCACATCCCCCTTCTAAGGGTCTGATTATGATCTCATCCGGAAAGCATTCCTACCGAATCGCCCGGAAGGCTTTCTGGATGACTCTGATTGGGTGAGTCAGAACGAATGATTTGGATGTATCCGGATGCTCCGGATATGATTCGGTGACACTCCCATTGACTTCAATAGGAGACTGTACTCCGAAGTAAGGGGTAGCTGTGGAAAACCTTGCAACTTGTGGCAGGTACCCCATGGTGTCTGCCACAATGTGCATGGTTGGAAAGGAGGGTACCATAGGTACCCTCACGGGCCTGATTCAGAGGGCCCCGGGTGAAGGGGGGCCTGCTATGGGACACATTCTGGCAGACGATTTGTTCCGGAGAAACCGAATCGGAACGGCTGTTCGAATCATTGTCATTGTAATCTTTCGCTCGGAAACCGAGTCCATAGAGCTGTACAATTCGGCTCTGAAATGCCTTTTGGAACTGATTCGGATAGCCTTACCGGCATTGTAATCGGTAGTTCAGAACTGTGAACGATTCGGTTGGCAACTAGGGTTCCCAATCGGATTCACAAACCTGAATCCGATTTGGAGCCCTTCCGGATGAGATCGTAATCAGCCCCTAGGAAGGAGGATAGGCTCAATCGCTTGGACCCGAGATTGAGTTTACCTTTTACATAGATCATACAAAAAAAACACTGGGTGTATGATCAGCTCTTTGTGGGGTCTTATGGAGTGAAAAAGGCAAGCCTGTTCAGAAGAGAACTATCTTCCGCTGGATCGTGCTCTGCATTAAGATCTGCTATTCATTGTCTCATTTACTGGCAGCTTTGTTCTTTTTTTCAATTTTCAGGAAATTATATAAATAAGGATGACTTTTTCCAATTAAACTACAGAAAGATTTATGCCAAACCTCAATTTCATTATTAGCTATTGCACCTCCCTCTAAACAGGTCCAGACACAGTTCCACTACTCAATAGGAAAATGTGGCTTTCTTCTGTGGCTATTTATGGCCAATCCATGATCATTTGAATTATTTTAAAAGCGGTACCAATTTTTCCATGTTTTGTGAAAAATTGTCTGATTGTATAATTGAAGTGGAGAATTAATCTACTAATTCAGAAGGTACAAAACAAAATGTAGTAAATTTATGAAGTTCAAATTGAAAGTTGCTATTTGACATATATCTTCAGCTAAAGATGTTTTTTTAATTTGTTTTCAAAATATGTCTGGGAAAACTGAAAAACATCCTTGAATTTAAATATCCTTAATAATTTTTAATAGTATTAATCATTGCAATTCAGAGTCAATTATTATTTTCCTATCACTTTTGTTCATTATATTTGGATCTATAACTGAAAAAAATTCAGTTTATGTTGAGGAATGTTTGTCATGAAGCACATTTTACACTATATGTATTATTGTATTGTTCACCTTAGAATAGACAGTATAAACGTGAGAAAATGGATGGGCTGTTGCTTTAAATTTCCAACCCATCATCCGGATTTCACAGTTCTCTGTTTCACTGTTATACATAACTGTGTTATGTTGAGTGACAGAGATTAGTATTCGTTTGTAAGGTTCTTTGTTATCATACAAGATGAAAGATTCATAGTTAAAGGAGTTAGTTAGGTCGGGGAATTGTAATGTCACTATGGGCCTGATTACGACTTTGGTGATGTGGCGCCGGGTCCGCCCCTCTCCCCGCCGGTGCACCGTCAATGCCGTTGTCTGGCTGCCCGCCAGATTAGGACATTCCTCCTGTCTGGTGGGCTTTTTTTTACCTTTCCATTGCGGTGTCAAGAAAATGGGCACCGCAATGGGAACGCCATAAACAGTTCCTACACACCATGGAATGTTAAGTCCATGCCGTGCAGGAACTGGGGTGCATGCATACCGGGGGGCACATGTTTTGCCCCCCTTAATGCATCCCCATGTGGAGGCGGCACTGGGGGCCCTGGCAGGCCCCCTTTCTATCCTCTCCGCCACAGTGTTCATGGAGTAGGAATATCCATGACTCCGCGGGCGTAGACAAAACTTGTAATATGCCTGGCAAGACTGCAGCGGTCTCGCCAAGCATACTGCGGCCTTCTGATCGCCTAAACACCCCCAGGGAACAGTGGTTCCCTGACGGCTGCGACGGGGCAATGGCGGTCTGACCGTCCTAATTGTAATAGGGTGGTTGGGAGACCGCCATATTCCATGGACCGCCAGACTCGTAATAGAGCCTTAGTTGTTTTCTGTTGTGTTAGTGCTGCATTACTCACCTGTGTTTGTCTTTGCATCATTCTTCTCAAATTGGGGATTCTGGGCATACTGCCAGGAATGTGCATGGCCACAGGAATCATTAGATGTAGCACCAATCGTTTTAATATATTGTACATTCTCTCTAAGGGCCTGGTTGCGAGTATGGCGGTGCAGCACCGGGTCAGCCCCGCTGTCGCACAGCCAAACCCTTGGTCAGGTCACCTACCAGATTCCCTGTGTTTCTCGTAACTGGTGGGCTTTTATTTTACGTTCTCATGGCAAGACCTCAGAAAATGGGCACCCCAATAGGAACACCAATAACACTTCCTGCACGGCATGGACTATAAAGTCCATGCCAACTTTGATTTGAAGAGGGTGTTTCCTATGGCTTTTGGTTGTTTTTTTCTTGCATGCCTCGGGGGGGAGATGTCTCCTTTTCATGAAAGAAAATAAAAAATAAAATTTTTATTGATGTTGAATGTCATTCTTGGTTCTTGAAAAATTTATATTTTCTTTGCTTAATTTAGTATGCAGGTTTAACAAACTCTCCGCCACAGTGTTCATGGAGTAGGAATATCCATGACTCCGCGAGCGTAGACAAAACTTGTAATATGCCTGGCAAGACTGCAGCGGTCTCGCCAAGCATACTGCGGCCTTCTGATCGCCTAAACACCCCCAGGGAACAGTGGTTCCCTGACGGCTGCGACGGGGCAATGGCGGTCTGACCGTCCTAATTGTAATAGGGTGGTTGGGAGACCGCCATATTCCATGGACCGCCAGACTCGTAATAGAGCCTTAGTTGTTTTCTGTTGTGTTAGTGCTGCATTACTCACCTGTGTTTGTCTTTGCATCATTCTTCTCAAATTGGGGATTCTGGGCATACTGCCAGGAATGTGCATGGCCACAGGAATCATTAGATGTAGCACCAATCGTTTTAATATATTGTACATTCTCTCTAAGGGCCTGGTTGTGAGTATGGAGCCCCGCTGTCGCACAGCCAAACCCTTGGTCAGGTCACCTACCAGATTCCCTGTGTTTCTCGTGACTGGTGGGCTTTTATTTTACGTTCTCATGGCAAGACCTCAGAAAATGGGCACCCCAATAGGAACACCAATAACACTTCCTGCACGGCATGGACTATAAAGTCCATGGCAACTTTGATTTGAAGAGGGTGTTTCCTATGGCTTTTGGTTGTTTTTTTCTTGCATGCCTCGGGGGGGAGATGTCTCCTTTTCATGAAAGAAAACAAAAAATAACATTTTTATTGATGTTGAATGTCATTCTTGGTTCTTGAAAAATTTATATTTTCTTTGCTTAATTTAGTATGCAGGTTTAACAAACTGTCAGTAAATCTGTAGAAAGAAGGACTTGCGGCTGATTAAAACTTGACGGATGGGATACTCCATCACAAACGTGACAGATATCTTGTCCGCTGTATTACAAGTTCTATAGGATATAATAGAACTTGTAATACGGCGGACGGGAGTATCCCATCCACCAAGATCGTAATCTGACCCTAGGTTATTATTTAAGAATTTTCACTAATTCTTTTTCCAATAATTTACATTTTATTCACTGGTTTTTGGTTAGTTTCAGAATTATATTCAGCAGGATTATATTTTCGAATTTCTGTGAAAAAACATCTAAAGAAAGCAAATGTTTACAAATTGTTTAGCTGTTTGAAAATGTTCCATTTTTTTTAGGAACCTGGTAATTTTTTAAAAACTGTTTTATTCAATTTTCATATTTAATACAGTACTTACATTATTTTATAACAAGCTTCCTAGTGTTATTACTATGTTTATAAATATGTGTGTCTTCTGACAATTGACTCTTGCAGGATTAAACCGAGAACTTTCAAATGTTTTTGAGAGAAAAAAATAAATAAATTATGATTTACATTAAAAAGAACAATTACTTTTTTCTATACATTGACATTACGTATAATATTATTTCTGCAGAGAGATGCTAGTGTTCTCTTGGTTCTTTGTACGTAATGTGGTCAGCTCATATGCTTTGGTACTACTGAGCATGAAATGCTTGATGCTGCATTTTATTGAGAATTGTAGGTTTAAACATATTTAAAAATAGAAAAAGTGAGTGCAGATAGTTTTCCCAGATAATAATCCGACTAAAATTGACTTTATTGTCACCATCTAATTTTTTTCAAATATGTTGACCTTCTACTGTATTAATTTTGTATGTTATCTTGATTGGAGAAATCTCGTTTTATCTCATGGCTGTGTGCTTTTTTTTGTTTTTATAATAATAAATATTTAACAGCTATTTCTTCAAAAAATACTTTAAAATGTTAATTTAAAAAAACGTATGTGGTAAACAATAAATGCAGTAAAGACGTTCATTCTTCAAGTCTTTTTAATGTTAGTCTATCTATTTGCATTGTAACGGTATGTGTGGTAAAGATCCGCATTTTAAAGGCATGGGATGTAATGTCATAAATCCACTCAAAAGTCTAGGGCAGATGTAAGAAATATACATAAAGAGAACTCTTCAGAAAACAAGAACCAATGCATGGATCAACTTTTTAAAAATATTTTTGCACCAGTAGCCATCTCCAGAACAGCTTTGTGTATCGTGGCAAATTTCAGTAGACGCCACTGTTGGAGTGTCTGATGGAGCAACTTGAAATATTGAAATATATTGTGCAAAAGGGGACCCCCTGGTAATGATTAAGGGTTCCAAGGGCAGGGAACAAATAAACAACGTAACAAGATACCCCTTGGCAACCACTAGGGTTTTCAAGTAATTACATAGTTACATAATGAAGGCCAAATGTAAACATAAAATATTGGATTTTATACTGTATTGTATTTTTATTTTTAGTTATGACTTATTATCATTTCTTTCAATATATGAATGAATTACAAAATTGCTCTATATATACATATATATATATATATCTATATATACACCATCAATTGATTAAATATACAATTCATGATAAACAATGGAATTAAGAATATAATGGAAAAAAGAAGAGAAAAGACAAGAGATACCACAACACTTCTAATAATATAAATGCAACTGAAATACAAATAAATACCTGCACAAATCGATACCGATATAAAACAATAACAAAACACATAATACACATTAGACTCCAGTCTAGACTTGTAGTCTAAGTTCACCACAATTAGCCTAACGGTCTTATGACAGGTTTGGTGGTCCAATGGACAGCCAAACGCATGGTGGTATTCCGCCCGCACCATTAGGAATGTGGCTATGGACTGCCACGGGACCGCTGCAGCGGTCCAAGGCCCCTATAATGCTGAAGGTGCTGCTGTGGCACTGCCAAGCATAATATGAGTTGCCTCACAGCCGCACTTTTTGAAAAGTGTGGCGTTGAGGAAACAAAGGGGGCCCTACATGGAGCCGCTTCGCCATGGGGTGCATGCAGGGAGGCACATGGTGTGCCCTCCTGTCTGCATGCACCTCCATGTTCCTGCATGGAGTGAAATGCACAACATTGTGCATTTCGGTCCATGCAGGAACATGCTTTTACATTCTCATTGCAGTACCTATTTCAAAGGCACCGCTTTGGGATCGCCAAAGATCTTCCCGCCAGCGATTTAAAAAGTCCTAATGTGGCAAGCGGTCTGTTTTGGTTTTGGTGGTATGAGAGCGGGCGGTCCTACTCCCACACTGCCAAAGTCATAATAAGGCCCTTAAGCTCTAGATTACACTGGTTCTGGATAAAGGCAAACAGGACTGAGATATGGGGTCCCTGGTGACATAAAGCATTTTGCTAACATTACCAATAATTGCCACCCAATACAACAGCCATAAAATAAATCTAAGCCGGGGCTTTGTAGTTAGGAAGTGAAGCATGTACAACGGGGGTTAAGGGGTTGGCTGGTGTGGGGAAAGGGAAGGACTGGGTTGGCCTTGTTAGACAATAAGCAGATTAGAAAGCAGAGCGCCTAGCACCAGTGTCCATATTTCTGTGTTAATGATAATGAGATTTTCTTTAGAGCTCTCACCCTTTCCTGCCTTTAAAGGGGACCATAACAAACTATTATAGACTTTGTAATATTAAACTGTCTTCTAGTGGGCTAAAACAATTGCAAAAATGGGCATATATAGCTGAACCACAATGTATTACGTTCTCTTTTATATGTAATTTTAAGTTACTTTAAGCAAAACGCCACAGAATGAAAACTGTGTAAATGGGAGGCTATGTAAATGATGTGTTTTCTTGCACTACGTCTCCGCCCACCCCTCTTACCACATCCTGCTTCTTGTAACCAAGCACTGAAAAAAACTCATCCGTACAGTTTGTGAGGTGCCATCTAGACAGTGTCTATGTTTCAGGTGCTAAGCAAATAAATGCATACAAAAAAAAAATGAATAGAGAAGAGAAATTCTCAGAGACGCTTCTGTGGTGAGGAATCAAGGGCTAAATTCTGGTTTCAACTCATGATGCGCATTCTTTGGCTGGTGTCCATTACTCAGTGCACCACCCAGGAATGCGTGAGGGGTCGCCGGCACACAGTAGCGAAACCAGTGTGTCATGGACCCAAGTGCAAGGAAGGAAATGCCCCCTCTTGCTGCTGTTTGAATTTTAAAATACAGCAATAGTAATGGTCTGTGGTGTTGGGTCTCAGGCCCACATCGCAGCAATAATGGACACGAACACCAGGGTCGGTATAGCAGTAACTGGCCACGTGCACGTGCACCCAGGCCTTTTTATTAGTGGGGTCACATCACTCGTGACACCCGTGATGGATGGGTGTGGGGATGCAGTGTGTCCAGCCCTCAAGGGAGTGGCTGGAAGTCAGGCTTCCTGCAGAACACTAGAATGTGTCCCGCAGGACATTACATTCCTCCCCAATTTTATTGAGGAACAAACAAAGTGTTAGTCCACCCTGTGGGGATAAAACAAGCAGTTAACTAGATACCACAGGGTCCATCAGTCTCTAGAGTCAGGTGGCAGGACGACAGCAGACCTGGGCTGGTGACTTTGCTTTCAGCGGAACCTTCTCGGCGGGCACCCGTAGTTTAACCTGAGGGGCTCAGGACACGAACGCTGGCTTGGAGTCGTCCGCTGCATACCGTCAGTTCGCTGAAGATGACATGTCGTGCCGTCTTGTCTGGCTTCCACTTTGCTGACGTCGGTGATGGTCGTTGGTGGGTTCTAAAAGTTTCTTGTAGCGGATTGCGTCGTGAACATGGATGGAGTCCCAAGTGAGAATTCACAGAGGTGTTGCTGGACCGACTGTCCCTGTTGAACTGCTTGGCTGTGACCAGAAACCTGTCGGTGGGGCAAAGTCTCTTCTCGCTCTCCCGGCTGGGGAGGCCCGTTGTTGGGGTTGCTGCTGGACTGTAGGAGGGCTGCCCTGGTGGGGGCTTGTGTGCCGTCTGGGGGCAGCTGCAGGACCGGAGAGGAGCCATTACTTAGTTGCACGCTTAACCCTCACGGGTGGATGAGCCTTGGTCAAGACTTGCGCTCGCTGCCGTGGTTCCGGTGTAAGCCAGGTTCACAGGTGGCCTCTGGTTTTTTTTGTCGGCTAGTGTGGCGACGGTGCAGGACTCCAGTCCACCGATGTTCTGGAAGTGGTGTTTGACGCAGGTGCTGATGGCTGGCATGAATGCGGTTACCAGCCATTTGGTGACTCGGGATGACAGGTGGTGGTGACTTGCTGGGAGTGTTGGGTGTCAGGAGGGACTTGGCAGCCATGTGCCTCCGCCTTGCTGAGGTGGAAAGTCTCTGGCGGATTGACACGTAGAGTGTGGGGATCCTCTCTTGCCTGGTTTGGGGCCACTACGGACTCCAGCTTGAGGCAGTGTGAGGGCAGACACTCGGTGCGGATCTTCACCCGTGGCATCTGCGGACAGGAGCAGGGATGCCGCTTGACTTAGACTGCCGATGCTCGGGGACGGACGGTCGCCTGGGGAAGCGTTAGGATGAGACGCGGTTGGCGCTGGCTGCGGCTTACATTCGGTTCACCCATGAGGCTGTATCCAGGGACGTCAGTCCGCCTTGGTGGCTGTCTGGTGTGTCAGGGTGTGCTCTTTCTTGGTTTGTTCAGCCCACCTGTTCTCATCCAGTTTACTAGGTGACAGGGCTGTCACTCTTCTTCTTTTCTTCGAGGGTGTTGCACTCTGATCTCGAGGCGGCGCTGTCATGGCACCGGCTTCTGCCTTCGCTCCGGCGTGCTTGTCTGGACTGGTCACTTTGTGATGTGCTCCTTGCTTGCTGGGCGACGTGACGTCCTTTCTTGTGTCGCTGTTTGTTGGAGCGCATGGTGCTGTGTCGGCCTGCCACGTGGGGTGTGCAACTCCTCTCTTGCCAATCTTGGATCGCGGCCAACTCTGTCTTGAGGCAGTGTGAGGGAGGACACTCTGTGTGGCCTTTGGCCTACTGCAGGGCTTTGCTGGGGCGGTGGAGACGTGGGTGCTCTCCTACCTGCATTCAGCAGTGCTTCTGTGTGGGGAGGTCTCCTGGGTGCTGTCTGTGTAGTCAGATTCACTGGTGCGGCTTTCTGCCCGCTTCTGGCTTTGCGTGTTCGGTCTCGCTCTTTGACGCTTTCTTCTGGCACTTGGGGTGCCTGTGGGGTGGTTGCGGGTTGTGCCCATTCATCAGTGGGGAGCGGGTGATGCGACTTCTTCACTGGTGGTGGCGTTGGGCAGCCATGTGTGGCGCGTGTTCTGCACCAGTCTTTCCTTCGCTTTAGGTGGGGATAGCTACTTCGAGACGTTGCCGTCTGGCTGGTCTCTCACGTTTGCTGGAGGTGGCTACCCCGCGTGCTACTGCTCGCATTCGGGTCTGGGTTTCTGGAGCCTCTGTGTGGAGCTTGTCAGTCTCTCCTGGTGTTTTGCAGGGGAGGTGGCAGGTGGTGTCCCTTCTTCTACTGCCAGGGTCCTGGGTCGTAGAAATGCTGAGACTACTCCTACATGAGTGCCATGTCGTGCTGAGAACACCAGGTGCTTGCATGTCGGGTCGGGCCGCTTGCTATGCGTGGCCATTTGCGCCATTGCACCGTTGATTTGAGTCTGTGTATGGCTTTCCTTTGGAGCTGACTTTTGAAACACAGTTCCTTCCGCCCCTTTTCGTGCGCTTGACTTGCCTGCCATGCTGACTGTTGCTAGTAGGGGGAGGGTGGCGCAGTAGTCACCCTGTTGTGCTGAACAGGACAGCTTCTGTGCTTGCTGGAGGCGCTTCCTGCGCACGGTTGCCTCAGAGAGTCTGCTGGACATTGGAGGTCATGCAGTGTGTCTCCTTGTAAGGGTCGTTTCTCTCTATCTGTTGGCTGTGTTTGGATTCGTGCCAGGCAGACAGGGCTTGCCCTGGCTGGTTCCTTCCCCTTGTAGTCACTTGTGGTGGGTAGTATGAGAATAGAGAGCAATGCTTTGGTCCTTTCGCACCACACAGGCCTCTGTGTCTTTTGTTGCTGCTTAGTTGGGACGGCTGCAGTACCACTGGCAGCCACTGGGCAGCGCTTCTGTAGTTAATGTCCCTTCGTTGTTAGAGCTATGAGCAGAGTGGTTCTTGTCTATAGTGCTGGTAGGGTACCTTTGCTGCTGCAGGTGCTGTGGGCGCGGGTGAAGCGTTCTCCTGGCAGTGCTGCAGGGCTTCCTTGTCCATGGCGCACATGTATCACTTCAGTAGAGAGTAGCAGGTATGCAAGGGTGATGCTGGTGTAAATATGTGCCTGCTTGTTGGTAAGTGCGCCTGTGCATATGCAGACGGTGTTGTCTTTCCCTGGTTGTACTTCCAATTACCTCTTCGAGTGCATTTTGGCCGGGGTGCAGCTAGATGGCGCTGTTGGTGCTCCTTTCTAGCATTGCAGCAGTCTCTTGTTGTCGAAGGCAGGCCACACGAGGCTGCCGCTGCAGGCTGGAGCTCACCTGTCGGGTAAATTAAATTTCACAGGCTACGCTTCTCAGCTGTTGGAGCTGGCCTTTGGCGGCTTCCGTTGCTGGGCCTAGACCCTTGTTTATGTTTATGTGTGGGAAATTTGTATTGCGCACAAATACCCTAGGGCAGTGGTTCCCAAACTTTTTTGACCCGTGGCTCCCTTGACCTAATTGGCAGTTGGCCGTGGCTCCCCACCATTTTTTTACCGGCGCACACTTTGGGAACCACCGCAGTAGACCTTTGTACTCTCTACCATTCCTATGTGACTCTTAGAATTTATCCATTTGTATCTCTTCCTTGAGTGACTTTACAACCTTTACATTTGCAATTTTTTCTATTTGTCTCTTCCCTGTGTGACTTTACTACTTGTACATTTGCAATTTATTTCTGTTTATATCTCTTCCCTGTGTGACTTTATAACTTGTACATTTGCAATTTTTTTCTGCTTGTATCTTTTATGTAACGCATGTAATCCTAAGTCCTTATGTATCGCAACTGGTTCTTATGTACAGCGTTCTGACACCTTCGGGTAATGTTCGCGCTATATAAAAAGAAAAGGTGATGTCAGAAGTCATTAATAGGCATAAAGCTTTTCATCCAGTATATTTATGACTACAAATAGAGGACATGATGACCTAAAAAGAATTCCTGATCCATCTTCATGCATGAATACTAAAGGTTATTCTTAAAATATGACACACCTTGACTGGATTAGGCATTCACTATAACAAATAGGTGCTAATATGTATGTTACTCTAGTAACACTTGTAGTTATTTGCTTGAGGCAACAGAAATATTCTGGAAAAGATTGAAAAACCGTGTTCCACCTGTGACCAGTCCAGCTCCGTTTGAAATTTGAATTTGGATGTCCAACTTAAATAAATATAAGTCTCCGATTTCTGATAGGCCAAAGACACCCAAGGGCATAGATTGGTCAATAGAATGGAGGGGAGTGAGCTTCAGATTTCCCAACAATCAATCTGGCATACTATTAATACATTATACGACGAGAAAGGCGCACAAAAAGGGCAGAGGTAAGGGAGATGAATGTGGATTGATAGGGGTGCTAAGTGAGAGAAAACACAATTTTTTTGAGTTGTCAGAGGCCTGTTGACACATTTTCTCCAAAAACACAAACCCCAATTGTGGCGTACAATTAGCAGTGATAAGTGTTTGAAATGCCTTCCTAAATCTGGAGAATTCGGTTAGACCGGCAATAATCAATCCGTGCCCTCTCTGTAGCGCTGCCTGTCACACTGTGTGCCTCCCGTGAGCTTGGTATCCGGTCTCGCTTTGTGCCTGATAGTGTCCGAGGCGGTGTGTGTGGCTACTTGCCGCACAGAAGCGTTAGGGCTGGTGGATTCGCGTTGGAATAATGTTCTTCGGCGCTTGCGGTGTTTATCTCCTGCCTGACACACAGCGCCATCTAGTGCTAGTCCATCTGTAACCCATGTCTGGGGTCGGCTCACTGCTGCTGAGGAGGGGAGCCTGCAGAATCTGCGCCGATAATGGCCTATTATCGGCGCAGATTCTGAAGGCTGTGTGGGTGAGGGCCCTTCATGTTCCCAGCGGCTTTATCACTTAGACTCTAAGTGTTTTTTTTTTTTAAATCGCGCATGATCTGCCACTCTGGACTTCTGACATCGCAGCACAGGGGGGGCCTAACGAGGCCAGATGCTATCTTTCCCAAATAGTGCGGCGGCGCCCCTGGCTACTGATAACGGCGCACCAGGGCGCCGCGGCGCACAGTTTGGGAACCACAGCCCTAGGGTGTCTCGGCGCATAGGACAATAACCAGCCTAAAACAACGAGAACGCTACTGATTAAATAACCAGGTCTTTAGTTGTTTCCAAAAGATTAGGAGAGTGGGGCAGCTTCTAGTAGAGATGGGAAGAGAGTTCCATAATTTTGCGGTGGCCGCAAGAAAACGTCTGTCTCCCCAAGATGATGTTTTTGTCCGAGGGACAGGAAGACGAAGAGCCGTAGAAGAGCGAAGAGTTCTTGTGGGGGTGTAAATGCGGAAGGCATCCACAAGAAACTGAGGCCCTGAGTCGTGGATGGCCTTGTAGGCGATGCAAAGGACCTTGAACTTGATGCGGTTTCGGACCCTAAGCCAATGGAGATGGCGAATGGCGTTCGTAATAATTTAAATTTGGGAATCCGGAGTAGTACCCTAACTGCAGCATTCTGCACCGACTGGAGTTTATTCAGTACCTTCTCTTGGACATTAAGAAGGAGTGCGTTGCTGTAGTCGATTTTCGAAAAAATCAAGGTCGTGACAAGGGTTTTGCTCGATGAAGATGTAAGATAGGGAATCAATTTTTTGATTTTCTTTAAGAGGTAGAAGGAGGAGGATACCACATTATTTACGTGGTGGTTGAAAAGGAGTTTGTCATCAACCATCACTCCCAGGTTCCTAACCTTGGGGGCAGGTTGTGGTGGAGGGCCCAGATCTTTGGGCCACCAGATGGACGACCAGACGGGAGATGGATTTCCAAACGTCATGACCTTGGTTTTATCCGAGTTTAACTTTAAACAGTTATTGGTCATCCACGAATTGGTGGCTAGCATCCCCTCCTGGAATCTTGAGGCTACTTCTACTCCATTTTTGTGATCCGCTAGGATCAGCTGGGTATCGTCGGCGTAGGTGGTTAAGCTCAGTCCGTATGATTTGATTACCCTTGCCAAGTCCAAGACGTAGATATTGAATAACGTGGAACTTAGCGGGGAACCCTGCGGCACCCCACAGGGAAGCGCAAAAATGGGAGTAGTAAGTAATTAGTAGTAAGCAGCCTGGAACCTATGGCCGCTGGCCTACCTCTGTACCACTTTGAGGAAGGTAGGGGGGGCACAGTAGGAGCGGTGCACATGGGCTGGGCAGCTTGCTGGGGGTGACGGAGGTGCCGTGAGTACGGGCCACGCGTCATGGGTATCTTCGCCTCTCCGCTTACAGGGGCGCAGGCTTCACAGCGGGCGGCAGTAGCCTTTGCTTCCCTCATGGTCTATACGTGCCCCAGGCTGGCAGACGGACTTGATTGCGACCATGGGGGTTTTGCGGTGGCGCTAGGTGGAGCGGAGTTTGCTGTGCCCTCTTTCCGTGTTTGCTCAGCTGCCTCTGGCTGTGTGTCGATTTGCACAGGAGCGGGTGCAGAGAGAGGCTGGAGGCTCGGCTCCTCGCCCACTGTCCGGTGCTGGGCGGGTGTCTTGACAGCATGGGGTTTCGGCAGAGGCACACATCTGTGGAGGGGTGGCCTCTCCTACCGTTGTGCGGCTCTCTGGCTCCCTGCAGGCTGGGCTGCTAAATGTCAATCCTCCTTCTATTTGCGGGCTTTGTGGTGTGCTTTGAGCAGATGGCGCCAGGCTACTCACTTGTGAAGGTGGCGATTAGGGTGCAGCAGCAGGTACAGAGCTGGCATCACCGTGGGGGTGTGGGCGCCTCCCCCCCTTTCCAGACTCGGGCAGTTGCTGGGTCTTGTAGACGCACCGGTGAGGTTGGCTGTGGATGCGTAGTTGGCATCGCAGGGTACTTGCCTTTACCGGGGTCACATGTCCTCCCCTTCACCTTTGATGATAGTGGGCATGAGACATGCCTAGTCTCTGGTTGTTGCTTCGTGGACGTGGAGATTACCCCAGCCATGAGTGGTCGGGGATGGCTCAGTGGGGATGCTACTTGCCGGAGCTTATTTCCTCCTCCACAAAGGATGATGATGCGCAGGGCAGCGGGCACGCGGGGCTGGCTACCCACCTCATCGCCAATGTGGTGTTGGGCCTCAGGCCTACATCACGACAATAATGGACATGGACACCAGGGTCGGTATAGCAGTAACTTGCCACGAGCAGGTGCACCTGGGCCTTTTTATTAGCAGGCCACGTCACTCGTGACACCCGTGATGGATGGGTGTGGGGTGCAGTGTGTCCAGCCCTCAAGGGAGTGGCTGGAAGTCTAGCTTCCTGCGGAACACTAGAATGTGTTCCGCAGGATATTACATGGTCCAGAATTGTTAAAAAGGTGTGATACATTATTATCAAGACAGCAATGCATTATTTGTTTGTCCTGAAGATGATGCCCTAAATTTAATGTTGGCATCGAAACGTCGTCGACACCCAAACACCCTATGCACCAGACTCAAGCTATAACACATTGTGCAACGGTGTTAAATGATTAATTTGTGTCTGTCTATACTGAGTACAAGTGTACAGACCTATTTTGGCTTGCCTTTTGGCCAATTCTGTGTTCATTGTTCTGTCTTGTGTTCTGTGGGTCACGGCTGTGCCCACTTGTCATTTGAATGTTTTATTTGATACTACTTTTGGAAAATACTATGAAAATAAATTCTTGTCCGGCTGGACAAAAGACATACATTCTATTCTAGTGTATGGTTATCTATCACACTGTATTCCCCCTGAATAGGGACCACTGTTCTCTATAACATGAAATTGCCCAAGATCCCTGTCTAAAATTCCTTTGGGTTCCCTTGTTCTGTATAATAGTAAAAAATGTAGGGTCATGGTTTTCAGAACGCCCTCACCTTTGAAGAGCATGCCAAGTCTGTTACAGGAATATGTTTCGGCTTGCTGCGAGGCCACAAGCCCATATTGGGTCTGTTTGACCCCCACATTCGCCAGCTGATTGTTCAAGCCACTGTGCTAGCCAGGCTGGACTATTGCAAAGTGCTGCTCCTTGGCTCCCACAAGTCCGTGATTAAAAGGCTACAGCGCACTCAAAACGCTGCCGCTCGTGCGCTGTTTGCCCTCCCCAGGCATTGCGGCATTGCTCGGTCACCGGCCTCCGGCGCTGTCTTCATTGGCTGCCCATGGAGCAGAGAATTCAATTCAAAGCACTCTGTTTCACTCATAAAATTCTCTATGGTTCAGGCCCTGCGATTCTAAGTGAGCTTTGCCTTCCTTACATCCCGACGTGTTCTTCGTTTTCTCAGAACCAGAGCCGGAGGGTGGTCCTTCAAGCTTCTAGCACCGCCCAGCTCATATTTCACTACTGTCAAATAAAGGATTGTCTCTGTTTTCGACAGTGGAAGAATGAAAAGCTGAAGGGACCATCTGAGGATTTAATGTGTATGATACATAGAGATTTCTGTAGTGTGTGCGTTAGCAAATAATTACCTTACTGTGTTGCTGCAATCTCGTTGTTCATCTACCAGTGCTTATTGCATTACACTCTGGCACATTCAATTTGTTCATGCAAACAATTTTGAATACCTGAAAATATGTATTATATCGCAACTTATTAAAATGCTAAGCATCCACGTTTTTTCTTCCAGTGATTTCCCCAAAAACTCACAGTAATGCCATACATTATATTTGTAATTTTCTCACCCAAAAGACGCGCCAACGAGATGTATCAATCAGGGAAATCAAGTTGGCAGGGCTCGTCAGTGTGATATTATCATGCATTACTACTGAACACTCATGATGACAAAGGTTTAATACAAATACGATTTCACCACGATTGTCCATCTAAATTAGGCGTGCAAACATATAGCCATTTCTGCCAAGATATGGTTTGCCTGCGTCTAAGTTTAACGAGCAGACCATTATATTGTCTGAAACTGTTTCCTGTTGTGACAGAGTATGCTAACTGCCAATATATAAATCAAGCCCTAAGTCTTTATTTTACTTTTCTGTTCAGGAAGTTCGCATGACCTATACTTTGAATTTTACTGCACTCTCTGGGGGCTGCATTAATATTGAAACAAATACTTTTAGATACAGTTTGATTGTTATTGGTATGCTTCAATTCTGGATTTTCTTTTAATGTGCTACTTAGCACTATTTTACAAGGTTGTGAGTGCCTTATAAAAATATCTCTCTCAAAGAGGTGCATGCATGTGCCCCCTGTCTGTATGCACCACGCTCCTGCTCGGAACAAAACCCACAATATTGACATAAAGGATAAAGAACTTTCTCAGTGACAGGAGACAAGTGGTGACCTTGGGGGAATTCCGTTCCAGTGAGAAACCACTGTCGACAGGAGTACCTCAAGGTTCCAGCTTGAGTCCGACATTATTCAATGTCTATACCGCACCCCTGATAAAGTTGATATCGTCCTTTGGCATAGAGGTAATAGCATATGCCGACGATACACAACTGATCCTGGTAATGGACAAAGATAACCAGGTCTGGGAGGAAAAACTCAAATGTTGCCTAACGGCCACCTTTGATTGGATGCGGAAAAACCATCTAAAATGCAACACAGGCAAAACCGAGATCATGCCGATAGGCCCAAAAAATGAATTCATCCCCAGACTATGGTGGCCCGAGAAGGCAGAAATACCACCCCATATCACCTCCTCGGCCCGTAACCTTGGGGTACACTTCGACGCCGATTTATCTTTTAAACATCAGGCGTCAAAAGTGGCAGGCACTTGTTTTGGGGTGATAAAAGGGCTCAGGAAGTTCTTTGACTTGCTGCCCCTCGAAGCAAGGAAAACAGTCACGGTTGCATTAGTTACATCACGCATCGACTATTGTAACAGCTTGTATGCTGGTACCAATAAGGCGGTCACCCATAAACTCCAGATGGTACAGCACGCGGCAGCAAGGCTGGTTTTAAAATGGCCTAGAAAATCCTCAGCAACCAAAGCCCTTAATGTACTACACTGGCTGCCCATAACAAAAAGGGTCCTGTACAAAGTGTTGATAATTACCTTTCGAGCTGTCCACGATCTAGGCCCTCTATACCTAAGAAAAAAATATGTAAGATACTGTCCAACTTGAGCACTACGGTCCTCAAATGCCAACCTACTGACCGTCCCAGGGTTTAGACTTAAAACCTGTGGGGGTAAATCCCTGGCGGTGCTAGGTGCAAAAGCATGGAATGCCCTCCCCCCACACTTAAGAGCACTGGACAAGGAATCAGAATTCCGCAAACAATTAAAAACTTGGATTTACAATCTTCCAGATATAACCGCCAGAGCACTAGTGTGATTCCGGTCCTGGTCTCTTCAAGCAGTAAGGCAACTTTAACATCAGGTTGACCATATATTGGCGCCAAGATGCTCCTTGGAGCGATTGTTAGCGCGGTATAAATGGGCCATTACATTTACATTTACATTTCGGTCCGTGCAGGAACAGGTTGCGGCGCTCCCACAGCGGCGCCTTTCCCCTATAAGCCTTAGAAAGGCACCGCCATGGAACCGCCACCGCAGGACTGCCCAACCTGTATTCCAGTCAGAATACAGCAGACGGGCTGACTATGGGGTTTCACGGTCTTGGAGCGTGGCGCTAGTTTGGTGGCCCACTCCAAGACCATCAAACTTGTAATCAGGCCCGTAATGAGTTGCTATAGAGCTGATCAAACTGCTTTTATAACCTAACATAAAAGGGTAGCAATTTGGGGCTGAACAAAAGCCTCCACCAGCCTTCCTGCTGTGTTAAAGAAAAAAGTAATACTCTCTGGCATGAAGACCACCCCTCTCTTTGGGCCTGATTACGAGCCTGGTGGTCTATGGACCACCAGACTTGCGGTGGCGGTGTTCCATCCGCCGGATTACGACTCTCTGAGCCATCCTGGTCGTGGACCACCAGCTGTCCCAGGGAACCACTGTTCCCTGGCGGTGACGTGGCGGAGGGGTAATGGAATATGCTAAGCGGGACTGGGGCAATCCCACCGGGCATATTACAAGTTCTCTACCGCCAGCATTTTCATGGCAGGAAGCCTGCCACGAAAAAACTGGTGGTGGGGAAAGAAGGGGGGCCCCACAGAGCCCCCATGCCCCCCCACCACGGGGATGCATTCAGGGGGCACAACATGTGCCTCCCTGTCTGCTTGCACCCCTAGTTCCAGCACGGCATGGACTGTAAAGTCCATGCTTGAACATTTTTGCCATTCCCACTGCGGTACCCATTTTCAGGGTCTGCCAGCACAAGTTGAACTCGTGATCAGGTGGGTGGTCCTTGTGCCTCTTTGGCGAAGCTGTGCGGCTGAGAGCCAGCGGAACTGCACCAAAGTCATAATCAGCCCCTTTGGTTTTTTGTTGTTTAATATATTGTGTTCGCCATGCCATACCAACTTTTTTCAAACCAAAAGAATTACATTTTGCAACATCATTTTATATGTATATTTGGGTAAGTCTCTAAAATCGCTTCCAGATAAATTTCTTTAAAATTAATTAAAAATCTTATGGGTTTTTGCAGAATGATCCTTTACCAAAAAGTAATTGTAGCATAAATACAACGGAGATTTCGCCGTTCCCAGATTTAGGCTGGTTAAAATGGGAGGTCGCTCTTTCTCCCATTTGGGGCCCAAGATGTGGAATGCCTTACCTGTGACCCTGAAGACGGAATGTAATCTTCTCCGTTTTCGTAAGGGTCTTAAAACCTGGCTCTTTCAGCAGTAATGTCAGAGGTTTATCTAATCGCAATTTCACTCTGCTAGTTCTTCTCTAGTCTGTCCCTAGCGCCGAGAAAGCCATTGAGGGTAGCTGTGCGCATTATAAGTTTAATAAAATAAAAATAAAATTTTAGTGACTTGGTAAGAAACTTTGCAGGCAAAGCAAGTGGTTTCCAGAAAACACTAAACTATAACAAATGTGTTGCAGAAACCAGGGTGTGATATCCTGTACTAGTTAACCAACTCAGTCTTTCATCATTTAGATGTCTAGATACTGCCACTTCTGTTTTTCAGACAAGCATCTTTCACACACATTTCTTTTGAAAAATACTAACAGCCTGGGCACTACAAGCATGTAGATCTCGCATTACAGTTATCCTTTTGCATGCAGGTCTCATCAATCATGTATTTTTCACCATCCTTGTAAACCAGTAACGACTTCCTACTTTTCTGACTGCAGAGGAATAACAGACACATTGTACTTCTACCCCCCAAAACGTTCACAGCGATTACCCAGCTACTTAATTAGGCACTTTTAAAAAGTGTGGCACATTTCTGCTACTTACCCACTTACTACCAGTCTAACAACATACATGTTCGTTTTTTGGCAACACAGAAGAGGGAGATTTAGATTTTTTTTTTTAAATGTAAGTTCGCTCTTAACTCATATTGAAAAGTAGGGCGGTTTAGGACAGAAAAAGCTAAAATAGCAGCTGCGGCTCCTCTGCTAAGGCGGAGGAGCAGTGTAAAAGAAATAATAAAATGATAATAGCAGGAGTTATTATCATTTTATTATTAGTATCTACCAGGTTCGGGTGGGGTGGGTGGCACTCCTGTGACAAGGGAATGAGGAGTGGTTGCTGCACTCTAAAGTGCGCATGACGGTTTGGCCGGCCCGTCTTGGCCTGCCAAACCATCATGCACACTTTTCATGTTCTCCACCGAGGCTGCATTACAGCCTAGGTGGAGAACATGCCCAGGCTCCAATTCCCCATCTGAGCGTCGAACCACAGCACCGCAATGCAGCGTTGTGATTGGCTTAGGGGAGCCTGGGTGCTTCCTGGTTGAGGAGCAGAGGAGAGACGACGTGGGAGAAACAACTGTTCATTCTGGTAAGTGAATTTTAATTTTTTGACCCCCCCATCCCCATATTGTACCAACCGCCACTGTAAAATAGGGCAATTTCGCTTAAACTAGGAATATCTTGCCTGAATTTGGAGTGCTTTCATTTAACTAGTAAGCCATTTTATGGTTTTTATAGTTAAAGCATTTTACAAATTTTCAGATGGCATTAAGGAAGTTAAACAATTGAACCAAGAAGAGATAGAATACATCTATCATTTAATACCAATGATCTAAATAATTTCAATATTTTTAGTATTTTGGAAGTACAGTGTGTGTTTGTAAAAGTATTTCGTTGGTTTGAACCTATGAGCATATAGTAATCTATGTGCTCAGGGGAACAAGAGTGCACATTCTGAGTAACAAGAAAAATGGCGGCTCTGTCCTACTAGAATGGGAAAGGCATAATTGGGGTGGCAAGAGCAACAGTGTGCTAATGGAAATTGTACAAGATACCCCCAATGTAACCTTCATCATTGAGACCTGGCTCAAACCCTTCTCAACCCCGACATTGCAGCGCCAACAGGCTACAAGATCATACACAGGGACCACACCGACAAACCCGAAGAAGGCATCACCATCCAGTGGTGTCTCCTCCGCATCGGCGGAGGAGCGTCGCACCACTGTCTGGCTGAGAGCCAGCAGATGTAAAATAAAATGATATTCTGGCATTGTTTTATTTTGTATTTGCCGGCTCTTGGCCAGTGGTGTTGGGAGGGGCGGGGCTGAGGCATGGGAGGGGGGAGAAGGTGTACTACCTGCACTCCACTCCCTAAGTGCTCATGTGTGTTTGGCCGGCCATCTCAGACTGACTAAAACACACATGCGCACTTAGGTTTTCTCCAGCCCAGCTGCATTGAGCAGCCGGGCTGTAGAAACCCCCACAAACTCCATGGCATGAGGAGGGCGTCTTTCATGCCTGCTCAAACTAATCCCTGCGCTGCTCTGCAGTACAGAGATTGGATGGGAGTCTGTCCCAGTGTCTGCTGGGACCCAGGAAGAGGAGAGGCGTTGAACGCAACGCTGGAGGTGTCCGGCAGGAAAAGGTATGTTTAAAAAAAATATTGTATTTCTAAGCCCCTTCCCCGAGCGGTGCCTCCTGCGCAACCCCACCCGCCTCACCACTTTTAGTTTATGTTGGTCGCCGCTGTCACCATCGTCCAGATGGACAACCTCCGCTACTCCACCACCAACAACGACCTCACATCGATCATGGAACATCTCAACTTCCAACTTCAAACCGATGGCAAGACAACCATCAGCAGCACCCTCGCCTAGGTCCCCGCCCTGGCTTCAGTGACACCTTCTCCAAATTCATCACCCCGCTAGCCATCGACTCCAAGCGCTACATCTTTCTCTGCGACCTCAACTTCCACATCAATGACCCCAAAGACACCAACTCCGCCAGCCTCCTGAAAAGCATGAGCAACAATGGCCTAATCCAGCTGGTCCCATGCCCCACACACAGTGCATGACACTCATTGGACCCAATCTCCACATCCAGCAACAGAGTCATGTTAATTAATTTCACTGAGCTCACCTGAACCGACCACGCCATTGTCATCCACATCACCATCACAGGCTCCCAGGACTCCACCACCAAGCCCCTGAGCTCCTCCAACTACAGCTGGAACAAAGTAAGAGAGACTCAATGGATGGATGCCCTCAACACCACCCGACACCACCACCAACCTGGAACAGGCCACCCAGAACTTCTTCGTCCGGATCTCCAACTTTGCTGGCAAAATCACCCCCATGAAGCTACCAGCAGATCCACAAGACACGTCAGCTGGTACACACCTGTACTCCAGATCATCAAACTTGAATGCAAGTGACTAGAAAGATGCTGGAGCACCAACATAAAACTCACAGGCTACACCACCTTCAAGTCTGCCCTCAACAAATACAACCAATGCCTCAGAAACAAAGAGAGACGCCCTGACTGACCCCATCGAGGCGTGTCTCAACCACACCAAGGGACTCTTTGGAAGCTGCAGAAAGTTCTCCTGCCCTTCAGCCACCCAGAGCATAATCCATCCCTCCCAAAAACTCTGTGATGCACTGTTTAACTACTTCTAAGACAGGATATCCGCCATCTACAGTAACTTCGATCCCCAAACCACCGACCCCGCCACCACTAAAACAATCTTTCGCAGCGCCATGATGAGCGTCGCTGACTGGATGAGAACCAACTGCCTGAGGCTCAACACGAACAAAACGGAAGTGATGATTTTCGGGAACAACACATCCCCATGGGATGACACCTGGTGCCCCCCCCCCCCCCCAAAGCTGGACCCACACCTGCTCCTACTGACCAAGCTTGCAACCTTTTTTTTGTTTTTGAAAACCTTTATTTAACATTTGCAATCAAATATAGACACGGGCCTACAATCCCCCAGGGCTGGCCGCTAAGCATTGCAGTTCGTTATTACAATCCAACTTCAGACCCAGCCTCCCAGGGGAGCATAGGAACTCCATCCACAGAGCACATCGGTTGCAAAGGCAGTTCAATTCGGAAACAGGACAAGAGGTTTTCATTTTACATATAATAGATGAAAGGATCAGGCGTCGTACAGTGTCTCGGATCACAAAAGGGGGCGAGCAAAAGAACAACGTGTCCAAAATAAGTTCGCTATCATGTAGATCAGCGGCGTTAAGACATACGACATCAGGATAAGTAGCACATTATTATTTGTCTACGCCATCATTTTTGTCCGCCCCACAGCACCAAAACCTCAGAAAAGTCAAGGTACAGATGTAAAAACAAGGATGTAAGAAAAGCCGGAAAAGGAAGAAAAGGCGAGAGAGGAAAAGGAAGAAAAGAGGCCATAGAACAAAAATAAAAACAAAACACCCACCCCCACACACCCCCACCCTGCGCACGTGCTGATGACTACGGCCACCCCCCTCGCAGAGTGCCTGTCGCCCAGTAACCAGAACCCGAAATATAGTAGAAAGGGAAAGAAAGGAAAAGGCAAAGAATCCCACACAATGAGGGAAATCGGAGGAGGGCATAGTTCTACGGGCTCCCGGTCTCCTTCCCCCGTCGTAGCCAGCCCCTCCCCGGACTCCGTTCGGTCAATAAAAACAATCCCGTTAAAATAATGCCACAATGAAAGACTCGGAGAAGAATCTCAACCCTGGCCCCGTCGAACAAATGCACTGAAGTCATCAATTAAAGAAAGCACTTCCCACAAAGTACTGCCAAAGTCTAACGAACAGGAATACACAGATAAGATAGGAACTGCAGGTCCCGATGTAGATGGTTGGTACCAATGTTGACCCTCCCTGCCTCCGAAGCCAAGCTTTACCCCATCCGCCATCTTGAAAGACCGACAGGGGAGGGGAGTCGACACGGTCCGAAACAACAAAGGATAGAAAGTAGAAGGCTCCAAAATGGGGATGACATGAAAATGTTCCAGGGAATACACAATCGGGGGTTCCAACGGTTCCGTGAAGTGACCAGGCACAGTACAGTCGGGTAGAGCCACTTTGATAGGGGCAAACACTGCTTCCAGCACCGGGTTAAAACACACCTCCGAGACATCTATTGAACTGTGGGCCAGCTGCCGGGTCGAGGGCGTCGAGTCAGGATCCGGTCTCATGCCTATGAGTCTATCCGTCGCAGACAACAAACTGTAAGTCTGGACTGCAATAGTTCCCTTAAGTGCCATGAGTGCCTCCAGCACCGTACGCAGTGACGGGCCATTTCGAGCCTGTTCCGCTAGATTCGTTTCGTCCTCCAACATGGTGGAACCCACGGAGAGGCGCCTTCCCCGGGGCAGAGTTAAGCGGAACAGGAGTAAGCCATGAGGGACTGACGGTCAGCGAGTAGTAGTACGCAGCGAGGCACTGACCCGGGGGAACGATGGTGTGAATACCGGACCCCCGGTCAGGGACCCCCGCGACACCGCACCCTGAGTCACCCGTCACCTCACCTTCTGTAAGGCACCAGGCAGTTGATGGCAAACAAAACAATCAAAAAGTCCGAGTGTTCCAGAGACCGGACCCAAACACCTTCAGCAGACCGTTGTTATTCAACTCGGACCCGGCAGAGCCAGCACTCGAGTCCCCGGCTTCTCTGCTGGGTTAGGCCTCAATGCGACCATCGACGTAGCTCCGCTTCACAGCGGCGGAGAAACTCCGGGATTGCACCACTGGAGTGCGGGTCGGATCACACACACAGATCCGGTGCAGGTAATCAGGATGAGTAACAGGATGATAGAGCGAAGGACGGAGGTCAGCGGAGCCGGGAGACTATGCGGCCATCTTGGTTGGTGTCGTAGCTCCTCCCCCAAGCTTGCAACCTTGACATCATCCTAGAATGCAAAAGCGCCATGAAATGACAGATCAACTCAGTCTCATCCGCCTGCTTCCACACCCTGCGCATGCTCTGAAAGATCTTCAGATGGATTCTTATCAACGCCAGGAAAACGGTCGCTCAAGCCCTCATCACCAGAGAACTGGACTACGGAAATGCGTCCCATGCCATAATCACCACCCAACCCCTCAAGAGACTCCAGACCATACAGAATGCAGCAGCCAGACTCATCCTCAACCTCCCCAAATGGACCTGCATCACCCTCCACCTCAGAAACCTCCATTGGCTCTCTACCCAGAAGAGATGCCTCTTCAAGATGCTGATCCACGCCTACAAAGCCCCCACAGCCATGGTCCAGCATACCTCAACCCCCACTTGAGCTTCCATCAGCCTGCTAGACAACTGCGCTCCACCTCCAGTGCCCAGGCACATGTGCCCCGCATTCACTGAAGCCACAGCAGAAGTCGTTCCTTCTCTTACCCTGCTGCCAATTCCTGGAACGACCACCACCTACAGATGTAACCCTCACTCGCAGACTTCAGAAAGGGACTCAAAACATGGCTGCTAGACCTCAGTGCTTGGATACCCCTAGGGGTGATTAGCCTCACTCTATAAGTACTGATTGACTGACTGACAAGATACTGATAATGAGTGTGTGAACAGCAGGGCAGGCTTACTGTTTCAGCTAGATTGTTTGCAAAAAAGGAGGCAGATGGTATCACGTAACCACACTTTAAATATAGTACATCGAAAATATTATCAGCAGTGCATCATGGTTACTTAGAGGTTTATACCTTTTAGGTCTCATGTACAGACAGCTGCAGTTGTCTGTCAGGCATCATGTTGCCAATACACATACATTCTACGTACAAAAGAGCGTGCTTTTGGTCATCCCCTTTCAGATAATCACTGTAATCATGGTTAGTGCAAGCTCTCTGGTTGCAAAAGACTTATTGTTGGCTTACCAAGAGCTGACAGGGACTTACAACCCTCCCACTGAATACCATTGGTTGACTTTATCGTCACTCTCATTTTCTTGATTCTTATTCAAAGGCTTTCCTTGTCCCAGCTTGTCCATCTTGTGTTTGTCCCTCGGATGGAGCAAAGCCTTTTTACCATCTCTCTCACTGGCTGGCTTCTATCCATCCATTACTCACTTTTAGGGAACTACTTTATTATTTTTGGCTAAGCACGTCATGAGAGTGCATGTGTTTTCCAGCTCTCTCCATTATGTGCTGATTTATCCCCTACCATAAACTTGCCCACAGCAGTCACTGTTGCTGTCTTCTTCCTGTTCCATCAGGTGAGAAAGGTGTGACTGAATACTTCAGTCCTTCAATGAGACACACAGTACTGTATAAGGCTCTTCAGTAGGCTCCGGAGGACATCAGGACACTGACAATTTGGTGTAGCCAAATGCCAGTGGAATACAATCATTGCTTGGATTGTGGCTCTGAGGTATGCTCCTGGAGATAAAGCTTGATTATTCACAGAAGTGATAATGGTCCTAAGCTGCCTGTGCTTTCCAGTGGATCTGTCTGGTTTGTTAACTTTTCCAGATGGAATGTCTTTATTTAGATGCTTGTGCATACAAACTATGAAGCCTATAATTTCAAAAGTGTAACTGCCAAATTGTTCGACACAAACACAAAAATATTGATTTAACATTCATCTTATTTTTTTCCATTTAAGTTATCCCTCTTCGGCTGCCACTGTATTTCTTATCAGTATATTCGAGGCTGTCATTCTCCTATTCACTGCAAAGGATGTTCGGGCCTGGCTTTAGTGAACATAGACAGCCTAGAACATTCCCATTCAGGCAACTGGTCATTATGTTTGGCACAAATATGTTTTTTCCCTGGGGGCATGCCGTTATTTAAGATTTGGCAATGTTGTGATCAATAATTTCTGATATAATTAGACTAGTTGTTTTCTTATTGTTTTGTTTCAAAAGTTTTAGGTTCAGATTTTATTTGTAACTTTTTTACAGTGATTGCTTGCTATTTCGATTGAGGAAATGGGCCAGCAATGGACTTTATTTGAGTTATCAAATCTCAGCAAGTTCAGGACTCTAATTAATTGAGAACCCACACTACTATGAATTAGTGGCTTAGGACGATGAATGTTAGTTACCACACTAACATAATAAATGAATACAATAACCAGGTGTTTAGAGTCAAAAGATTGTTATTTACTTAAAGACAAAAAAAAATTAATGATAAAATAGGGTACAGAAAAATGCATTTCAGATATACAGGGAGTGTATTATATGTTCCACCAATATATCAGAAAGAAAGTCTAAACTGCTAACAGGTAATAACACAATGACTTCAAATCCAAAAGTAAATGAAAATCAATCGTGGTTGATGAATCTCATGCAGAATTAGACACAATTGTCGACGTTTTGGTCTTTGCGGTATTATTTCATAAGACCATCATCAGGACATGGGTTTAGTGCATTTGAGTGTTGACCCTTTAAAACTGTGTGACATGCACTTCCTAGTTAGGTCAGTGATGCTAGTTGAGATAAATCAATTGATGACAACACTCTGTCGAGGTTGGAAACAGGAGCTTCAAGTGAAAGGAAGCTTTAAATATTGGTTAAAAAAACGAACAAAACTGGTTCAATGGCAGCTAATGCGTTGTCACGATTTCAAAAGTCGAGAGCACGGAGCAACTTCGTTGTCTACGTCAGCAGCGGCAGCGTATTTGGCGAAAACAGCTAATACTCTATGCCAAACTATCCAGTTTATATTGTATTGAATTGTAATTGTATTTGTATAGCGCATACTACTCCATACGAGGTGTCAAAGCGCTTTTTTGGCCAGTAGCACGCTACTCCCGGACCCATAGATGATTAGTGTTGAATTAGTATAGTGAAACATGTAAGTACATTTTTAAGTTCTGGATAGGTTAGTCAGTTATTTGGATTCGGAAGGATAGCAGAAGGATAGAAGAGGAAAAAAGGTTTGTATTTATATAGCGCTTGTTACCCCTGATGGGGTGCTGAAGAACGCTACTCCAGAAACCCATAAAGGATTAGTGGTGAATTACTATGGTGAAATATGAAAGTAATTTGAGTGGTGGATATTATTCAGTTATTTGGAGTGAGAAGGATAGCTGAGGGATAGAAGGGGAAGAAATGTTTGCATTCATATAGCACCTGTCACCCCTGATGGGTGTTGAATCTCTTTTCTGGCGAGAAGCACGCCACTCCGGAACCCATAAAGGATTACTGTTGAAAATTAGTATAGAAAAAAAAAATATATATGAAGTAATTTGAGTAGTGGATATGTTATTCAGTTATTTGGGTAGTATATTAGTATAGTTTTATATGGAATCGAGAAGTGAACATGTTAGTCTGTTAATTTCGATTGAAAAGGATAGTGAAGTGATAAAAGAGTGAAAGATTTTTTTATTTTTTTTAGGTCTTAGCAATAGGGGGAGGCTTTTGGAGGGGAGGAATCAGAGGAAAGAGTTTAGAAAGGTTTGTTTTAGGGGATCGGTATAGTAAATAGTAAAAGAGGTGTCAGATGATGCAAGGAGGGGTAGAGTAAGAGAGAGTCTAGAAAGGGTTATTTTGGCAATCATAGTAGTGGTATGGGGTTTGGGATAAATGAGAGAGTGGATGTAGAGGAGATATTGATAGATGTATAGGATGAAAGATAGGGTAGTGCATTGGAAGGAGTAGTAGAAGAAGTTTGAGATGAGTCAGAAAGGTTGGGCTAGAAGATATATTGAGCGAAGTATAGGCTGAGAAATAGGGTAGTGCATTGGAAATGCTAAATTAGAAGAAAGTGATAAATATATAGATCCATAATTACATTGAAAGTATATAGATACATAAAGGAGGTAAGTATATGTAGATTAAAGATATTGATAGAGGCACAGGATGAGAAATAGGGTAGTGCATTGGATATGCGTTTTCAGGAGAAAAGTAACAGACACACGGATCCAAGTACATGGAAGGTACATAGATGCACAATGGAAGTATGTACATGTAGCCCAAAGATGATTTTTATTTATTATTATTATTTTTTCTCTCAACAACATAATTATTTTACATGTTTATACAAAGTAATACACAAAGATAGGTACATATCTATAGTTAAAAAAATGCGTGTATATAGAGGGGTATGCTGTGAATTTCTGTTTGCGTATGGTGCTTATGTGGGGAAGAGCCAAATCTTGAGTAGTTTTCTGAAGATAAGGTGGTTGTCGGTGACCTTATGTTGAGGGGTAAAGAGTTTCATAGTTTGGCTGCTTGAACAGAGAAGGATGTGCCACCCATGGTTTTTTTCTTGTATGGTGGGATTTTGAGGCGAGATGCTCCTTTAGAGCGGAGGTTCCTTTGTTGAATGTGTTTGGTGATTTTATTCCTGATGAAGAGCGGTCCCATTCCATGTATTGCTTTGTGGGTGATACAAAGCAGCTTGAACGTGGATCTTCTGGCAACCAGTAACCAATGCAGGGCTTTCAAGGCAGGGGAGATGTGGTCTTGTGGTTTGATATGCAAGAGTAGTCTGGCAGCCGAGTTCTGGATCCGTTGTAGTCTTTTCATGGTCGTTAAAGGTGATCCGTGGTAGAGGCTATTGGCGTAATCGAGTTTGGACAGAACAAGGAAGATGGTAGCTTGGACCTTGTGTGGAAATCCCAAATGAAGGAAAATTTGTTGCAGCGTCTTTATAGTAGCAAGCTTGATCTTGCTAGTTTATCCACTTGGGCATTCATCGACAGCTTGGAGTCCATGGTCATTCCGAGGTTTCTTACTTCCTTTGATACTTTAGGCAGTGATCCCAGTTCATCAGGCCATGCGGCAAGGCAAGCGGGTTGTAATGTTTCCAATCGCCACACATGAGTATTTCAGTTTTTGAAGCATTCAATTTGAGATGGCTCCAGGACACCCACTGATCCATGGCTCTGAGACAGCTGAAAATTGGTGATTTTCCAATGTCTTTGGGGCATTCCAGTTGAAGGAGTATTTGCGTGTCATCTGCATAGTTATCGCACATGAGGTGAAATTTATTGATCAGTACTGGTAATGACTTTATGTAGATATTGAAAAGCATGGGTGAGATGATAGAACTTTGAGGGACCCCGGCTTTTGTGGAGTATGGTTTGGACGAGAAAGGTGGGGTATGGACGACATTAGTTCTGTTTCGAAGGTAGGACCCTATCCAGTCTAAAGCAGTTCCCTCTATGCCGGCTTCATAGAGTCTTTGTTTCAGAGTGTCATGGTCAACCGTATCAAAGGCAGCTGAGAGGTCCAAGAGGAGTAGCGCCGGAACCCCGTTGCGGTCAACTGTATTCTTTAGGTCATCCCAGATGGCAAGGAGGGCAAATTCAGTGCCTCTTCCTGGACGGAATCCTGTTTGGAAGTCTGAAAGTATGTCATTCTCTTCAATGAATTGTGACATCTGGGCGAACGCTGCTTTTTCTATCAGTTTGCCCAGGAATGGTCCATTTGTAATGGGTCTGTAGTTGTCAGGGTTCAGTGGGTCCAAGTTTGTTTTCTTCAGTAAAGGGCGTATGTATGACTTTTTGAGTTCTTCTGGAAATATTCCAGTAGTTAAGGAATCATTGATGATTCTTTTCACTGGAGTGGCAGCAGAGGTTGTTAAAAGAATTGTCTTGAAAGTTTGCGGCGAACAGGGGTCAGAAGGGCTGCCGGCAGGCCTGCTTGCTTTGATCAGGTCCATAAATTTGTCGTGTGAGATGTGTTGGAAGGAACGGAGAGGCTTGATTAGAGCATTCTTGGATTGTTGTTTTGTACAAGGGTTAGTGCTGGTGCTTTGTTTCTGTTTTAAGTACGATTCCAATGTGTCTGCTTTGTCTGTGTAATGATTTGCCAGTTTGTCTGTGAAATCTTGCGTAACAGGATGAGTTTCTTCTAGGCAATTTGGTTTGCGAAATTCATTGAGTATTTTATAGAATTCTTTATTTGCACATTTAGCGTTTTGTCTGAATAGTACCTTTTCTTAGCGTTTTTGATAGCAGACTTGTATAATCTGTTAATTTTCTGTAGGTGAAGTTTGTCTTGTTTGGCGTTTGTTTTGAGCCAGGTACGTTGCAGCTTTCTAATTTGTTGTTTTATGTCTTTTATTTCTGTTTCTCCAAGGCGCTTTTTTTTCTTTTGTTCTGTTGTGTGGTTTTGAGTGGTATCAGGATGTCAAAAGCTTCCTGTAGCCACTCATATAGATTTTGAACAGAATTTATGCTTTCCAGATTTGTACTGGATGTTAGGTGTGTTTCCAAGTGTTCCAAATTGAGTTTGTTCCACGGCCGATAGGTGGATGGATGTAAGGTAGTTTTAGGTGAGTCGCTTAGCGTTGTTTTTTGTTGGAAGGCAAGCAAGTGGTGGTCTGACCATGTGACTGGAGTTATAGTTTGAAAGGTAACTAGTTCAGTATTAGCAAAAATGACATCTAGGATATGTCCGAGCGATGTGTGTCAGATTGTGGACAATCTAATGCAGGTTCAATGCGTCTAGGCCGGTGATTATAGTTTTTGGCTGGGTCATATTGGGTTTATCAAACCAAATGTTAAGGTCACCCAGAACGCATAGGTTGGAGTGTATTGTTATCTGGTTTGAAACTGTGTCTAGAAGTGCGTCTGGGAATGTTGCCTTGCTAGGTGGAGGTCTGTAAAGGAGCAGGAAGTTACAGGAGGAAGACGGTGTAGGATTGCATCTTGTTAGAAGAGCCTCACAATTCTTTATGGAGATGTTGTCAATTTTAGTGATATGTATTGTTTTCCTGAATACAACAGCTAGACCACCTCCTTTTTGGGCTATACGATTTTGGGTGATTATTTGATAGCCTAGAGCAGTGTTCTTCAATCTGTGGGGCGCGCCCCCCCTGGGGGGGCGCGCCACCATCCCAGGGGGGGGCGCGCACTCCACCCGAAAATCTTACCTTTGTTGTCTAGTTTTTCCTCTGTCCCACGTCGCAAGTTATCACCCATTTCAAATGGGGATTTTTGATTGGCTGCTACTCCCGCTTTCTCCAATCAGCATGCAGGGGAGGGGGGTGTTGGGCTGATGTTCGGCCCTAATGGTATAGCGCTTTATCTGTGCATTGCTGCACTGCTGGTAAGCAATTTAGCCTGTCTGCAGGTGACCTCGTTGGTACTTATACCACACAATACATATGGCAATCACACCAAACTCAAAAAACCACCCGCACACACACCTGTGTAAGGTTTTCAACATGCTTTTATTCTGGGTGTCGCGGCCTTCATTAGTGGCACTTCCTGTTGCATTGCCATGATATGTTTCACTTTCTCTTTCCGAACAAGTAAGAGAGTGACACGTAAGTAATTGACCAAGTGCTCGCTCACGGAAGAATGGACGGCTTGGTAGAGAAAATTGGGAGGTTGTGGAGGATATTTACATGGCAAAACAGATCGGGTAATAGTTCGCCCTCCAGATGTAAATGCCTCAAGACGTGGTTCCACAAGGCAGGTGGAGGTGGACAGGGACTGCCACTTATGTCCTGGACGCTACAGGGCCGTCCTGCAACGTTGTTATAATTCACCCACTCCCGAACCCTTCTGTGCAGTCCAGCGGTCGAAGTGGGTGGGATTGGCAGGGCACGGCGTGCCCCTACTTCTTTAGTTTCACAGAGTCCGTTCCCCTACTTTCTTCTTTTAAACATACGTCTCCGACTGCAGAAATCGCAAAGGCCGATGCTTAACGTTCGGCTTTTGGGAACAGGCGGAACGGGCAGAGAAGGAAAAGGACTCTGTCTTTTCCTTCGTACCCAGAGGTTACAAGGACAATGCCCAGCACCCCTGCGGCTGGCAGTAGCCCCCCCTCTCTCGCTTTGTTCCCTCTCTTTCTGTCTCGCTCCTCCCCATTTAGTGAAAACCGAGACTTCAAGAAACGGTTCTCTACTCTCTTTCGTCCTTTGGTTCATTCTCTACCCTGTGAAATGGAGCCAAAAAAGAAAAACACTTTTGCTGGTCTTTTTCTCACATTTTTCAATTTCTAAGCACTGCCACGAGTGGATGAGAAATTATACATTCAAAAATATGAAAATAAAATAACTAACTAAAGCAAAACAGAGTGGTTGCAAGGTGGCCAGATTGGTTTATTCACACCTAATCTCAGTAGCACCACCTTACTGTGTTTGCCAGTGAAGTGCTAATTTTGTTTTCTCATCTCTCTTTGAACAACATTGTTTTACCTGGGTGGGAAAGTGCACTATTCCAGGGGGTACTGAAATACCTGCTCGATGCGCGAATTGGAAAACAAAATGTGTACAGCGGCTGTGCGTTCACAAATGTGGTCTTTTTAAATCACATTGCCTACGTATTGTAAAGATATAAGCAATGGGCATTGAAATAGGTCCCTTCTGGGCTCTGTAGTCATGGCAATAACTTTTCAGGCAAAAGCGCTCACTAATTTCTGAATAATGATTATAAAAGGAAAAAGGTAACCACGTTGTTCCTGCTTACATTTCACATGCTTTACTTAACCCCTTCCGTGCTCCCGTCGGCCATTGGCCGTCGCAAGCACTACCTCGCTGGTGCTGCGAACAGCCAACTGCCGACCCAGCCCTGCCCACTCCATGGAACGCCCGAACTGAGGTGAAACAATCGCCGCAGTAAACGGGTTAATCTTGCATTCCCTATGAGCGTTTGCTTTTCTAGGATGTTGTTAATTTTTTTTAGGCAGCATATTGCTCTTGTCTTGTGCGTAATTTGAATTGAGTCACATCCAGGTGTTTAAAGTGGGCAGTGCAGTGCAGGTTTCTCTTAGTGAGGCAGTATGGTGTTCAGTGAGGGAGAGGATGTGGCACTATTGTCAGAGCTGCTGAATTTGGAACTGGGGAACCAGGTTCAGTCTTCATGACCAGTCCAGTCAATCACTGTTGCACGGTTTGCAAAGAGATGGTGTGGAGCTGACAATTATGTTGGTTTTGCCTTTCTATTAGCAGGAGCAACCACTGAGGATTATCAGCTGTTGCACACAATTTTCAAAGCAGTTTTACGTGCCATGTTAAAATCGAAATTATGAGTCCAAGAATGCAAAACTGTCTTGACTAAAATGGCAGGAATGGCCGATATGTTATGAATGACATGGAGGCTACTTGGAAGCTATTCAAAACAAACGTTTTCACCACTGCTCAGTAATAATTCTAAAGGAAAATCAGAGCAAACTGGGCTTCACGATCAGAGCCCTGTGGCTATTGAAATAAGTGCAGAGTGGGCAGCATGTGCAGTCTTAAGACTATGGTGACTGTTCTCTGCCTCTTCCAGACTCAAAACATTTTAAAACCTACAAAAGTTTGAAGACCTCTGGCCTAGAGGAATTGCTTCATGCAGGACTGGAGCCATATCTTCTCCCAACCATGATTCGGTTATGAATAGTATGTCTGGTTTTGCATCGGTGAGAAGGTCGTAGATGTGATGCTTGTTTTTAGAGAGGGATCGAGCATTTATTAGTAGACAGTTTAGTGAGTGGCTTTGGTGTTAGTGGGACATTGTTTGGTAGAAGAGTGATCAGTATTGTGTGGGTTTGTAG